>NW_022196903.1:27094085-27240312 GCF_008632895.1 Mastomys coucha | reverse complement strand
GGAGAATATCATCCTGAGTGAGGTAACCCAATCACAAAAGAACACACATGGTTTGTACTCTCTGATAACTGGCTATTTGCCCAGAAGTTTGGAATACAGGAAGAACAACCCACAAACCACAAGAAACTCAAGATGTAGGAAGACCAAAAGGTGGACATTTCATTCCTTCTTAAGAGGGGGAACCAAATACCCATGGAAGGAGTTGCAGAGATTAACTATGGAGCAGATACTGAAGGAAGGACAAGCCAGCCTAAATATAGCTATCTCCTGAGAGGCTCTGACAGTACCTGACTAATACAGATGTAGAGGCTCACAGCCATCCATTGAACTGAATACAGGGTCCCCAATGAAGGAGTTAGAGAAAGGACCTATGGAGCTATGGAGGGGTTTGCAGCCCCTTAGGATGAACAACAATATGAACTAACTAGTACCCTCAGAGCTCCCAGAGTCTCAACCACCAACCAAGGACTATACATGGTGGGTCTGATTGTTCTGGCAGCATGTGTAAAGTAGAGGATTGCAAATTCGATCTTCAACAGGAGGAGAGGACCTCGGCCCTGTGAAGATTCCTTGAACCTTTATAGGAGAGTGAAGAAATGGAATTTTATGCCGAATAAGCATTTAAGCCTCTGGAAATAGTTCTTTCACAGCGTTTTCAAATAAGCCATGTATAAGTCACCACCATCAGGAGAAGGACACTGCCAGTCGTATGTCCTCTTTTTTTCCCTCTATGTAACTAATTGTTTTCTTTCCTTATATATTTGTTTAATTTCCTTAGCAGCAGGATGAGGTTTTATTGTGATAGACTTGATCTGTAGACAAAGGATTCATTTAGAATATCAGTCAAGATGAGGTAAGGTATGCTCTAAACTTTCATGGACTTAAAACCTAGAATGTTTTATTGCTATTTTATTCAAATTTTCCTATCATCCTGGAATCCTGTAGGGATGCACCTTCATTTTTCAGATATGGTCTGTCTTGTTATTGCTTCTAGGAAAAGAGAAAGCTAGGCATTTAAACAGTTTGGTACAGCAGTTACATGTAGAAATTATACTCACATCCCACTGGCTGGGAATATGGCCTCACATTCATCTGGGATAATGAAAAAGTCTGTTTCTATACCTAGAAAAGACAGATGACCCGAGTACAAATGACCACTGCTACTCGTCTTTCCCACATGGAGAAGTTTCAAGGATTTTTGCCTTGACTCCCTAGTGGTTGGATGAGTGCTAGTTTAATTCTACATTGTTCATGGGTGATCAAGCAGAAACTCTTGTTGGAGACAAGAACACATGCTAGTTCAAATTGTGGAGGTACTTGACATGCTAAAAATCTGTGATGTTGCATATCAGCACTGGAATGTGAGGACAGCTCCCCTGCCCTGTTACTTGATCTGCTGTGTATCAGGTTTCCTAGAAGTACTGATTGGCAGAATTTTCATTGGGGTGTAAATGTATACACAGTTTTCAAATACAGCAACTAAATCTCCTTTTCCCACTCCTCTGGCCTGAAAATTGGAGTAACTTCCTTGATGAGCAGGCTGTTAAGTGCCATTCTCTCTCCATGTTTGGTTGACATGTCCATCTAAATTTTAAGCGACAACCTGTACTCTGCGTTTATGAGTCTGCACTGATTTTCGTCCTAATGAAACTGCCAAGTAATTTTGGAATCACTGGAGAATGTCTAGCTCTAACCCCCAGGAGATAGATTGAATAACTAGTCTCTTGCTGACCTCCATCACTCTGTAATTTCTAACCATCTTCGGCTCTCATCTCTGAATCTGTCCCTCTCTCCAGGTTCTATTTGGAAGCCATCTCCATGTTACATATAACTTAAGGAGTCATGGGCACACCAATTACCCATGAAAGAAATGCTTGTGTGGCAGCTCCCTCAGTATGTGGTATGGAAATTAATAAGTATTTATTTTATGGCAAAGTTTTTTTTTTAAACTGGGTAGTTTATGCCCTTGCTTTTCTGTATACATATATCTCTTTATACAAAGGGTTTCTTGCCAAATAAGCATTTAAGAAGATGGTTTGGCCTGTAGAAACCCGAGAGTGAACAGAATGGATTCTGAGCATGCTGGTGTTCTCGATTACACCTGTCATCCCCTCAAGCACGTTTCTTCATGATTTCCCATTATAAGTGGGGTCTCAGCACTGACTTCCCATAACGTGCTGAGAGCAGCTCCCGCTACCCTCTGCAGGCCTCCCTATTTACCCCATTCCATTTTCTCTGATGATAAAATATCAGACACCCCAGTGGTGTGTCCTTATTCATCCATACCTGGCAACCTCTTAGGGAAAAGGACAACAGGATGAAGCCTCACTCAGGAAAAAAACTAAAGATAAAATAAACTCTCCAGAAGGACAAGTTTGGGGAAGAGCAATTGCTGGCAGAAAGAAGTGACCATTCCTAACAGAGAGAAAAAAGCACTACAGAGTATCAGCACTAGGTCAACTCTTTGTTATTCCTTTAGTAAGACAATATTTGTACTTTCATATCACACGGCTTTTTCCATATGTACCCAACACCAACATCAAAACCACACCCAAGGGCTTGGAGTTCACTCAACCAGTAAAATGCTTGCCATCACATAAGCTTGAGAATTTGAGTTCAGTTTCCTGCACTTACACACAAGATCTCAATGACAGTATTGGAGGTTCTGTCCTAACAATTTGCCTGGGTGTTCTCTCTCTCTCTCTCTCTCTCTCTCTCTCTCTCTCTCTCTCTTCCCCCCCTCTCTCTCTCCCATCCCTTCAGCCCCTCCTGTCCCTCCCTCCCTTCTCTCTTTCTTTCTTTCTTTCTTTCTTTCTTTCTTTCTTTCTTTCTTTCTTTCTTTCTTTCTCTTTCTTTCTTTCTTTCTTCCTTCCTCCCTTTCTTTCTTTCTTTCTTTCTTTCTTTCTTTCTTTCCTTCTTTCTTTCTTTCTTTCTTTCTCTCTCCCTTCCTTCCTTCCTTCCTTCCTTCCTTTCTTTTTCCTTCTTTCTCACAGATCTTTTTGCATATATATATTTCCAGTGTCATGTTTTTTTCTGGGATTTCTGTGTGTGCAAATGTGTGTATCTCTACATCTGTACATGTTTCTTAAACTTTTTCTTTGGACTCATTTTCTCTTGGTAGATACTATTCTTATTAGTTTGTTTTTATTTTATCTTACTTATTATTTTTTAGATTCCAGTTTTGTTGCAATTAGAGAATGAAAGAAAGGCTCTGAATTTGAGGGGTTGGGGGGTTGGGGGAAGGCCTCATGGGAGGATCTGTGAGGAGTTGGGAAGGGGAAAACATAATCAGAATACATTGTTGTGGAAAAACTATTTTAAACAAATAAAAAATAGTGGCATGGTGGTATGTGCTTGTAAGGCTAGTGCTAGAGAAGTAGAGACAGGTAGATCTTTTGCACTTTCTGGGTCCTAGTAAAAGACCCTATCTCAAAACAAAACAAAACAAAACAAAAAACAACAACAACAACAACAAAAACAAGGTCTATAGGGCCTGAGAAAAAGCACTTCAGGTTGACCTTTGATCTCTACATAAATACACACACACACACACACACACACACACACACACACACACACACAGCAAATAGAGGTATGTCTCAGTGGTAATGTGTTTTCCTGGCATGCACAAGGCCTTATGTTCAGTCTCCAATACTGATAAAGAAAAAAGCCTACTAACTTGTGAAGCTTAGCAGATGTGGTGATCCATTCTGCTTTAGGACTCATGAGTTGAATTGTTTAATTCCCTTCTAATCTATAATGTTTGCTTACCAGTCAGCACATCTGGATACATTCCAAAAATAAAGAGCATGAGCTAACAGAATAATAATACCTCAGATTTACATAACACTTTCCTTGGAGAGACTCCAATTACTTTCTCAATTACATCCCACTAGCCCTAAAAGAGGGGTTACTATCCTTTGCTACTGACAGGGACAACTGAAATTTCAATAAGAAGACTGAAGAAGGAAAGGCTGCATTCGTGTGTCTACCTCATTCACAGTTATATGCCTGCAGATGGCATGCCAGATACATGCCTCAATTCACCAAAGTCATAAAAAAGGAAGAAGGTCAGGAACCTATCTTCCAGGGGGTCTGGTAGTCTTACTCCTCAAAGATTAGGAGATCATACAGGATGCAGCTGTCTGAGATGCTCAGTGGGAATGTCATAATGACCAAGCCCCTGCATTGCACATGTAAGCAAAAGGACGTGATAATTAGCTGCCTCAGCATCCTATAGGGCAGTGGTTCTCAACCTGTGGATTGTGACCCTTTGGGATATTGAACAACTCTTTCCCAGGGGTTGCCTAAGACCATCTGAAAACACAGATATTTATATTACAGTTCATTTACAGTAGCAAAATTACAGTTATGAAGTAGCAACAAAACAACCTTATAGTTGGGAATCACCACAACATGAGGAACTGAACTGAAGGGCCACATCATTAGGAAGGTTAAGAATCACTACCATAGGGTGAGCCTCTTGGCCCCTAAATAAATAATGTTTTCACTTTCCCCACTAACCACATTGAGTCTCTTTCAAGTAATTTCTCTGAAGGTTTTCATAATGAAGTCCATGATAAAAACACAGTTTCAGATTCATGATAAAGCTGAATAATGATAAGATGGAAGATTGAGTAAAGTAGGTTGCAACCACTATTATATTGGATCTAGGGAAGTGGGGCAAAGGTGGAAGCTATGAGTGATTCTCTAGTATAATCTGTTTCCCTCTCTGATATTTTACACATGAACTAGGGGCATGCACTATGTAGGTTCACCTGCCAAAAGGAACCACCCTATTTATTTCCTTGTGTAATAAATGCCTTTCTTATGAGAACAGAGAACTCACAACAAGTCAGGAAGTCCCATGCCAGTCAGGTCATAGCTCAAGTCCGCAACCCATAGAGTAGTACCAGAGGTTGGCGAGTTCATAAATTATCCTCCCCTTCAGGTCGATCACATTTTTAATCAGGGTGTGCACATGAGCACTAATGGCACTCGCTTACAGGATGAAGCTCCAGTATTTATCTTGTTTTAATTATATTAGAAAGCAGTGATATTCAATTAACCAACTAATCAAGCAAGCCAATCAATAGTGGTCTTGGCAGGATTCCCCACTACCTGTTTGGGCTGCTTGTTGTGGGTGGTAGTGTATGCTTAGAGTTGCGTGGTATTAGCTCTTGCAGGCTTAGGTGGTCTTACTACAAAAATGAGAGAAAGGAAGCCAGATAGTAGCTTTCGGATCAGCACAGAGACTCCAAAGCTTTTCCTGTGCCTGATTATGGGGAGTGTCTGCAGCAGGTTCTTTTGGAGTTAAGGTGTAATTTGTTTGACTATATATATTTATTTTTTTAATATAGTTGTCTGATTGGTTCCAGAAGACCCAGTGGACAGCGAATCTGTAGGTGCTTGACTCTCTTCTATAAAATAGGGTAGTCTTTTCATATAGCTTGTACAGTTATCATATTTTAAATCATTTCTACAAGGCTTATGATATCTAATGCCATAGAAATGCAAGAGAAGTTCTGCACAAGCTCAGTAAAGATACAGTTTATTTAATACTTTTGGTGTACAGTTGGCTGTAGAACCCACAGAAACAAAGGACCAACTGTGCATTTCGAGTGCTGCTTTTCCTCATTGCAATGACTCAAGCTCCAAGATTCACGTACCAGAAAACAGGCCAACTACAGTGTATTAAATGCATCTGAAGGTTGCTGCTTTCTGGGGAGATAAGGTGGTCTCTTGTTTTACTATGCTGTCTCCCAGCAGGCTGCCACCATAGAAAACCTCTCTGGGGAACACTGGGGCATGTATGCATTCCCAGACAAGAGAACAGCCAGATGCTCTGGTTCAGTGGCCAAGCTGTGAGATGGGTACTCACTCTACCCTCATCACTGACATGCACAAGCTGTCTGAAACTTGGGAGTGATTGATGGCCAAAGAGGATAATGTTCCCCTGAACTGTACTCATTACATTTTTTAGCTCCATCAAGCAACTCTCATAAACTTTCATGATGACCCGAGGATGGGCATTTGTTCAGAGTTGCCCCATTATCTGACTAGATGTGTGCAAACACAGCCCCAAGTGTCATTCCTCAGTTACAGGCCACCTTCTTCTTTGAGACCGGGTCTCTTGCTGTCCTGAGATTCACCAATTGGACTAGACTAGCTGGTTAACAAGCTTCAGGGATCCGCCTGTTTTTGTCTTCCCACAACTGGTATCAAAAGCACCTGGTGTTTTACATTTTTACATGGGTCTGGGTCTCCAACTCAGCTTCTCATGCTTGTGAGGCAAACATGTTGTGGACTTAACTAGTTCCTCAGCCCATCTCACAGGTCTTTTGACTTGTAAGAAAAATAAATAAATAAACCAGGGTGGTATTTGCCCTTAAATGCTCTCAACTTCAGTGGATATTATTCTCTGGAACCTGAGCCTAGTAGTCAGGCTTTCAGGATTTGTCATTAGCCCCATCACAAAGCCTAGGGTCTTGATGAGGACACCCGTATGTCCTTTACTTGTAGTTCAGGATGACATTGGGAAGGGAGAACACCTCCAATAAAAACTGCATTTCCATGTGCCCATCCTATAAACTCACCAGAACCTAGTGGAAGCCCAGGACAGACACAAGTTTAATTGCCCAGAACTCCAGTTAAGTTGCTGGAAAAGGGAAGAAAGTCAAGTGTATGCTCATCAACTGCACTCTGGACTATCTTTTCAAATGCATCAACATTCCAGTGGCATCCTCGGAGGGTCATGGAAAACACTTGGTACAGCTCAGAGGTTTATGCTTGCTCAGAACAGTTTGCTGTTGGTTCAAGAAACTGCTTGAGTCCTTCAGGCCTTGTACTTCTGTGAGGCCCTGACTCCCTACTGTTTCAGGTGAACTACATATTCCTGAAAATGTGTAAACATAATGGACTATATGGGAAAGTGAGATATTTCACACAGGGAGATACATGAAAAAGAAAAGAATTTGAAGGCTGCTATCATTTCCAGGCCTTTGATGAGTTTCAATTCATTAAGAGTTTTGTAGGCTTGTTAATTTAATAAGGGCAAACAGGGCTCCAATGTCAGACAACAATCAGTAATTTGAAGGGGAAGAAAAGGGATGAGAAGCAAATTGGTCATTACCTAGCACAGTGTTTAATCAGAAGACCCTGGGAACTTTCAGCTTTAGAGCAATGCTATCAAAGATTGGGGATCTCTAAAGCACTGTTCTGGGATCTGTTGTTGTTGCTGTTGTTGTTGTTGTTATTGGTTTTTTGTTTATTTGTTTGTTTTCACTGTGGTGGGCAGGTCAGAAAGATGGACATAGTTGTATTGGATTTTAAAATTCAACTCCTCTACTTACCTCACCAAATACAGGTGTATACCCTAAGGGTTCTCTCTTCCCCAGAGCTAAATTCAGCCCAGCAAACAGGGAAGGCATCGTTACCATAATGCCTGAGGTCTGCCAAGGCACACATGGATACAAAATCGAATCTTTGTCTCTGAATCATTCAAACATCCTCCTTTTCCTTTTCTTCCTTTCCCCTCATCCATTTCTATGCTTCAGTAAAGATTCCCACGCACAGCCCACTTACCCTGTCTTCACCAGGAAGGCAGTGGCCATGTGCTCATGTGGGTCTCCCCACACTATGTAGACCCAATGTCCTACTCAAACATCAAGTTCTTGGTGGCTATTGGTAGGTGAGTGCCCATATGTGCATCTGGTAGGGTTACCACACATAGCACTTACACCTGTACCCTGCTCTGTTTTTCCAAGACTGCGTAGACTTCCATTTCCACTGCAAGGGCCTGGGCATACTTGCCTGTACTACACACCTTGCCAGTCACAGAGAGATAAGTGGTAGTTCTCAGTTTGATTTCTTCATTTTGTTCAGTCCAGATCTCTAGCCCATGAAGTGCTTTCTCCCACATTTAGCTGGGGTCTTCCACCTCAGCTTACTTCATTAAGTTCATCCCTCACAGACATGCCCAAAAGCTCATCTCTTAAGTGACTATAGATCCTATCAAATTGGTAATCAATATTAACTATCACATGAAAACATATGATGCCTCTTTGACACAAGGAATGGATGAGTTCAAAATCATATAAATTCTAGAACAAAGCTAAGTTTTCCCAAATTTCACACCTGATAGCCATTCCATTGTCACCTCTGGGCTCTATAGGTTGATTGTCCTTAAAAACAGAGTCACTAAGGTATCTTCTGCAGAGAAAGTGGGGGGGGGGGGGAAGAGGACTCCGATGAGACCTCAATTTCTGAGAAACAGTTATCCTGGGCCCAGAATTTTCAGTTTAGTTAAGTGGATGCTCAAGCTTTGGGGTCTGTCTCTGGGCCTGGCTGCTTTCTCTTCTTTTTTTTTTTTTTTATGCTTTCTTTGTTTTTAATGGTCTCACTTCCTCCATCCAGTATCTCAGTGAAGTAAGAGAGATGAAAGAATTACTAGTGACTATCATTTGTGTTCTTCAGAAGGCTCAATGTAGGTGACTTTGAAATTCCTCTTGCTGATAGGTCAGTGGTAACTGATGAAAGAATACCATAGATCTGTTCCAGACTTGCAGGTTCCAAAGTGCTTTCTTCATACAATATCTCCTTGAGCCTGCCCAGCACCTCTTCACTATTGGTACAGAGATCTCCTTGAGGCAGGTGAGAGAGGTTAAATTGACTTCTCAAAGGTCTCACTGCTGATGTGTGGAAGGCAAGTCTGCAGCCCAGATTTGGAGCCCAGGGTCTCTGCAATGACTCTGGAAGTAAACCTGGGTCTCATCTTAGATGTTGCTTTTAATTTTCTCTCCCACAAAATCAATGCAAGCAAATGGCCAAGTTGGTAGATTTTGAGTAGTATCGCCTTTCTGTCTTCTCAAAGACATGCTAATAGGGATGAAATATTCCAGCTAGCCCTATTGCTGGGATGCTCTCATCTCAACCAAGGTAGGGATCATTAGCTCCATTTCTCAATGAAGATGCTGAGGCTGAGATGTCAGGGAACTTGCTTACAAATATTGATCCATGGGGTTGCCCACCTACATTGCTCAATGGCGATACACAGTGTAAAGGTTGCTACCCACTCCCTAGGAAACTTATGTTGCAATAGCTATGTTATTCAAATGAGTAGAGCACATTATTGTCCCTGTTGCCCCTCCCACCAGCCATGTTAGCATTGTTTCACTGGTGGTAGCCTGTGGTAGCTAGCCATGCTGTCTTTCCTCTTCCATAAGCCTCTCCACTTCCCATATCTGCCAAGTAGACCTAGGCAGGGAAGGCCAGGAAGGCTCTAGAAGTGCAAGGAGAATCTTGGACTCTTCCTGCCTGGCATGTGTTTTTACCCATGGCCCTAGAGAAAGGACCTGGTTCCTCTGGGTCACTTGCTGTTCTCTGCCTGCATCCTTGTCTAAGCCTCAGTTTCAGTGTCCTATGGTTGTATAAACTTGAATCCTTGATTTAGGGAGTCACAGATTATGGTTTAAACTCTAGAACTAAGCATCTCTGCAGCTTTTAGCCCTTAACCCAACACCCCACCTCCCTCTCCAGGTACATTACTGCACCAAAGGACACAGGAGATCCCTCCTCACCTATCAATCGCCATCTGAAGCAGATGGCACCTCTCTCTTTGATCATATAAGGGCTAACCCCAACAACGATATTAAATGATCAGCTAATTAATTTAAAGACATGTTACCTGGGGAAACCAGATAAACACATGGCATTGTCTTGCCACCCACTGAGCAGCCTGGGAGAGGCAAACTCTTTCCACTTGTGTCCCTGGGTCTTCTATTCTCTCCACCAAGGTGCAGTATAGAAAAACAAGCTGGGCCCCAGCAGGCATATCTGCCTGCCGCTGGAAAATGGGGAGGAAGCCCATCACAATGCCTTGTCAAGGGTCTACTGGAAACGAAGTTACATGCAGTCACAGTGTGTTTCAGAACATCTGGGCTCCCATCCATCAGCCCAGGACATCATTAATAATCCACAGCTTAATGACAAAGATGAATATCGAAGTAGAGAGTGGGGAGGGTGGCAGTCTCAGAGCAGCAAAGCAGGAGAGAGTGACACATTAGGCCAGCATCCATGTAACCTTCTCCCCACAAGCAGGCTGGGCCCTGAATGATTTATCGATACAGTAAACGGATTTTTATAATTAAAATTGATTTTTGTTTTGTTTTGTTTTAGTGTGGTCTAGAAGAGCTGGGTCAAGTTCAAGAGGGGAGACAGGGACGGAAAGAGACTGTGCTCTCAATTTCCTGTATGTCTTAGACTATTAGAGGTAGAAGGAGCCTCTCATTGTACAACTGAGAAAGCAGTAGTCTGGAGAGGCTGACCTACTTGGCCAGCCTCCAGAGGCAGGCAGAGGCAAGGCAGAGCTGGGGCTTGATCTCTGAGACACACTCATTTGCTCAGGATTGCCAATGCAGACTGCAGGCAATCATGGATCTACAGCACACTGATGGCTGCTGCTTTAGGTTTCTCCAGGGAGACTTGAATCAGCACTCACTCCAGATATGGCACCAATGGTAGACAAAGAACTGATTCCTCCCAAGTCTAGCTTGTTAAGCCAGTGAGTTTATTAGGGTGACTTACAGGAGGAGCATGGCTGACTTGAGCAATTGCATCACCATAAAATCCTCAGCCCTACTCATGACTCTGAAGAGCTACATCACTAGTTTCCTGCACAACCTGGAATCAGTACCATTGAAGAGTTCCTCCTTCCCCTCCCTAGGCATTTTTATATTTCTATAACCTTAGAAGGCACTCTGTGGATTTCTAAGGAGGGGCTCTTACAGTTGGACGCAAAAGCTATCCAACAGTTGCCCACTGCACAAGAACACTTACTTCACCAAGGGATGCTAAGTTAGGACTGACTTGGCACCATGACCTTTGTGTGAGTACAGAGCAACTACTAGCAAAGGCTGAGTACACAGGCACCTCTGGGGCTCACTGAGCAGTTGTTGTGGTCCTCTGCTCTGCCTCTGTGTCCATCTGACCCTCATGCTATAGCCCAGTGCTCAAAGATCTATGCCAGAGTTCCTCCAGGGTTTAGCATATGCAATGGAGGTGCATCAGCCCAGGCATGCAGCTCTGACCCCAAGAGAGGAAGACATAAATTTGTAGATGGGATGATAAAGTCTGCATGTTTAGAAATATACATCTAAGTGCACATATAAGATCAGACCAGGTTGCAGGCAGGCACGAGCACATGTACATATATTATCCTTGACTTCCCTCTAGAGAAGGCTCCGAGAGGGCAGTAGAATGTGGACTCATGTTCACTGCTGAGTCCACTTAGCCACTCCTTTTTATCCATTCTATCATATAGCTGAAGCCAAGAGCTCTGAGTCCTTCCCCATTCTTGGTCTTCATGTCAGGGTTCTTAGAAAATGCAGAATCCCAAGCAATCCTGGTGGTAGTACTGTTCTTGATTCCTCATGTCCACTTAGGTGTGTCAGGTTAAACTGTATAAGGATATGTGAACATGAACATAGTCCTCAAAAGTTGATTAGAATGGAAAAATAGTATATGGCCTCCTTCCTTTTCCTATTTTAATAGACTATTTTTAAAAATTGTTTCAGGGTCATCACACATTTTAGCATAAAGAATTCCCATAGACCTCTCTACCAGTCCCTGTGGCCTTTCCCACTGTTAGTATTCTCCCCCAGAGTGATTTGGTATACTGCATGCAGCACTTTGATGCATCATTAGCACCCAGAACCAACGGTTTATTCTGGAGTTCCTCTTTGCTGGCATGTGTCCGATGGATCTAGATGAACATGTAATAACATGTGATCATCGAGCTGATGTCATACAGGATACCCTCATTGTCCCAGCAGTCTTCTGGCTCATCTTACTCATTCTTCCTTCTTCTCTCCAGAAGGATATGTAGTTGGAATCATACAGCATGTAGCCTTTTCAGTTACAGTACCATGTGTTTAAGGCTCCTCTATGTCTTCCTCAGAATTGAAAGCACATCTGTTTTTAAATTATATTCTTTTATCAAGCTGTGTCTGTATCTTTAGCCAGTTTTCCAATAAAGAGCATCTCAGTTGCCTCAAGTGTGCACACTGATGAATACAGATGTTTTAAACACCCATGTGCATCTAGTTCTGGTTTGTATTCCTACTTGCCTAGCTAGACTTCTGCCTCCAACAGGGAGAAGATCCCAGATGAATATAAGCTTTGGTGAGTGGAGATGAGCTGAAAGACCTCAAGGGTCCCTCTCAGTTTACTCATAGATTCCAGCCCATGGTCTGATCCCCGAGTGATTGCTACATCTGATTCCTGTTGCTGGAAAAGGGGCCTTTCCAAGGCTAGGAAGAAATCTCAGCATCCTTTACTTTCACAATTATGAGTGAATCACATGTTACTCTCACTTCAGCTAAACACAGTTAGATGCCTCGTAGAATTCTTTCATAAGTTACAGTTAAGAGTGTACCTGGTTCTTTTAAAATATTTTAATTAAATTGATTTATTTACTCATGTGTGTGTACACACATGCATGTGTATGTTGTCAGAGGACAACTTGATGAAATCTCTTCTCTCCTTCTACCATGTAGGTACCAGGGATCAAACCCAGTAAGTCTTGTATTTTTGCTCACTGATCCATTTTGCCATCTCATGTGTCCTATTCTAATTGTTTTCCTTTTGAATTTGTGTAACTGGCAAACACTCTGCATTCATGGCTGGGATGAGTGGTTGACTTACTGAAAGGTTGGATTATATGGGCCTCTTGGTAATTGAATTAGCTTCATGTAGTCAGCCCATGCTTTGGTAGCCTTGTGTCTTATCCTCTTCCTGTGTGTTTGCTTGTTGTCTGGGTAGCTTCTTCAGAATCCCCAAACTCTGAGTGTTAGCATATGGAGTAATGCATATAAAGGGTCTCCAGGAGCTTGGTCACTGTCTCAGTTGCTGTTCTACTGCTGTGAAGAGATATCAAGATGGCCATATTGCCTAATCCTTCTAACCCTTTCAAATCATGCCACTCTCTGATGACTGAGTTTTCAAGTATATGAGCCTATAGAGACCATACTTATTCAAACCACAATCATCACAGGGGACAGAGAGAAGGAAGGTGAAACAGTGGCTCCATAAACAAAGACCCATCAGGCAAGATTCTTCTGCAGTCCTAGGGATGCAGGGCTCTCACTCCTGCCCTGTGCTTCTGCTTTCAGAAACAACACAACGTGAGCCCATTTATACCAAATGATGAGGGAGTGGGACTCCATCCAGGTAACTTCTGAGATTTTTCCTAGAAGACCAAAATGGGCCACCAAGTCAGAGAAGCCTATCTGTCACACTCATGGTGATGTGTCTACCTTCTGCTCAGTGCTAGCCTCCTTTATCCAGCATGGAGGCTACTCCTTTTGTAGGGTTTTCCCATGTTCTTCCTTCTCAGAGACCCACAGGGCGAGGGAGATCCTCCAGGCTTTGCTGAGTCTAATTAAACCATGGGTGAGGGGAGGGCCAGCTATGCCTCTGTGGTAGAACTTTCTTATTGACTTTTTTTTTACACTAAATGACCCCTTGTCTAACTAAAGCCTCTATGCTAAAGAGCCAATTTTACTAGGCCCATGCTGGCCAGAAATGCCTTCAGTGTCTATGGTTCTGAGAGATTCTTCCTAAAGGCCAGGACACTGAGCTGGAAGAATCAGAGTAAACAGCCTGCAAAATGGAGCCACAAGCTCCCAGTTCCCCAGTCCACTAAGTCTTCAGGATCATATGTATTCTTCACCACTAGTGGGTATGGCCCAGAAAAACCAGTCCTCATCAGCGTCTTCAAGTCTCAGCTTTAACATGTTGGGAGCAGGGGGAAAGAAATGCAGAGTCCTGAATTGTTGGTCATCAGTGGGCCCTTGTTAACCTCTGCTCCTTGACCTTCCCCAACTGAGGACCAAGGCCAGATATGCATCCTCTACTCAGTACTGGGCAACAGCTTCCCTGGGACACCAGCCCAGAAGTTTGATGCCCCAAGAACCATAATATCTACTCCATAAGGAATAATGGTCTAAAGTCTCTGTGATGTTCCAGAGTCCTGCCTGCCTCTATAAGACAGAGGCTTCTCTGGATAAGAGTGTCCAGAATGTGGAGGCAGCTTGCCAGGAAACAGACTGCCCAGAAAGCAATTATAAGTTATACTTGCCTGGGCCCTGGCCAACCCCAATGCTGCCATGCCAGAGCTTGCAGAATTTGAAGCCACTACCCTGCAACTGACTCAGGTAGACTTGTTCCTTATAGGTAGGACTTTCTTGCCACTTAATCTCTGCCAAAGAGAGATCTTCAGAGAAAAGAGACTGTACCATGCCTGGGAGTACTCAGAGTTCAAGGACAAGGTGTGAGTGAGAGTCCTGGCCCAGGCACTCACTGACTACATGACCTTAAGCCAGTCGTTAAGTCACTTAGCCCCGCTAACATGTGTCTTGACCTGTAAAATAGGGGCCTCCATCCCTGACATGACAACCTTGCCAAGTTGTGGTAGAGGTCACTCATGATCATGACTGTGAAATTGCTTCATCAATCGTGAAGCTGTGTCCCGCTGTCTGGTGTGAGTGCAAGCCCCACTCCACTCTGCCTCTGCTACCTGCTGGATCTGTCAGACAAGGGCATTTCCTCTAACAACTCCTGATTCTGCTCTCCCTGGATAAGATCAGTTGTCCCAAACCAGCTTGCCATCAAGGTCGTCAGTGCTGGTTGGGAAGAAAGAGAGGAAAAAATGCTTTGGGGAAATACATCTCAGTTCTTGGACATGCTGATTTTGCTGGACTCAGCTTGCCTGAACAAAGATATTGTTAATCTCTCTCTCTCTCTCTCTCTCTCTCTCTCTCTCTCTCTCTCTCTCTCTCTCTCTCTCTCTCTCTCTCTCTCTCTGTGTGTGTGTGTGTGTGTGTGTGTGTGTGTGTAGGTCAGAGGATCATTTGCAGAAATCAGTTCTTACCTTCACTATATGTGTCTCCAGGAATCAAACTCAGGTCTCTGGGCTGAACAGTCACACTTTTAACAGCTCTGTAATTAGTTCTGATATTTAACTAAGTTTGAGGGCTCTTCAATAAGACACCCCCAGTTTTGGGCCTTTCCCCCTTCTCTAGCACTTTACAAGAGTTCTGGTTGTCCCCTTGAATGTAGAGGATCCCTGAGGAGGGCTGTCGCTTGCCAAGCAGCAGCAGGAGGGGACACATAATGCAAAGCAGCCCCTGGTGAGCCAGATGCTGGGTTAGACCAAGCTACACTCACAATGGCATCCCTAGCAGACTTAACTGAAGAGGAACGGCAGCTGCCAATGGCTGACACTCATAGCAAGCTCCCTACCCTACACGGTTGAGTGTGCTTCCTCACTGCTGCCTCAGCCCTGCAGTCTGTAAGTTTGTTTGCAAACTCAGCAAACAGGGAGACAACATCCTCCTGTCCTAGTCACCCCAGGGACCACCAGACTTTGTGCCAATGCTGCCATGCTGGGCTTCACTGCCTGACCCTGGTCTGCCAGACAGACTGTGCCAACCCATGCCCTTACATGCTGGCATGCACTACGGCCTCTCATGCTTAGCCAGGAACCAGCTCAATTTTCTGTCTCAGACCCATGGCCAACTTTGGATTATGTCTGTTCACAGAGGTCAGGGAAAGATCAAATAGAGGAAGCCGGCAGCTGACCTTGTCCTTGCTTTATCTGATAGAATTGTTCACTACCTTAGCCCAGCCTGTTCTGATGACCTGAGGAAGGTAATGGATCCTCTAAAGTTCCTGTCCTTCTCTGTGTCATTCAAAGCAGAAGAAAACTTTGGCCTGGGGAGATGGCTGAATCATTAAAGTGCTCGCCATGCAAACATGAGAACCTGAGTTCCCATCCTCAGCAGCCACACAAAAGCTGGGTGCAGCAGCGTATATCTGTGTTCCTAGCATTAGAAGATAGAATCAGAGAGCCCCTGGGGCGAGTTTACTGGCTCGTCTAGAACTGGTGAGCTTCAGGTCCTGTGAGAGATTGTCTGAAAATACAAAGTGGAGAGATTACATACTATGGATTCCTGTATGCTTATACATGCATATTCACCCATGTGTGTATGTGTGTGTGTGTGTGTAAAAAGCTAGTGGGTGGAGAACAATGGCTGTTGGTCAGAGAACACGGGTTCTGGCTGTATCACAAGCCCTTGTTATAGGGAGAATGTCTGTATAGCTGAGACCCTGGAACAGTACCAGGGACTTGGTGGCTCTGTCTGGAGTGAGAGGGGAAAGCCTTATCACAACTTGTTTCTTCCTTGGCATGTAATCTTTGCCAGTGAGGGCAGAAGTGGTCAACCGCAACAGGGTGCCTCTATCCACCCTTGAAGCTGAACTTTAAAGTTGACCTTTTCATTTAGAGAGATGCCATCTATGCTGGGAGAAGCAAATACCCTGGTTGTCCTGACTGTGATGATAGCCATTGATTTGGGTTGGATGCTGTGAGAAGTGGTATTGAATCCCTTGTTGCGTATTATATGATTTAATCTGCATAATGTCTCAGAGGTGTTGAGGATGATAGCTGTCTGGCTGAGCTGGGAGTGGTCTGGTGAAGAGCAAACGCCAGATCCCATGAGCTGTGTGTCTTGATTTCCAGACCTCATAACTCCTGCCCAACACTGAGTCACTGGGAACCATTCCCTCTCTACCTCCAGTGTACTCTACACTTCTAGATACTTCTTGTTCTCAGCTTCTCTGTTAAAGTTCATTACTGAGAGTAGGGCTAAAGCTCCAAACCTCTTCCCAGGCCACCTGCATTTGTCTGCTAAGAACAAACCATTGAGCAGAAACAGAGGCCCCCTCCTGCACTCATACCTTGGTGCAGCAGTTACCTGTGACCTGGCGAGTCCCCTGTCTACATATAGTACTGGCAGCCTTTCGTAATTTCCGAGGGACTACTACTGTAAGCTCTAATGAAGTGTTGATCAGTTCCCTCATCCATACAAGACGTGGAAAAGGTATATTGCCTCCCACTACCTCCACTCACCCTGGAAAGTGAACCTCCAATTAAAACCCCTGAACATCCTTTTAGCCCCAGCTGCAGTGTGTCAGGCCAGCCCCTGGCAGACAGAGGTGGAAAATGCTGCTCATCTCTACCTCCTTTGGAAATGTGGCCATTCTCACCACACTGTGGACCTGACTGTCCTTCTTGTCCCACTTAGAGACAGGCAATCAGCTAAAACAGGACTTACCTGGCACCTAGGAGGGGATAGGTTTTTATTACCCTCATTGGACAGATGAGGAAAATGAAGCTAAGATTTGAATGCAGAACAGGCTCAAAAGGCTTTGAAGTTTCCATCCTATCAGTCTCATCTAGTGATGTCTCCTCACAGACATATCGACTCTTTAACCACTCTGTTGGTTATGGTAGTGGGAGAGAAGTCAGCATAGTACGTGATGGTGGCTTTATAGTTTGTCATCACAAGCTGTGGTCTTCTACTATCATAGAATTCAAAGCCTATGCCAGATTGGCATCCTCCAACTTTGTCAAAGTTGTAAGAACTAGGGCAGAACTGAGCATCCTATTATACAGACAGATCCAGTTCCCAAGATAGGGATGAAGTTGGGAGAGATCCTGGAGCAAGGCACCTGGGACCTTTTCCACTGTTAAACTAGTGGGTTATGAGGGATGGTTCTGCTAGGAAGGACAGAGAGCCACTTTGAAGTGAGAACACATGCCTCATGTCTCCCAGCAACTAGGGAAGAATGTAAAATGTGCATGCAGGTCCTAGGTCCCCCATCCTCCAGTGCTGTTTTAGCACACCATGAACCCCCAGAAACACCATCGTAGATGCTAGGCCTGTAGGGACCATAGCCTGAGGCATCTTAGTCCTAGGGTCCTCTGTGGGGAGTAGGAGACTTCTCCAGGATGGATGAGCAGGTGACCTGACTTGGTAGTGTCATTGTTAAACAGTGACTCTCCATTCAGTGAGTTGGTTAAATTTTCAAAGGGAAAACATTTTGACAGACAGTGACAGTGGTTGATTGTGCTGGTCACAAGATGGACCAAGAGGAGACACTAATAAGCCATGGATCCTCTCCCTAGCTCCAGAGCAGTGGTTCTCAATCTTCCTGATGCTGAGACCTTTTAATATAGTGCCTCATACTGTGGTTTGCCAAAACCATAAATTTATTTTCGCTGCTACTTCATAACTGTAATGTTTCTACTGTTTTGAATCATAATGCAAATAGTTGTTTTATGGTGGTCACAGAGACTCCCACGGATTGAAAACCACTGTTCTAGAAGGTTTGAAATTGTACGAATATTAAAAACAGAGAACAACTAAAGCTTGGTTCCTAAAATGCACTTTGGGCTAACACTTTTTTTTAAAGACGGGGTTTCTCTGTGTAGCCCTGACTGGCCTAGAACTCACTCAGTAAACCAGGCTGGCCTGAACTCAAGAGATCTGCCTGCCTCTGCCTCCTGAGTGCTGGAATTAAGGGCATGTGTACTACCACCTGGCCAAATCTTCCTATGTCAACTCCTATGTCCCTTTACCTAGCTAAATCTTCCAAGGTTAACTCCTGCTAACAACTCCACTCTCTCTCCAGAAATTATTCTTACTACAGAATTCTGCCTATGCATATGACTTTGTGCTGTACTGTTCTCTTTGAGAGCTAAAAACAGATCTGGACATAGTGGCGCACACCAGTAATTCTAGCACTCAGGATGCTCCAGAGGGAGGATGAGTAAGAATTCACAATGATGAATGGATAATGAAAACCTGGCACATGTATAAAATGGAATATTATTCTACTTTAAAAAATACAAAATTTGCAGGAAAATAGTTGGAGGTAGAAGGTATGTTAGGCGAGGTCACATAAAACCTGCATGCTCTCGCTCACATGCAGATCCTAGCCTGTAATGTATGGATGGATGGATGTAAACAAATGTACCTATGGATGCAGCATGCATGTAGAAAGGAGAACAAGTAAAGGTGAATACTAGGTGAGGAAGAAGGGTGCAGTGCCTTCAATGGAGACAAGTCATGAAAGAGAATATAAAGGTATTGTTTTCCTAGTACTAACTTTGCCCAGGGTTTCACTGTGTGCGGGGAGTGGGGGAGGGTTAAAGCTCAAAAATATGTATTTGATAGTCTAAGTATAAATCCAATGCAAAGCTCTTCTGCTTCAGAATGGCTATTTTAACTGTATAGACGTTCAATGAGATGTATAGATTTTTTAATCTGACTAATCTTATTGCATTTTTTTTGGCAAGTCCTTTATAATAAAGTTTAATAAAAAAGAATCTGATCTGAGCCGCATATCAAGACCCTGTCAGAAATAAAATTTGAGTCATAAAATGCCTTTTCTGAATTACATTTTTTTAAACTCAAAGATCAATCATGGCTATCTGTCCTTGCCAGTAGATATCAGACCAGTGTTTTTTCAGAGTATAGGTGTTTCACCCTAAGCCACCCTGTGGATGGACATTCAGGTTTTCTCAGATGATCATTAGCACAGTGAATAGCCACAGCCATGTGCCTATGCTCAGGGCACTGGTGTTTCTACGGCAAAGATGGTAAAACTGAGGCCAGATCTCTTAGCATGCCCATTCCTGTCTTAAGTGCTCTCAGGGTACCCTGTTCTCAGGCAAGGAACACACTAAGCTGTGCAGTCACAGGTAACCTAGCAAGCAAAGACTTTTCCCCATCAGCATCCTGGGCCCATCCTATAAGCAGAGCCTGGGTGGGAGCTTGTGGGTTATGTGGTATCTTAAGGCAAGTGGGGAGCAGCACCTGGCTTCCTGAGAGAGGGACCCTTAAGGCTCACTCTGTGAGAAGTATCACTTTCCATGCCTCCTTGGGGCATACAGTGGCTTTCCCAGGATCAAGTTACTTCTAGAAAGAAAAAGAAAATTGCCTCTTGCTCCAACAAAGAGCATAGTCTGGAATGTCTGCAAGGAAAAAAAAATCAGGATTTTTTTCCCCCTGTGACCCAGAATCCACAGGTATGTGAAAAAACCACTGCTATGATCAGACAACACATCTGAGCCCACCTCTCGGCTACCGCAACACATGTTCACATGAATGGACTGTGGACAGTTTTCATAGCCAGACCATAGCTGGGGATAGTAGCTGGCCCTTGACTGAGGTTGTCAGAGGGAGGGGAAGAGCAGTGGGTGGAGGAGGGCCCATCCACCTACCCTGCTGCTTCCCACAAAGAGCCTGAGCCAGCCAGCAGAGGAACACTCAGCATATGCCTCCAAACCAGCTTGTCTCGGCTGCCCATGGGGAGTGGAGTAAGGTGTCCCTGTGCCAGCCTCTCCTCCTCCCTCTCCTTCTTGGCTGCAGGAACAAAGGCCTCCATTGAGCAGGCTGGGCTTAGAAAACTCAGCCAGCAGGTCCCCAGCCCCAGCTCACATGAGTCCATTGCCTTTGTCAATGTCACTGGTGAGAGATGGCTGGAGCAGGAACAGCACTTTGATCCCCAGTACAAAAGCTGCTTCTTCACCTGCTAGACTGGGCTTGGGAGGGAGGTCTTATGCCCCCCACGCTCTTCTTTCAGCCTTGACCTGAAGACTAGGTCAACAAATAGCATCCTAGCTATGATGGTTGTGTCAGGTGGCAAAAGACTAGCATGGGTAGCTGTGTGGCCTCAGATAATCCCTGAAACCAGAAGAAAGAGAGGAGGAAGACAGATTATGCCCAAGATTCCTCTCCGCCTGTTAACCATGAAAATGCCAGAATGTTCATTCTTTCATGCATGCAGATCTGGGTACGATGGGGGTGCGGTTGCTGGTATCCTCCATTGGAGCATGCTGTCCTAGGAAAGTGTCCAGCTTGCACTGCCACTACAGCCCCGGAGATTAGATCTCCTGAGACAACTATGCAATGTAAGCATAATACAGTAGAGGACAGAGACTTGGACGTTTTACTTAGAAGGCCAATTTGTGATTTGGGGCAATGATCTGAATTTGATACAGTAATCCAAAATGACTGATTTAAAGTAGAGTCACTATTTTTCCAAATCAAGAGGATTGTTTTGTTTGTTTGTTTGTTTTGTTTTTTTGTTTTTGTTTTTTTTTTTAAATATCTAGGAGCTTGACAGGGACAAGTTTTACTCATTCAAGTTTTCACTCATTCCTGCATACATGCCTTTTTGTTTGTATGCAGGCGTGCATTTCTGTCTGCATCCGTTCTTGCGTTCGTGCATGCATGCATGCATGCAGTCACGAAGGCAGGCATTCACTCACACGCCTGTTCTCATCGACTGTGCATGAGCTGAATACAAGGTGTGGGGGAGGGGGGGAGAGATGACTTGTAGCTGAGTAAGATGCTGGAACAATAGATGAACACTTGTTATTGGGATTTCACTCACACACTCATCTGTGCCATCCCAAGTAACCCTCAACCCTCCGGCATGAGGAGAGGAGACGGGGCTCAGCAGAGTGAAGAAGTCGCCCACAGCACACAGGAAGTGGCAGACACAGTACTCAAACCCAATTCCGTTTCTTCCCCAAACCCCAGCTTCTCACTTGTCATTGAGACAAAGCTATTTCAACCTTCATTTCCTTCTCTGATTATACTTGCCAGAGCCAAAGAGGATCCCTAGAGGAGAAAGAAATGTACAGAAAGCAATCGCTGGTCTCTCGTTAGGGTTCCTACTTATTGTTGGCTTCCTTGCTTTCTGGGGATGCTGTGTTGTTGCTCCATCCCTGAATTCAGCCAACCCATCCTGGTCTTACAGTAACAATCCTAAGTGCTTTGAAAATTTCAATCTAAGTCCTAGGTATAGGTGTGGAATGATGAGTTCCTCAGTCCCTGGGTGATATGTAGAAAGAGCCAGCAGCAGTTCCTGGAAGACCCAGTGGTAGCCTGCAGCTAGGACCTCATTTCCCTTTCCACCTTTACCACCACCCAGCCAACTGACCTTGGAGAAGCTGCTCAGCCTTTGTGGGCCTTGACTTTTCCATTCGTGCAGAGGAAAGGGGTTCGGCTCTCTCTGTGGTGAGGGGTCTGGCTAAGGATGATGCTGTGGCATTGAGGCACAGTTCACAGTGGGAGGGTGAGGTGCAGGGATGGGCTGAGGCATGGGGATACTATGATTTCTTGAGGCTCTGCAGAACGCATGGCACTTCTTGCCCAGCTTCCCAGCTACCATCACTAGCTAATGAGGAGCAGCATATGTTGCTGATTCCGGTGCCTGCACTCACTCCTTGGCTGTCCAAGATCCCAGAGCAAACTGGCTTCCTATTAGCCATTTATACTTATTAATAGCAGCAAATTGCAGCCCTCCACAACATCTGCTACTTCACATCACAGAATGCTTCCTGAACTGTTTGTATTAGGATTTTGTGACTAGTACTCAGACGTGGGATGATTTACCTACCTATCTGAAAACCGATCCTCTGAAGCCTGGCAGTGGGGGAAGAGGTTTTATCCAAGGTCAGCAATGCATCCAGAACAGACTGAAACTCAGCTCTCAACTTCCTAAGCTTCATGTCTAGAGTTATTATGCTAACCTAAGTCTCACTGACCTTGACCCCAGAACTCTTACCAGCAGGCAAGAGGAGGCTCTGTTGGTAAACTGAAGCATATGTCCTGATACATTCGCTGCTTTCGCTGTAAGATCCAGGAATAATTAGGAAAATTCAAAAGGCTCAAAGCAAACTTCTTCCCAAGGCTAAGATACCAGGAAGTCAGTCTGAATGACCAATCTAGAAATCTGGGTTCTCTTTTCAGAGTCTTTTTTTTTTTTGGTACTTTTTCACATGGCTGGATTCTCTTACAATCTACTCACGCATAAACATGGACCTAAGAAAGTATGACAGGCATAAAAGGACATGAAAGGATCCACTGGGCCATGATGAAGCTGTTTAAAAAAAAAAAAAAAAACCTCCGAACATGCATCCACTACTACTGACCTCACTGTGGGCATGGCTCTGAAGCCCAGAATAGAAAGAAGCTAACATATTAAAACCTATTTCCTCCATCTTCCTTCCTTCTTACCTCTCACAAGGCTTTTGTGCCCTTCTGTAACTCTCTCCTCAGCACCTATGTCCTAGCCAGCTATCGACACAACAGTGTGTATTATTACGAGGCTAACACAGAACCTAGCAGCATATGGTAGACATTTATTTTCATCCTCATGTCCTTATAGATCAATGCCATACAGCTGTCTCACTGAGTAGTTGTGCTTCAAGCTGGCCTGACATCTGGCTGCTGGTGGAGTTCTGATCTTGCTCCACACAGGTTCTTTGATGCCCAAGAGGAAGAGGAAGCAGGGACCTAGGACATTCTTCTTGCAGAGATGTCAAAAGCACAGAACGGCAAAGTTGAACCCATGGACAAATCTTGAGCATGCACTGGTCCTGTGGTCACCATCCCATCAATCAAGTCAAGTCTTGAAGCCATACCCAGTGTCAAAGGCAGGAAAAGTACATTCTGCCTCCTTGGTCTCCATGAGGTAACAGGAAGAGTGATCCTAAAAGGCCAACTTAGGTAAACTGAGGTGCAAAGTATAGTCCATAACTACTTGGGACCAGTCTCCTAACATCTGTCTCTCTTACCAAGCAGGCAAGTTAAAAAGCTCCCTACCTCTAAGAAGAGAAGAGACTTTATGGGTTCCAGGTACCTGGAGGGATCCAACCATAGGTGACAGTCTTGGCCATGAGGGGCTTCCAGGGACTCTATGAATTCCTTTCATGACCCTAAATGAGAAGAAACAAACCTAGAAATGTAGCCAGAGGTGACAAAAGAAAGAAATGCCCAAGAAGAGACTGTGAAAGCTCTCCAAGACCATGCCAATGAGATGTATGTGTGGTGCTGAGCTAGCTTGTTCCGAGAAGGAATGACTTTCTTCAGCCCCACTTCCCTTGCATGGGAACGGGAGACAGGAGGACAGCATGAAGGATGGCTCCACGTGCCACATCTGTGCAGCTTGACAGCTCCCCAGGAGCTTCTTCGAGTTTCTTAATGGGTCTTCTTGCCTCTCTTTTTCTTTTTTTCTTCTTTTCCCTTTTTTTTTGTGTGTGTGACAATTTTGAAGGAAATTGGGTACTTAGGAAGCCTTTTGGACATTTAAATTAACTCCAGCCATCAGGCTCAGTGTAGCCACTGTGGCATTAGCATCCAATTATAAGAGTAGAGATGGAGTAATAACTCACACTTCGACCAGGATGTCAAATGCTTAAACAAATGAGAGATGCACAGAGACTGTGCACAGTAGAGAAGGAATCTTTCTGCATGGAATCTGCGGAGTAGCAGACATCCTTTGGAACGAGAGCTACAGTAGGCAGAGTAGAGCCCGACTGCCAGAGAAAAGCATCTTGCAAAAGGGAAAACTGGCAGGGACTGACCACCATGAGCCAGACCTCGAGAGACCATACCAATTCCTCCAGTAGCTAGGGGATGCTTGCTTTCTGACAACCTCTAAGAATGGAGTAAACTTGGCCAATTCAGAAACTTAAGAAGACCAGGGCCAGGTGTTGAAAGCTGGGATGGGTCCTCTGTGCTGTTCTGTCACACATCAGCTTCTAGCCTAGGCTACTGTTGTATAAATCGGTGGGCTTTAGTTATAAGACCAAAGTCTAGTGAGATAAGGAAGGTGACAGTGACAGTGATGATATGATGATGATTCTATTGATCAAAGTAGGGATGGGGCATAGCTCAGTCAGCAAGGTTCTTGGCTTGCAAACATGAGAACCTGCATTAGATGCCTAGCCACGTGAGACATCCAGTCACAGTGGATCCCTGGATAGCTAGCCAGCTCAGCCTACTTGGAGAGCTCCAGGGCAGTGAGAGACTCATTCTCAAAAACACAGTGTTGAAGTACCTGAGAAATGACAGTCAGGTTTGCACACATGCACACATGCATGTCTGAATATGCATACACACACATGTATATGTAGACACAAATAAAAGTAAATGATACTCTTTAACATAGTCTAAGGCCAAGCCAAAGCATACTCTATTATTTAAGGAAGCTAACTTTAGTTGGAAAGGGATAAAGAAAAGAAGAGTTCTTTCCAAGGAAGCAATCCAAAGAGGAAACGTGTGGGGAAGGTAGGATAGGAAAGGGCCCAAGGGTCATAAATGGACATATTACAATTATCTGAAGTCAGGGGTTGGGCTGAAGAGATGCCACAGAGGTTAAGAACATATACTGTCCCTGCAGAGAATGCACATTCACATTCACATTCACGACTGGATAGATAGCTCCCAACTGCTGGACTCTAGTTCTGGAGTACTCAGCACCCTCTTCTAATCTCTGAGTGTACCTGCATATACACAATGCACATAAACATAAACTTTAAGATAAAGGAAACAAATCTGTAAAGTAAGAGACTGTTCACCATCACGTGAAATGTTTGGAGAGCGTGGAGGAAGGGAAGGTTCTGGATAGACAGGCTGTGACATTATCATTTCAAATCTGGAAACAATTGGTAGGAAATGGTTATCTCCAAACCTCTGTCCAAGGAAGATTAAGCTGTGGAGCTGAAAAGTGTGTGTCTATTTACCAAAATATCTCAGACTATGTCATGAGCATTGATGCATGCCCCCGACCTGGAAGCTGAGCAGGTGTTCTCAAGTTAACTTTGTTCTGCTGAAGATGAGCCCTTTGCCAATGCCCACTCAAGGCCATTTCTACAGTGTTTTAATAATGACTGTAAAATAGATATAGTATGAAATTAACTATTTAACTCTTTCTGGGCCCTCAGGGGCATTAGGGCATATATAAGTGGTGAAGCCAGTTCTAGAACGTTTCGTCTTTCTAACCTGATCCTCTGTACCCATTCAATAGCAATTCACTCCTCCTTTCTTCCTTTCAGTCCCTGGCTGCCACCATTCTAGCTTTTCATTGTGATTCTCTGACAATCTTATGTGTGTTGCAATGATTGTCTGTTTATTTCTTATGCATTTTATGTAACATATCGTCCTTCAAATGTATCTAGAATTTCTTCCTCTCTTCCCTCTCTCCTTCCCTCCTTTTTATTTTTATTTTTTATTTTTATTGTTTTTTGGCTTCTTGAGAGAAGGTCTCTATGTAGCCCATGCTGACCTCAAGCTTAACATGTAGTCCACACTGGCCTTGAGCTTTTCCTTCTCCTGCCTCAGCCTCCAGAGCACTGGTTCACAGGCATGTGCCCCAACTCTGCCTTCCTTTCCTTTGAAGGCTGGATAAGGTTTCAGTGTACCTACATAACACATTTTGTTCATCCATTCTTCTAGGTAGCTTCCACTTTTAACTATTGTGAATAATTCTATGAGCATGTACATGCAAATGCGTCTTTGAGGCCCCACTTACTCATCTTTTGACTATGTACTTGGTTGCAAAGTCACTATTTTACATGGCAAATCTGTTTCTGAGGAATTGCTCACTGCCTAGAGACAGAGTACCAAGTCACTCCTGTGCAGATCCCACTCCACTCTTGTGCTAGGAGATACATTCTCCCTCTGCTCTAATATTGGGTGGTCCTGAAAGTGGTTGGGGCTCCCTCTCTGGAAGCACTAAAGGCTATATGGTAGCCACATCAATCAACAACCTCTGCTGAAGTCTAGTGGCCAGGAGAGGGACCTCAATCTTCTGTGGTCTCTGACACCATCTATCATTACGATAGCTTAGGTCACATTGTCATCTGATTTGTTCTCCCAACAGAAGTCAGCCCCTCAACACACACACTTCTTTCTCACCTCTTCCTGTGGTCTAAATTCCCTCACTCGGTTAATTAGCATGCCTGGCACTGTAGCTTAAGACTTTAATCAGCGTGTGGTGCTTTTAATTAATCGTGTGGCTCTGCATCTGGAGTGGTTTGTGTTCCAGGGTCAGGAAAGGAACTGAGGTGGGGGGTGGAGAGGCAGCTTTGTTTGGTGTCCAGTGTAGGTAGAAAGTCCAGATACTGGGAAGAGAGAGGACTCCTAGGGGCAGGGTGGCTGAGAAGCCATCTGGCCACCTTTGCAACATACTAGCAAGAGGTAAGAGGGAATCTAGGACTTTAGTGTATATGTTTTGTAACTGAGATAAATGGCTACACTAATTCCAGCTTGCAAAAGTGATTCTAAAGTGTCAGGAAAACTTCTGGCACATTCTAGAATTGTCCACAGGGAAGCAATGGTGTGGCTAGAGAAGATGGAGCCACAGCCACAGTGTTAGGCCATGCTGTAGAGCCGGTTGCCCAAGAGAGGTACTTCTGAGAATCCCCGGTCCCTGCCCTTCCCCAGGGAGGTCCTGCAAAGGGGAGAGAGAGATGACATCAATCCCTTAAATGATAACTGTTTTCTCTTGCCTATTGAAATTCCAGTATGGCCCCTTAATTATAGCATCCACAATTTAAAAGACTGGAGAACGTGTAGATCAACCCCACAAGCAAGTAGTAAAAAACGACATGATGCCGGGTGGGACTGAGCTGGAAGGAAGGGAAAGATCTCTGGCCTTTCAAAGAGAAATCTTAGACTCCCAGATCCTCAGGATGTGTTTCTTGAAAGTCCTCGAATATCATGTTTACATATGTCCCTGAAAGCTTAACAGAGAGGAGTGTCTTAAGTGAGGTTTTGTCTGGATACTTAGAAGCAGCTGGAATGTCAGATCCAAGAGGAATTCTAGAATGAAGCCACACCATTGCTTATTTTATAGATAATTGAAGTGGGACCTGTAGAGAATTGTTCAAGTTCATCTGGAGAGATGGGAGCAAAATAGAAGCCAAGACCTAGTTCTCAAACTTTTGGAGATTAGATGTATGCCTGGTCCCATATAGGTGTTTTTTTGAAATCAAAGAATAGCATGGAGCTCACTTGGAAGCCAAGATAGGGTCTGAATTAGTCCAGGATGCTCAGGAAACTTCAGAGTCCTATCTGAAGTATGGATGGGTGGATAGCTTAGGGGCTGATGTCACACTCAAAGAGGAAATGACACAATGAAAGCACTAAGGAGGGATTTGTCCTACAGGTCTGTTACCTCCCAGTGTAGCTCCCCAGACCTAGGAAGGTTCTGTGATGTCTCTGTGACTTGGGAAAGTGTTCAGTGTACTGAGCAACAGGGGATGGAATGCCCACAGGAAAGCCTGTGGAAATCTTAGCCATCGCCTGTGAAGTGCTGGACCCACACCCATGACTAATCCACTTCGTGGTCATATGCTTCAGAATGTTGGGAGTAGGGTTTAGCTCCATGTTTAAGGACAGGAAAAACAAGCCTCAGAGACAGTGAGGGTCTCATTGCTAGTAATGGCCAAGGATGCTTTGAACCTCCCTCTGCAGGCTCCAACATCCTTTCCAACTAAACAGAAAATGGCAGCTGTTTAAAATCAAGAGAGGAAGGATTTTATAATTCTTGGGCTATTGACATTATTAAACACCACTTGCAAGTTATTTTTAGAATGCAAAATTTTCTGAGGTATCCGGCTTCCTCCGTGGCTGGCTCTTTCCTTGAAGTGGCATACCCCACAACTCCAGGAAACACAAACATCCTAGAATCCCAGGGGAAAGTTCAGAACTCTAAGGCAAGCCCTACAGTCCCGGGGCATACCCTAGAACTCAAGCTAACATTCCAGATTCCCAGAACACACCCCAGCATCTCAGTGTATACTCCAGAACTGCAGGGCCCGCCTTAGGGTGAACCTAAGGTTCGCCCTGAAATCCCGGGGTTAGCCCTGGAATTCCAGGATATAATCCATGCAAGACAGATTATCAAACAGGTCGGTACAAGAAACTTGGGAGAGTGTTAATTAAGTGTAGACCAAGAAAATGCTTTTGATTGCACAAGCCATGTTATTTTTTCCTTTAAGCCCATGCAAAATATGGAGTGCCAGACAGGCAGCTGGAACCCATGAAAACATGATTATGTGCTTATGGTTCCCAACTTTCACCATCTATAGCCCCTTTTATTATATCTCCCATCAGGGAGTCACATTTTGAAAGATTCTGTCTACTAAACAAACTGCATTTATTAAGTAATAATATATTTCCTATTTTAATATGGCATGCACATGAGTATGCATAACCACATAAAACAGCAACAATCCAATTTCCCATAGACTTTTGGAAATATTGAAAATAGCTTGTGAATCTCATTCCTACTCCTGAATTCCTAGGAGTCAGGGTCCTCTGGGTCGGGCACTATTATACATGTGTTGACATGACTAGAAGGTTCTTGCTTAAGGAGGAACAGAAAAATTAAAGTGGCAACAGGAATAAGCTAAATTCCTATCTGCCTGAAGCACCAGCAATATAATTCACAAAAACTGATCATCAAACTTAATTACAAAGGCATTGAGGTCATGGGGAAACCACCTGGGCAATGATAGAAATTAAGATTAAAAATTCCAGGGGCCAGAGAGGTGGCTTAGTGGCTACTGGTGCTCACTGCCAAGCCTACTCGCCAGAGTTTTACCCCTAGAATCCACATGGTGGAAGGAGAAAATGAATCCTGCAGGTTGGATCTCTATCCCCCACAAGTGTGCATGATAAATGTGTGCGAGTGTTCATGTGTAAACACACACACACACACACACACACACACAAATAAATAAATGTGAAAAATGTAGAAAATTCCAGTTGCGAAGCCAAGTCATTAAGAGTAAGCCATAAAGGCCAAGGGTAAAGCTGCAAAGAAGGAGAGGAGACAGCTAGGAAAAGATAGCTAAAGGAAATGAGGAAATTAAGGGTAAAGGAGACTGTGGTGGTACTTGGAATTAATTATTAATTAATTCCAAAAGAGTGTGGAGACTAATTGAGCAGGCTCTGGTGCCAGTTTGACTGTGCGTGAGTTACAAGTAGCTCCTGCCAAGTGGACATAATTGTACAGCACAGATGCTTTATGGAACAGCAGGGGAAACACAGCCTCCGTACTCACTCATGAGCAGAGACGTTCAGCCGGGTCAGCATGTACAATTCATTGTGTTGGTTCTTATGGTGACTATAGCTAGTTTGTCCTGGCATCTAGTCACCTAAAAGACTAGGCAAGAAGCCCTCCATTGGGATAAAAAGTAAATAGTATCAAATATCCCAAAATGAAAAAAAATTTTTTAAACTATTTTTTTTTAAAGAAGAAACTAGCAAAATGGAAAATAAAGACCAAGGTTATAAAAAGAAAATAAAAATTCCATCTGATCGAGAGTGTCATCTTTAAATCCCTACTACATAGCTGGTACTTGGGCATCATGTAAGGCGACATCAAGGCTGCCTTGGAGAACAAAGAAACTCAAACGATATTTAAGTGCGCTCGGGAAATGGAGGCATTTGAGCTAAGTGAAAATGTCATGTGGAACATTTTATGTTAACAAGCTGCTGCTGGAAGCGAATGTAAAGTCTCTAGGCTGGAGAGGAAGCCTCGAATCATGAAAAGGGTGTGGGTATGGGGAAAATAGCAAGGCTAATCTTTGAAAGAACAGCAGTGAAATCAATTTTTGGAGCAAGTTGGTCAATGGTACGAAGGCAGAAGACAGCCACGGGGTAGACCCAGCACCTTGTTAAACAGGAAGGAGAGGAGAGAAGGATGCTGGGTGGGGGCTAAGTACTCTCTGGAAAAAAAATAAACGTGCTGAGACCTAACAGAAAGGGGGTGAGAGAAAGTGAAACAAGATGGAGAAAGAATGAACACTTGGTTTTATTGCTTTGATAGGAAACAAATATGTAATGGATTGGATATTTGCAGAAATATTTGGGGTGTGGGTAATAGGAAAATTTAAAAATATAGCGTGTAAGTCTATTTTATGATATTTTATATGAAGTTAATATGGACTGATTTCCAGATACATCTTAAGACACATCTTAGAACCTAGTAAGTGGTTCTATCCTCAGGATGCATGCAGTCACCTACTCCTATATGTCCCCTTGAAGTTCCTTTGGTTCTGGAGCCCTAAGGTCCCCCATGCTCCTCTGCTATCTTCAGTGATACTGTAGTACTGAGAATGATAATCTTAGGTGTGAACCGTCAGGTTCTCTGAAGATTGATGACTGACTGCTTGGTCTTCGGTGTGCTGTTCTAGCTTACCAGAGTTCCTGTGGAGTCCTGTGGGCAGTATCGGAGCTGTGGCGAGTGTCTTGGCTCAGGTGACCCCCATTGTGGCTGGTGTGTGCTCCACAACACGTGAGTACCATTTGTCACTCCCTCCTGCCTCCCCGTTTCCTCCCAGGGGCTCTTGTCTTCCTCTCGCCCTGTGTGCATTCCTCTCAGCCTTGCTCTTCCTTCCTCCTTTTGCGAGCTTCATTGCTCTTTTGTTTGTTCTGGGTTCACTTTTCCACTAAGACCTATATGGCAATAGCACCATGGAATGATAACAGGTCAGAATATGTCAATCATCCTGGCAATGACACCCTGAAGAACCACAGTGAGAGAATCCTAGACCGGTCCAACTTTAATTTGCAGAGCACCCCCTCACATCATGACACAGAACTTTTCCCTCTTGTATGTCTATTTTAGGGGGGACTCCATTTATTCTCTAGAAGAGGGAGAGGGCAGTCATATTAAAGTGGAAATAAATAATAACTTGATGACTAAACTGAGAGATTCAGACAACTAGCTGGGAAATAGGAGAGAACTGAAGAGCATTTTTCAATTGTAATTCATTTTTAACTTATGTGTATTGGTATTTGGCCTGCATATATGTCTGTGCACTGTGTGTATGCTTGGTGCCATAGAGTCCAGAGAACAGTTCAGATCCCCCAGAACTTGAGTTATGGACATTTGTGAACTACCGTGTAAATGCTAGGAATTAAATCTGGGTCCTCTGGCAGAATAGTTACCAACTGACCCATCTCTCCAGTCCCAAGGTCTTTATATTTCCTTCCTAATAGCCACCAGAGTTAGACTCCATCTGAATAGAATTTAGCCCTACTTTAGCTATGGTTGATTCCTATGGCCACATGAAACCTGGTATTCTCTGAGCTAGATGCACACATTATAAAATAAGATTTTAGTCTTCCCATTAACAACCTGAATTTCTTGGGACCAATGACATTTATTATAATTTTCAGTCATTTTAAGCTATAAGAAATTGAAAGTGGGATCTTGTCTCTTTCCTCTTCCAAAGACAGGAAATACACTCTAGATTCTGACAGTTAAAAACACCATCCTAATTTCTCATAAGTCTCTCCAAAAGAACAGCCAACTTCCCTATTTCTGGGTGTCGGACATAATGAGGCCTTGATTCCCTTAAAGGAAGGCCTGAAATCTGTTGGGGGTATTATAGCAGAAACAAATTGAGAACCACTGAGCCACGCTGAAATGTGCACAACTCTAAGATAGGTTGGAAGCTGTGCTCAAGTGTACATCAAGGCCATAAGTAATAGTGCGATAGAACCCAGCATTGCTCCCCACAAAGGAGAGTGGAGAGGCACATTTAGAAAGCACACCAGCACCTGTCAAGCCAGAAGAGCTCCCTGATGCTACCTTGTAAGGAAGAAGGAGATATATTTCTTTGTCCTGCATAGTAGGATCTCCAGAAAAGGAATGAATGCATTCATAACCTAATGTCTTCCTTGGGGACTTGGAAGCCACCTGGCTTACTGTTTGATGGAACATGCTTAGTATCTATAGCATGGTATAAGTGTCCCTCCAGGGCAATCAGAAAAGCTGACCCCTTCCTGAAATCCTTTAGGACCAAAACACAGGTTTCTGTGTCCATGTTAATTGGTGTCATGATGCTATTCCAGCACCATATGGCACTGATCTCAGTGAGAATTTACCTCCACAGCTGGGCTAGGCAAGCCTGAGAAGAAGAAAAAATCCCATACACTACTTCTATGGCCTCAGCTTCCCCTTGTATAGCATAGTGTCTGACTCCTGTGGCAGAAAACAAGGGTAAACTAAAGCCAAAGAATGGTCAGGGTCATTCATAAAGCAGGCTATCACCTAGTGAAGCCAGCAGCTCATCCCAGCATGTCATAATGGAAACAGTCATGGACATGTCTGCAGTGTCTGACACAAGATTCAGATCCAAATCTCCCTAGTACTCTCTTTGTGACCTGGAAAGAGGATGCATGGTTTGCCTACTTCACTCAGTTATAAGAGAATTGATGAGGCCAACCACTTGGGTCAGATGCTTCATGGTTAGTAGAACCCTGGTAGGGTAGTCAAAGGTCTCATAGGCTGCAGCAACAGCTGAGAGCTCACAAGTGCCCTTCCTCTTGGGCTTTGGTAGACTCCAGTGATTTTCTAGATGGTCCTTGAATAATGTGCTTGAGTCCCTGAGGCTGTCACAGTTTCAAGCTGTCTTTTCTTGGCTGGTAGATGTTCCTGCTGCTTCCCCTTATCTCCTTCAGCCTGGCATCACATCTCACCCCAGTCTGCATACTAGATGTCAAACCTTTCTAAGAGCAGTGGCTGTACAAGAGTTGCCTTGTCTGCCATCCAACACTGAGCAGCTGTTTCTGGGGCTTCTCTTTGCCCAAGGAGCCATGGTGAGAGCTACTACGTAGCTATGACAGGGGATCTTATAATGATTGCTGAAATCGGTGCAGTTTAGTTCTCCTGTTTTGTACACTTGTGAGTTTGTGAGTACAGCTGATTTGCATTATGTGTAGTAGTGATATTCTATAAAGAACTGTGAATGAATTAGCATATTAGCAAACCACTACCCCTAAAAGGAATAGAGTATCTGGCTCCTGAAACCACCGGTCATGTTTTTACCAATGGATTGATATATAACCTCATTTGTTGGACATCTGTATGATATCTGTAAGATATCATCTTCAATAAATATTGTTAATTCATTAATGGCCAACAGAACTATAATTTTATACCCAGATGAAGTTTCTCGTTATCTTCCTCCTTATCCTTCCAGTACATGCCTTTACAATTGGTTGAATGAAGCTTCTTTAACATGCCCATACCTCACCTTCCTTATGTCACACCATGGCCTTGATTTGCTTAGGAATATGGGGCATTAAATCCTTCAAAGTCAAACAACTGCAAAACTTGAAAAAGGGTGGCATTAAATAGGCCTCAACAGACCCTCATTTATAATGCAATTACTGAAACAGGAAGGCAGAATGTCATCTCTTCCTACTCTAGCTGGGAACATGTGACTTGAGTCATTCCCCATTCTGCAAATGGCCATGAGAAACCTCAAAACTCCATGAAGACAAGCTTGGAGGGCTACTAATAAATGTTAGCAGCTAGCTGAATTTTATATATGGAATCTGAAAATATTAAAGGTTGGTCATAGTGCTGTATAGAAGGCACTTGGCATCTACATTTGTAAGGAGGGAGAGCCATAGCTTATCATGGTGCTAAGGGATGAGATAGATAATAAAGGTTGCTATGCAAGTCCCAGGATCTCTGCACCATCAGGGTATTGCTCTCCATAACGTTAAGCTCTTAGTGAGGTGAGTGGGTGATGAGGGCAGATATGCAGGGACATTGAGATGTACCTAGGGGATTTGTAACTTCTTGGTAGGACACGGCTCATGAGTTCCCACAGGCCCAGACTCGATCACTGAGCTGCTCAGCAAGTCCTTCCCCTGCCTTCCCAGAGTTAATGACCAAGAATAGCTCCTGTGTGTGGTGGGTGAGCAAGGGCAGGTCCTTGAATCTCTAAGATGCCTTTCATCAACACACAATTCTAAATTTGTATGGGATCAAATGAACAGATCAAAGTGTTCTGTTCAAAAAGCTTTAACATGTAAATTCAGGTAGCCCAGGTAGACAATACCACCTCCCTCTAGAAGGTCAGTACTACCTATGGGTCTTGGTTCAAGTCAAACACAGAAGTTGTTCCTCCTTCCCTGCACTGCCCTTTCCTTTTTGGTGGGCACATCATGGACATGCATGTTTTACAGGCAACAAAAAGGACATGGACAAAGCAGAAGAAAGGAGTGGGGTAGGTGTGAACAGTGAACAGAGTTAGTATGGGAACCAGTCCTGAGAGGCTCTGCTAGGAAGGAAACAAGGAACCAGCATGAGTAGCTTCAGCATTCCCTAAAATACTGCACGCACACACACACACAAATGCATACACATGAATACTTGCACACACACCCACACACATCTAAAACTAGTCCTATACTGTACCTCTAAAACACAGTGCTAGGCTCAGGGATGCAAAATTATTGTTAAATTGTTTCTGCCGTTAACTTCTTAGGGACCAGGCCTTTAATGCAATGATGGGTCACAGGAATCAACATGTTTGTCAGGCTTCCATCCTGGGCAAGACTCTATACTAATTGATAGCAGTCCTTGCTGAGTGACCCAGCAAACTTGATCTTCATGAAGTCCATGACAAAGAACAAAATAGGACCTTCCAAGTGTGAGGTTGAGTCTGTTTGTCTGTGTTCATAGTCATTTTTGACAACCTTTCTTGTGGTGGTAGGGAGTAAGGTTTTGTGTGTGTGTGTGTGTGTGTGTGTGTGTGTGTGTGTGTGTGTGTGTGTTAGACAAAAACTGACAAAGTAGCAAGAGGGTGGGAGAGAGCCATAAAGAAGAAGCCAAAGGAACGAGAAGCCTGAGGACAGAGCCTCTGCAAACAGGTGGCCCATGTCACTGAAAGAGCTTTTGTACCAGGGAGGCCACAGGAGGGCTGAATATGCTGAAGAGATGACGCAGTCATTTCTTTCTTTCTGCTTTCCCTCCCTCTGCACTAGTAAATGTGTCAAAGTGCATACCTGCCAGCCCAGGGGTGAGGAGAAGTCCCCACATTGCATTCTTCTGCAGCCCCCGGCCCCGCCTGGCCTGCAGGCCTGTCTTCCTAACAGCAAGGACAGCAAACACAATGCTGCCTATTCATTCAGCCTGCAGTCTTCAGCATGCATTCCTAGGGCTTTCCTCTGAGTGTGAGCCCACCTGTTCTGATCTGGGCAAAAGGGAATAAAACCATCCAAGCCGGGTCTGCCTTTGTCCCATCACAGCTGTCTCCTGTCCTGGGCCTGGAACACACCCTCCAGGCTTGGCAGGCCCTGAGCCCCCTCCCATCTTCCCCTTCCTTGGCACTATTCCCAGGCAGAGAATCCTATCTTAGTCTAGGTGGGTAATGGGATCCTACCACCTGTGGCAGACCCAGCTCATGGATTGGCCCAGGCACTACCCTTCCTTGGAAGACTCGTGAGCAGCACCATTGGAAAGAACATGTGCAGACTTACAATATCTCTGCCTCCACATCCTGGAGACTGCCTCTGTTAAGAGAAGCCCCATCCCTCCCCACCAAAAGTATCTGCAATCCCAGCACTGGGGCCCACTGGCTAGTCAGTCTAGCTGAATCAATAAAATTCCCACTCAGTGATGAGTCCTTGTCTCAAAATATAAGGGGGTTTAGTAATCAAGGGAGACACTTTTGGTTCACATTGCCTTTGTGTTTATATGTGCATGCATGTATATGTACATCTACCTACCTACATACATACATACATGTACAAACGTGCATATACAAGCATATGTACTAGCTTTATGGTTAGCTTACAATCTAACATCCTGGCTATCTGGGGACATTCCAAAGAGCTGAGCTGATTCTAAGGTTTAAATACACACACACACATACACACACACACACACATATCACAGGGGAGGGCATACTGACAGACAGAAGGACAGTGACAGAGACACAGAGAAGCACTCATACATAAACACACAGAAAGAAACAGAGAGAGAGAGAGAGAGAGAGAGAGAGAGAGAGAGAGAGAGAGAGAGAGAGAGAGAGAGAGAGAGAGAGAGAGAGAGAGAGAGAGAGAGAGAAAGAATGATCTGCCAGAATGTGCCTCTACCTTCTCTGGATCTTCTTCCTACCCACTGCTCCTCATCTGTCAACTCCAGCTCCAGCTTACTACCCACCTGGTCTTTCATATGTGCTTGGTTCTGTTATTTTGTGCCTGTGACAGCACAGTATGCCATAGTGGGAACATGTGGTAGAGACCATGTGGCAACTGGAAAGCATAAGGTCCCTGGTCTCATAGCCTCTTCAAGGTTCTTCCCCCACCCATACCCTGGCTTCATTCTACCAGGCCCCATCTCCTAGATGTCTGTCCACTTCCTGATAGTACCATAGACCACAAAACAAGGCTTTAACACATGAATCCACAGGAGACATTGAAAACCCAAACAATAGCTGGGGTCATCTGGAAGAACACCTGACTTATTCTTTCTCCCCCCTTCTTCTACCTCCTCCTTCCCCTCCAACTCCTCCTCCCCTCCTCCTCCTTCCACTCAAACTTCTCCCCCTCCTCCTCTTCCCCTCCTCCTCCTCCTCCTCCTCCTCCTCCTCCTCCTTCTCCTCCTTCTCTGTTTCATTATGATCTAAGCATAGAGCCCCTAATGATTGAGTTCAAGCATAGGCCAAGATCAAGCCATAGTGCTGAGGGTTGGAGACCATCTGATGGTGAAGATGGAAACAGGTTCTGATTTCTAAGTCCAGTGGGCCCATACTGTAGGGTCTGGGGAGACAGCCTAGTTGTGATCTCTCCAGTTGGGAGGTGTACCTGAGCCAGCCGATCAGACAACCCGGTTTCCATGCTGAAATTTGTTTGCTTGGCCAGCAGCACTGGGAGTTAATATTTCCCTGTGTGTTTAGGAATTAATTTCTACTAAATGTAATCACCCCCACTCTCCTTCCCTCTCACTCACCCCCTTCCTTTCTCCATTCCTTTCCCTTCTAATTTTCCACTTGGCTGGGAATTCTCCAGCAGTGAAAGTTCAGGCTTAGGGGAGGGCGGAGGTAACTGCTTCATTAGAGAGGATAATCTCATTGGAGCCACTGGCTTGAATAATAACCCCTTGCAGAGGCCTGGGGCCTTTTTCCCTGGAGCTGCTAGAACCTCTGGTCTAGGGCTGTAAGGGCCCAGTGCACAGGAAGTAGAATGAGAACAGGAGAAAAGACTGCTCAGTAAGGAAGACCTTAACTCGGGGGCAAAGGGGAGATGGGTCTCCTTGGAGCCTGCTGGGACAGCACATCGGTATTTGGGGACAGAGGCAACTTTTGGAATGACAGAGGCAAATACCTGAAACCTCAGTTGCATAGCATGTTTTGTGAGTCTGCATAAATACTAATTCCCCTACATGAGAAATGGATGAAGTGAGATCTTGTTGCCTCCACTGAAGAATGGAGAGCATTACCTTCCCACTAATGAGGCTTTTGGTAAGAAGCAATTCAGGAACTCTTCTAAGGCCAAAAATGAACTCCTTTCACATTTCCTAACTCTGGCCTGAGCTACTAGAAAACCCGCAGTCCTCCAATGGCCAAGGGCTATTACCTTGATGGACCCCATAAGACATCAGAAGCTTTGGTCCTTCCTCTGTCATTATCCCATCACACTTAAGGTCAGTTGTCTGTGCTTTTAGACGTTTGTAGCCTCCACCCTTCTGAACCATGAAGGGTGGTAGAAATGTCAAAACATCCCTGGTTCTGACCTTAAGCTTAACTTTCCACTGAGAGAGAGCTGAGTTCTTAATATGCGTTGACAGCTCCTAAGAAAACAAAGCTATAATCCATCGCATGCTTTCTCTCTTCTGGAAGAGTCCTTCCTGGCCTCTGAGACTCCCTCCACCTGCATTGTAAGGAAAACTGCTACAGTCTTCCCTTCTTCCTTTGATGTGCCCGATGAAAATGAAACGTTCTGTATCCGCTGCAGTTTAGACCCATGGAATGAGGAGTTAGGGAAGTGGTGAGTTAACATCACCAGCTCACACTTGCTGACAACTCTCCTTAAGCAATGTGTTTACTGCCCTCGATCTCATGAAATCTTTAGGAACTCTTAGCTGTTTGCTATCATTTTGCTCCCATTTTCTAGAAGAGAAGACTGAGGTATCAAGAGATTAAGCATTTGGCCTTGATGCTTAAAGCTGTAAATTGCACATGGTTTTCTATATACAGTACTTTCTAGAACTGCAGCAAGATGCAGCTCTGGGAATCTGGGGCTGGTAGCAAACAACTCAGGTCAGACCTGTTCCTAAAGCTACCTGTGCCTCCTCCCCCAACCTGAGAGAGGGATAGAGCCCATCTACTCTATTTAGTGACTTCCGGTGATGTTTGACCAGGAAGCCGCTTTACCCACTTTACCCACTCCACAACACACACACTCTTCATAATTTAATCAAAGATACCTTTTTTCAGACCTACTGATTCATCTTGAAAACAAGAACTTCAAAGTTGGGGAGTCAGTGAATAATTGAAGCCATACCAGTTCTCTGGATCTGCTGCTAATGGGCATAATAACACTATTAATAGCAATGTCAGTTCAGACACTCAGCAAAAGTCCATAACATTAGCCTAATAGCTGAAGGTAATGGAGTCCTTGCTGAGAAGCTGGTAAATTAACTCCCAAGACTTAGAGACAGACACTCTCGTGGCCAATGGTTTGCTCCAGCAGCCCAAGAAACCTGTGAGGACTCCCAGACTCGCTCCTCATGTTTCCCTCCTAATTTGGAGGTCTCTTGAATTCATCCCAGGGATTTCAGGATTGTCCAACAAGTATCCATAATAGTCAGGTACTTTCTGGTGAACCTAAGAGGAATGGTGGAGAGGAAATGTTTAAAGAGCCTTAAGGATGTAAGAAAAGCCTTAAGGCAGGGAGCATGGTTTAGTCTGCAAGGGGGTCTGCTCCCTCACTTCTTAGTCTGGAAGCTTCTAGAAGCTTGGCACAGTTGTAAGAAGCAGAGGCTCTGAGTTTGCCTGGGCTTGATATGGACTTGGATGGGCTATGACCTGGATGAAGAAGTGCCTTGCCTTCCTCTTCTATGGTAGTCTGATAGCTAAGATGAGTTGGACCCAGGAAACTTAAATAGCATTGAGTGTAAAACCTTATCACAGTGTAAGCACACAGTAACTAGTGGTCATGGTTGCATTATAAAGAGATGGCGTGACTTTCGTGTCCCCCATCCAGCTTACTGTAAGCTCTGACTCGGTCCCCCTTTCTTTCCTCGTCTTCCTTCCGAGGCAGCTATGGCTGTCACCTGTAGTGCTTTCCCCTTAGTCAGCTAAACTCTCATTTCCAGCTGTGCACTTGGAGGCCATGCCTCCAGCAGAGGCTAATGTGTCTTCTTTCCCTCCGACTGGGAGGACCACAGCTTCCTCTAAGACTAAGAGTTGGCCCACAAGCCGCCCGGGGTTCCCCAGTACCTCTACTCACTCCCTTTCTTAATCCACCCCACAGCTGCCTTTCCAGGAGCACATTCTCCTCCCATCTCCCTCCCCATCTTATTCCCTATCCCTACCTTCTGTTTCCTTTTGTCACTCTGCCCAGACCTCCCTCAACAGTCCTAACAATATCCTTTTCTCTTTGGCCCAAAGAGACTAGCTATGCAGGGGTGATTTCCAGATAGTCCCATTTCATCTCAGCCTGTCCCTCTGGAGCACCTTGCCTGCCTGTGCTTCATCATGTAATCCATATTCCGGAGCATCCAAATCCTGGCTGCTGGACACAGCTCTGAATTTGTAAGGTTTATCTGGCTTGGGTTAAACATTCTTTGAGCTCAGGTACCTTATGCAGGCTATATTCATATATATATATACATATATATATATATATATGTATATATATATATATGCGCACAGACCCAGGTTTTCAGTACCTCTTTCTCAAGCTCGTGTCAGTAGAGACTGTTAAAAGGCAAGGCCACACTGGATGTGGTGCACCTGTGACACAGTGCCCTTTGTACAACACAGGGCATTAAGCAGTGACAAATACCTTATGTAATAGTCCCCCAGTGCCACAGAGACATGGAGTTCTGATGCTGCTAGCAACTACCCTCCGGGCTCTCTCTCTCTCTCTCTCTCTCTCTCTCTCTCTCTCTCTCTCTCTCTCTCTCTCTCTCTGTGTGTGTGTGTGTGTGTGTGTGTGTGTGTGTGTGTGTGTGTGTGTATGTCTTTCACCTGTATTTCTTCTCTTTGCTAAAATGCATGTGGGGGAATTCAAAAGACAGCCAACAGTGTTTCTTCTCTTGAGAAGCTCCTACTTGGTAGAAGTGGGCTACTTTTATCTCAATAATCATCATAAAACATAAAAAGTTCTAGACTGTGGGAAACTCCAGGGTGCTATAGAGAATTAAGGAGATAATTCATATCTGCCTGGGGTCAGGACAGAAGGATTGCTGGTACAAAAGAGCCAAAGTACTCTGTAGATCTAGATGGAATTGGACAGGTAAAAAAGGTGTGGAAACCCAGACAGAATTGCATATACAAAGGCAATAATATGTATTATGTACTAAACACATATATGGGGAGAAGTGAGGTTTGCTAAAAAGGGGTGCGGAGTGTCAGAGGCTGTGGATGAATGTGCTATAGACTAAACTGTACGACTCTTCATGTGACTTTGAAGAGAGTGGGGGGAATTTAAGTTGACTCAAGGTTTTTTTGGTAGTTTTTGGGATGACTGACTTTTTCCAAAGCTAAGCATGATGCAAGAGGTCCAACCTTGAAGAAGGAAACAAAATCAACACTTCAGGTTTAGATAGCCCTCAAAAGCATCAGAAGATGTTTGCCTCTTTCTGGACCAATCGCTCACCACTGTGTGTCTTTTCCAGGTGCACCCGGAAGGAACGGTGTGAACGCTCCAGAGAACCCCGAAGGTTTGCCTCAGAGATGAAGCAGTGTGTCCGGCTGACGGTTCATCCCAACAACATCTCTGTCTCTCAGTACAACGTGCTGGTAAGAGTGGGAAGGTCAGAAAGCAGGGAAGAACTCTCCCCAGCAATAAGCAGCAAGGCGCTTTACGAGCACCTCTAGATCAGGGTTGGAATGCTAGCCAACCCTGATCTACCCGGGGGGCCCAAGAAAGGGGACATGGGCAAGAAAATTAAAGAAAAGATTCCCGTCATAAGATCAAGGAAATGACCATACCAAAGGTGATCGAGTAATACAAATTGAGGCTGCACTGAGATTCCATATCACTCCAGTCAGAATGGCAATCACCATGAAAGCAAATAAAAACAAATGCTGATAGAAATTTAAACGAATTTAGGCACTATGGAAATCAGCACAGAGGTTCTTCAAAAGACCTCCCCCATGTGACCCAGATACACTACCCACTCCTGGCTATGAGACACTTGAGTGTTGATGTCTTTTTGCAGGACTATTCATGTCTGCTAATTTGTGGAACCAACCTAAGTATTTGTCAATCAAGGAAGGGATGAATAAAGAACCAGCATTTATATACACAAAGAAATCCTTTTCTTTTCAACCATAAAGAACACATCCATGTTATTTGAAAAATGGGTGCAAGAAGATCATAATATTAAGTGAATTTAAATCTGTCTCAAAAAGGCAAATGCCGTATTTTCTCTCATTTGTATAGCTTGGATATTATAGAGACATAAAATCATATATTTACATATGACATGAAAATGGAAGCTCTAAGAAGGGAGAAAATAGACCTAACAGGAGAGCGATGGAAAAGAGGATAGAGGGGCATGGGGAAATGGGCTCAAAATACATTTTATATATGCAGGAAAATAGCATTACATGACCAAGCATAATGAAAAGTGTAGTATTTTATTATAATCCAAAGTATTTAGTGGGTATACCTAGCTATGCATTAGCCAACTTGAGATTAGTTAGTGTGCAAGTAAATATGGAATGATAGAATAAGACCATACAGCAATGAGTGTTGGCATTGATATCTTTATCTATAAAGGGAGCAATGTAGGTATGTTGAGAGAAGGGGATGCAGACCCTGACTTCTAGCATTAGGACTTTGGCAGTTAGTGTTCTCATTTTAACAAATGGAAGAGGTGTCCCATCAGCCAACCTGGTCCTGCTCAGAATTCTTCTAGAACACAAATCCCCTAAGTGTTCCCACCTTCTGAAACCAAATCCATTCAGATGTTAGGGGGTTTCTTTAGTTCCCATCTCCACCTCCCACTGCCTTCTTGTAACAAGCTGGTTTATGTTAATAATTCTTCTTCCTTTGTCTCTCTCTTTCTCTTTCTCCTGCCTTCCTTCCTTCCTTTCCCCACTTCCCCCTCCTTTTCTCTTTTCCCCTGCCTGGCTCTGCGGTTCACAGCTGGTCCTAGAGACATACAATGTCCCGGAGCTGTCAGCAGGTGTCAACTGTACCTTTGAGGATCTGTCAGAGATGGATGGGCTGGTAATAGGCAATCAGATCCAGTGCTACTCCCCTGCAGCCAAGGAGGTGCCCCGGATCATCACCGAAAATGGTAAGCAAGTGGTCCCAGGAGGCAAAGTTGGGTGGCAGACTTTTCCTTGTGCCTGGGTAGCAGAACTCATGACAGATGTGGAGTATTGATGGAGCCTAAGGGCAAGAATAAGTCAGAGCAGGAAGTGGGCAGATGGTTAAAAGAGATAAAGGTGGGATTTTTCTCCTTTGCCCTTGTAAATGAACTGGTACAGCCCTTCTGTCTCAGCCCCAGCTTAGCAACCAAACTTCTACCTCATCCTAGATGAGGAGGAGCTACAGAGAAGGTAGGTAGAGGCAAGTCTAGAACAGTAGTGGTGTATGTAGTTGATGGTCTGCTCATTTTAGCTAGCCTGGAGGAAGAGTAAAGAGGAAAGCTAACCTGCAGCAAGGATATGATGGGGCAGGTCCAATGGTTCTATGATGATTTGTTCACACTCACATGACTGGGTCTCTGACTGTAGAGCACTTTCTCCTCACCCTCCCACACATAGCCACCTGTTGCTTATAACCAACTATCCTGAGAAGGGTGTGAGTAGACACAGGCTAGAAACATGTAAGAGACAGGCTGGCTGGGTAGAGGGACTCCATGTTGTCCATCCCATTTGGTTTTGTCACATTTATTCAGAGCCAGTTGATTAATGAGACTCTTGGGGAAGGCAGAGAACAAGGCTGGGGGCAGGGTCTAGGGTCAGGGCTGTGAATTAAACATGAGCTCCAATGCCTCCTTGGAGCCAGCTGAGGAATCTAGTATCTCTTACCCCTATGGGGCCAAGTCCCACAGAGGAGGTAGTATCAGGACCAGGTCTCTCTGCTCAGAGATGAGGTAAGCTTGTATGTGCACACATTTATACATATATGCAATGCCACTCATGCCATTGGCAATAGTTTTCTTGAGATACTACATTTTATTCCTCCCTGGCTACTTCTCATTCTGATTCCACAAGACTTTCAAGCATAGCATATGAGGACATTTGATTGTGCATATGTGTGTGTGTGTGTGTGTGTGTGTGTGTGTGTGTGTGTGTGTACATGTATGTGTGCATGATAAGTGACTGGGGGGAGGGTCTAGTGACATAACAGAGAAGGAGAGTAAGCCCAATTTGTTTTGCTTATGTGTATATGTGTGTGATGGGTCCATCTTGGAACTGATCCTTGTTAACTCAGAGGCCTATGAAAGCTGACAGCATCCCAGAGAAAGTGGCTCTCTTTCCCAGAGTACATCACTGCTAATGGGACTTTGGCTTGGGTTTTGAACTTCCCCTGGCCCCCCATTGGTGGGCTCTGCCTTATAGGGGATCATCATGTTGTCCAGCTGCAACTCAAGTCAAAGGAGACTGGGATGACCTTCGCCAGCACCAGCTTTGTCTTCTACAACTGCAGTGTCCACAATTCGTAAGTGTCCTGGCTTTACTCAGTTTCCTGTCCCTAGGGTCAAGGTTCATGCAAAGCTCAGAACACCTCATTATGATTTCAAGGAATCATTGTATGGAGGCTTGCAAAGAGGCATCCTTAACAGTAGAAGACAGGCCTCTCTCCTGTCCCTATAGTGTGAATGGAAAGAGACTAGAAAGAGACAAACTCAAGAGCATATGGTATGAGCCCTGCTAATCCCTAGCCTATGCATCTTCTCTAGCATAAATCTTCTACCCTGATTCCCTTCCAATCATCTACTAGAGGTGATGAAGAACAGAAGTTCACACCTATGCAGAGGAGGAACCAGAGAAGGGAGGGGAGCATTTACATGTATTCAGGAGAGGTCAAAAGGTCTAGCAAGTCAACTAAATGCCCACCAACTCTGTAGACTGGATCAGGACTTGGGTTTTTAGGTGCAAAAGGAAGTTTAAAAGACAGAGTGTCTGAGGCCCTGCAATAAAGACATAGGAGCCTAGTTCTAACTTTGTTTGACTTTGGCATCTAATTCCTCTAAATAGTAATAGTAATCATGGACAGAAAATTAGCTAGGGTTCCAGAGAAGAGTGAAACACACACGGCCTGACTCCCACATTTTTAACATGCTGTTCTGCATCCCTCTCTTCACAGGTAGGCATCTAACATGACACTTGGGGGTTCTAATAGGATAAAAAAAAATTAGATCCCATGAAGGCTATCTATGAGACTAGATGTTAGCTCAGTTTGGGACCTCAGGGAAGGAAGCCTGACTCCTGCCCAGCCAGAGTGCAGCTGCATCAACATTGCGGTTTTCTGCTCACTGCTTGCTGTGGAGTTGCTGGTGATGTCAACTCTTGGTGGCATCCCGTCTATAGTTTTACTCATCAAATGGAGGGTTCACAAATGAATAAGACCACAGCACTCAGGCCCTGCCCTCCACTGGAACCAATACCTGCCTAATTGCTTGGTCAAAGATTGCAGCCTTAGTGGCCTCATGGAAGAACCTGATGTTTAATAATGGGAAAGAACACCAAGAGCCTAGGAGAACCCCAGCACTGAGGTTTATAAAACAAGAGGTCCAGAGGGGCCAACTCTCCTTTGGTCAAAGGTTGGTCAAGTGGAGAAAATAGAAAGGCCCTACAGATGGTAGAACAGCCCGTGGGACTCAGCTCTGCCTGTTTGGCAAGGCTTTTGAGCTTGTAACAACGGGGAACCATGTTGGGTTTTTAAGCGACAGAAGATTCTTACAAAGTTGCCTGTGGCCTGGAGGTTAGGAGTGAGGTTGGCAGCTGTGCTGGGACACATAGTACAGAGACTGCAGCTTCAGTAATTTCCGCTGTTACCAGAACGTTGGGGTATGTCTGTAACAGTGAGACTCGGGGGTGATTTGAATTAAAACCTGGTTTTGGCTTTGTCTTAGTTATTATAGACCCTGCTCCTTATTGATCTCCTATTTAGCAAGGGACCATATCAACAATGGGGGGAGAGGGAGGCTCACAGGATTCCAGCTCTGACTGAGGAGTTCATTCCATGAGGTCTTAAGAAGGATGGATTCACGTGAGACTTTTCATTTGCTGATCAAGGGTCATCTCTCTTAATAGCAAAAATGTTCAGCTAGATTCTAAAGACATAGTTGCTGGGGCTGAGGCTCTAAGATGTGTGCTTCTTCTCTGTGTCCAGATGTCTGTCCTGTGTGGAGAGCCCGTACCGCTGCCACTGGTGTAAATACCGGCATGTTTGTACTCATGACCCCAACACATGCTCCTTCCAGGAAGGCCGAGTGAAGCTACCTGAGGTACGTTCCAGCAGTGGTGTGGTGAGAGGCATTGCTTGTAAGCACCGAACACATGTGCAGCCCATCTATTGAGAGGATCCTAGAAATCTATTCCTCTCTCCCTAACCTTGGCTCTTCAGAGGTGGTGCATAAAAACAATGGACAAGCTCAGCCCTGCACAGGTGCTATGGTTCTGGCTCAGCCCAGAAGGTTTGGGTACAAATATCCAAGTATGAGTGTACTCTGTAGTTCTTGCCTACTTCCAAGAGAATAGGAGAGACATGAGTTAGACAGCCAGTAGGCCCACCTTGTCATGAAAAGCTGGCAATAGGCTGACAGTCTTATCTTGTGTGCTGAGTCTTGATCATGAGACAGGAACAGAAGGGCAGATCAATTCCCTTGGAGGAAGACATCAAGACTCCTGGAAACACCCATCTGAAATCAGCCTGGAACATGACAGAAGTCAGACAAAATGGCTTTCAGGGTCCCTTCCTGCTCTCAAAATAATGAACCTGACCAAAGTTTTGGGAGCAGAAAGACCACTGCTAATAGAACAGAAAACAATGGACTTCGTGGACTGCAAGGACTTCTTGCCACTCTCTTGGGGAAGGCCTTCTTCTTCTTTCTTACTTGTCCACTTCCTGTTTCTTTTGTGATGAGGTTGTCCTAGATGCTTAGAAAGGAAGATTAAAAGGGCCAAAGAAAGCAAAGAAAGAGCTACAAAGGTTCCCAGAAGATGTGACAACAGCTTCCTAGTAGATGCACCAAATGAGAACTAAGTAAATAAATGTTTCTGAACTATTGACTGAGTCACTGAGAAGAGGTTATTGTTTTCAGAACTCAAAACAGAATCCTGACTTACTAGTGGAAATGAAGCCTTTAAAAAAAATACCATTAGCTTTTTGGTTTTTGTTTCTGAACGTAAACTATTGCAGAAATAAAGGATACAAATGGAAAGTATGCAACAGAAAGGGGATCTTCTATTCACAGGCTAGTCATCTAAGTGTCTGCTATTGTGGTAATCATTGCAAATGCCTATGAGAAGTCAATTGAAAAAGAGAAAAGACTGGGGCAGAAGGATTTTAAAAACCAAAGGATTGGGGAGTTTTAAACAAGACTGTCTCCTAGTAATGTCAGAAGCATTACCCATAAAGTCTCACCAACATGACTCCCTAAACAAGAGCTAGATAAAAGACATGCCAGGATAAATGGAATAAGTCTATGAGTGAGTCCTCAACCCCACACAAAAAAGAGCTGCAGGCACCTAAGGGATGCTGAGAGTGTGGGAAGTGTAAACCAGTTGGTTTGCCAACACCAAAAGGTCAGCCCTGGAAACATATGTATGAGTAGCATATTCAGACTGACTAGGTTATATTTAGGTTATATAAATATATATGCATATATACATATATATATGTATGTATGTATACACACACACACACACACACACACACACACACACACACACACACACACATTCTCATAGGATACATGTCCAGTCAAGGCTGTAACTGACTGGGTGACTCATGGTCTTTGAGCCTGAAGTTGCTCCAGGCATGGGGGCCAAGACCCTCTTGCAATGCTGGTAAGACTCAGGCCACAAAATTCTTCTGGAGCTCCTCAGGTTCCCCTTCTTCTTTACCCTGTGAGGCAATGCAGATAGGGCCCTTTTGTTTAGCCAAGAGTGAGGCTGACAGGTGGCTTTTCATCTGCTGCACCATCTTGCATCCCCGGGTATGCTTTCATCTCGCTTCACACTGGTTTCACTGGCTATCATCAGGGGTGTTGAGTTACTTTTTTCCCCCTGAACAAAGAGCATGTTCAGGCGAGGTTATTGGTCTGGAATGGAGAACTGGTGGAGCATTGTAGTTGTGTTATAAACAGTAAGTATTCAGGCATAATTACAATTATTAGGAATGGAATGTCCAGTAACATATGTCGTTTATAGTAACTATATCCCAGTTACAAGGGATGGTTTTGTTTCAACTAATGATGGCATTGTGATAGCAACTTAGACCCTTAGATCAGCTGCCAGAGCCTGGGCAGCAAATAGAAAGGGAGATGAGAGGAGAGATGAGGTGAGGAAAAGCACACCAGGGTGGCAGCATCTCCCTGCTTGCTCTCAGTTCTCTTCTCCCTGTACCTTGTAAGGCTTCCTGCTGTCTTCAGGCATGGCCTATGGCCATTTACAGAGCTGCGGGAGCCTCTGTCCTTGTATGCCCTAGAATTGCCATCTCCTCTACAGCCTCACCTGAACAGAGCCATCTGGCCTACACACTAGGTACTGATGGTTAAGGTAAACTGCTATAGAAAACAAATCCATTGCCAAAGAGGTGGTCCTCAATGGGCGGTTGGGTATACTGTTATGTCTCATCAGATCCGAAAAAATCCAAGTGATGTATTACTGCAGCTGTGTTCTCTGGGTACCAATCTAGAAAAGCTAGACATTTGTGGGTGGTTCCCAGGTGAACAGTCTCAGAAAGGAGGTGCCATGTACTACTTTTCCTCTTCAAGTTTAACCAGTTTCACTCCAGAAAACAATTATAAGACTGTTTGATCTGCAGTGTTGTACTTGAAAGGTTCTCCCAACAACCACTGCCACCCCAATGGCTCTGAGATGTCCTACACTAGGACAGGTATGACAAACTCTGAGTCCCTAAAGGTCAAGTTCACTCTAGAACTACAGGGCCAGAAAGGAAGAGTCCCAGACTGCTGATGCTGAATGAAACACACCCTTAGAGATAACGGCCAAAGGCATTTATTTATTTATCTCTGGCTTGACTTTGGAGAGAAATCACACTATCCCCCATTGTCAGTAATTCTGCTTTAATTCCATCAGACAGCCATTCCTAGGAACCACCTCTGCCCTGCCTTCCACCTCCCCTGAGAAAACAAAGCCAAACCCAACTCAAAACTTGTTTCCAACCCATGCACACATCCCCCTTTCAGGTATTCAATTACTGGGCTGCCATTTCTCCAGACAACTGCACTTTCCATCAATCTCACCTGCCCCTCCCCCTTGGGGTTATGGGTATTTCCTTTCTGTATTATTAGTTCGCTCTCTCCATAAACCAGCCCATCGTAGATCATGCTAATGGCATTATAAACTTGGTGAACAGCAAGAAAATATATGGTGCATTACATCTTTGTATTGAGCATCAAGGGTCTGAGAGGGTGCGTATAAATTTGGGGAGTTGTTAGGGCTACTAGGGCTGGCTCCCATTTGGAATTGATTGGGAGGGGTGCTTACATGGTATTGGGGGAGGAGAAGTGGCCTACAAATCATGTTTCCCTTAGCCACTCCAGATCTGATGTCCCCAAGAGCTTTGCATTCTCCCAGTTTCACTATAACAACCGGGAGAAACAGAGCTCTCATCTCGCAAATACACCAGGGGCTGTAAATTCACAAGCCTGTCCCCAGCCCCAGGCAGCCCCAGCCCTGAAGGCAGTGTTCTCTTTTCCAGCCCAGGAGCATTCTTTATGTCCTTGTTCAATTATTTAAATATGCTGCCAAGCCTCTGTGTAAAGGAACCTCTGGCAAACTGGACATAGTGGGTAGAAAGACAGTTCTCTGGCTTTCCTACATTGGCTTTACTCTCCTGCACTCAGCACCCCTAGCCTCATTTTGTGTCTTTAAATGGAGACCAAAATATACAAGGGGACTGTTGACTGGGAGTTACCTGGATCCATCTTCAGAATTCCAAGTTATTAAATATTTGCTCATGCCTCCAGCCACTGTCCCTCCATACCCTTGGTCTATTCTTACAACTGTAGGATGTAGACATGGGGTGAGACAGCCCTCCAGGGAGACTGCTTCTTATTGCATGCATTCAAGTCTCCACATAATCTTGTCAAACACAGGTGTTTTCCATTCTGCAAGAGTTGGCCCTTTCAAATGACAGTTCAGCGAAATACCTGCTTTGAAAGGAGAAGGGCAGTAGTTTTGGAGGGAATCAGTATGGGGTTAGATAATCATTTGTGGCTGAGAAATAAGAGGAGCAGAAGAAAATATTGACTCACCATTCGTGAATCCTGAGGTTACTGCTTATTTGAATCGTCTTCATTGAAACACCAGGATGATGATATGAGTTGTGTTATAAAACAAGATCGCACACAGGAAGGGATGTGCAATGGGGGTAGGGACTGAGTCTCTGTACCAAGTTAACTACATCATCTAGAATTATAACAGTAGCACAGAATGCCTACCATATCCAGTGTCTAGTGCTAGGAGATAGAGGACTGAAAATAACAATGATTAAAATAATAAAATACTTCCCTGCTGATAAATAGCTATACCTCCTTGCCGAGCTTGCTCATCACTCTTGCTGTTTACCACTAATGCAGTTGATTGGTATTTTAAATACCACATTTTAAACTAACTGAGCAGATACTGGTTTCATTTTGCTTTTAATTTTTTAAGTTAGCATATAAAGCAATATATTTGTTCATGCTGTCTGTGTGCGTGTGCGTGTGTGTGTGTGTGTGTGTGTGCATGTGTGTGTGTGTGTGTGTGTGTTATTCTTTGTTCTTGCTTGCTTGGGAGGAAATATTGTTATTCCTATTGTAGAGATGGAAAAATTGAGCTTTAAAATATTTTATTGATGAATCTCAGATCATCTGTGGGGCTAGTAGTGGAGCAAGGACAGAAAGGAAAACTACCTACCAGACAGCAGCTAAGAAGCCCATGATTTGCTTCAATTCTGATGCTATCTACCTGGAGTTAGTGTCAGACGCCACAGGCTAAAAGCTCAGTTCCACAAGCTCATCCCCTCCCCAGTTAGGATGCCTGTCACAAGCCACAAATATGCGCACCTGTGTTTCTGACCAACTGACTACTCCACAAATCTCTTCTTCAAGTCTGATGCTTTGTTGTAATGGGTCACAAGTCTCAGAGAAACATTTATTTACATTCCCTGGCTTATTAGAAAAGATGCTGCAAAGGATATAGAGGAACAGTGAGTGAAAACTGTCAAGAACAAGATCTGTGGGGGAAGGGCTCAGGGCTTCCATTCCTGCTCCATGTGCATGTTATCCCAGGACATCCATCTGTTCACCAAGTAGGAAGTTCCTGACTCTTTCATGTGAGGTTGTTGTTTTTGTAAGGTTTGTTTTTATTTTTAGCTTGTGCATGTGAATGTATACAGAGACATCAAAGGAGGCTAGAAGAGGGTATCAGATCCCTTGGAGCTGGAGCTGCACGTGGCTGTGAGGTGCTTGATGTGGGTCCTAGGAACCAAACGCCAGTCCTCTGCAAGAGCAGTCCAGGCTTGTAGCCAATAAGCATCTCCTGAGCTCCTTATGTGGAGTTTCTATGGCTGTTCCTTTATATAGAGATGATTGATTAACTCCTCTTGAAGTTCAACCAGTGGGCTTACTCCAGAGAACAGTTGTAAGATCAGAGGAGGTGAAATGTATTCTATTTGATCTGCAATGTTGTTCTTAAAAGGTTCTTCCAACATCCCCTACTATGCTGGCCACTGGTAGTGAACTTAACCTTCAGTTCCTCTCTTCTGCAGTATCTGGAAAGATGCTCTCATCCCCACAGTTAGCTGGCAAATAGTCCCCATTCTCAGATGAGCTTCTTTCACTGGCATAAACTCAAGTATCATTAAAATTTGCTTATTAAGAACAACAGAAAGTTCTCATCCCCAGAATCATTCAGGAAATTCCAAGGGTTCTAGAAGCTGCATGCCAAGAACCAAGAGAAAAGCACAAATAATATATTTTATATTATGTCCTAATATCCAGGACCATAAAAACCATCCAGTCAAGACCATGTGTCTTCATGTTATGGGTGAAGGGAGGGTTTGGTGGGCGTACCCAATGCCATTGGTTGGCTAGTGAGTCTCAGAATATGTGGCAATGGAGCAGCAGAATGTTACTTCTGACAAATCAGTAGACCCAGGGTACCAGCTAGATGCAGTGGTCTACAGTCATGGAACCGCTAAGAATCCCTGTGTGAGGACTACGTGGTTCCCAGAGATCCGCCTCCTTAGAGCCTTGGGACCTCCTGTGAGAGGAAGAGCAAGACTGGTGGATCTTCACCACAGCTCCACCCACTGCTCTGAGGCTTTGCTACTTACTCCTTTGTGTTTTAGGCTTGTCAGCTGGTTTGTTTTAATGGTGGTGAAATATACAAATAAAAGCAATTTCGTTCTATGGCCAACTAATGACTGACTCAGATTGAGACTCATCCCATGGCCAAGCACCCATCCCTGACTTTATTAATGATACTCTCTTATGCTTGCAGTCATCTGCCTAGCATAACTGTCCTCTGAGAGGTTCCACCCAGCAGCATCTGACTGAAACAGATGCAGAGACCCACAGCCTAACATTAGCCAGAGCTCAGGGAGTCTTGTGGAAGAGTTGGGGAAAGGACTGAGAGACCAGCAGAGGAGGATAGGGACTCCACAAGCCAACAGAGTGAACTAACCTGGATCCTTGGGAGCTCCCAGAGACTGAACTACCAACCAAAAAGCATATACATGGGCTGGATCTAACCTCTCTCCCATGCATAGGTAGCAGATGTACAGCTTAGTATTCATGTGGGTTCTCCAACAACTGGAGTGGGTGGGGCTGACTGCATTGCCTGCCTAGGAATCCCGTTTTGCTAACTGGGATGCCTTGTCTGGCTTCAGTGGGAGAGGATATACCTAGTCCTGCAGTGACTTGAGGTATCATAGTGAGTTAGTACCTGGGTGGGGGTCAGAGGAGAAGGCAAGGAGGCAGGGCTGTGTTGGGGGGAGACTGGGGAGTGGCAATTGAGATATAAGGTGAAATAGATAGATAGATAGATAGATAGATAGATAGACAGACAGACAGACAGACAGACAGACAGACAGACAGACAGACAGATAGATAGATAGATTGTAGCAATGCCATTCTAACTCAAGGTTACAGGGTTCTGCCTACCAGAACAGAACCATCTCAGAGAGGACTTCTCAATAGGAGAGGCCAGATACAGAAGGCATGCCTCCCCACTTGTCTCTCCTATGCTTGAGGCACTCAAAGCCATTGAAATAAGTCAGGTCCAGTTAGAGAGACATGAAGTCCCGAAGGCTGGAATGTGCTGATGGGAAGTGGTATAATTCTGGATAAGGTAGAGAGGCAGGAGTGGGCTCAAAGGGTCCTATAAGTTGGAGGAAGAATTTGGAAAAGAAGGAGGACAGAGCTGCAACCTGAGCTGAGAGAAGCAAGGGAAGAAGGAGCACTCGCCGGATGCTGGCTCTCTCTGAGCCGTACCCATGGTAACTCATGCAATCTCCAGGACATACATTTGCAGGAAGAATTCTCATCCCAGAGTTAGGTCAGCCAATGACAAGAGCACTCTTAATGAGTGAGCAGGAGGAAACATGGACTTGCCAACTCAATTCTAGGACTTCCTAGCATCTCTCTCTCTCTCTCTCTCTCTCTCTCTCTCTCTCTCTCTCTCTCTCTCTCTCTCTCTCACCACAGAACCCCAAATGTTGATGACCAGGGTGGATCAGAGTCCCTAAGCCCCTGGGCTGACAAATAGGTTTGGTTTTTTTTTGGATTTTTTGTTTTTGATTTTGTTTTTGTTTTGTTTTTTTGTTTTTTGTTGGTGTTGTTGGTGTTGTTTTGTTTTTGAGGGGTGTGGCAACTTCTCTGACATCTCCCATGAGTCTGTAGGTAGCTTTGCACCTGGCATCTTAGCAGACAGCAGGTCAGTCTGGGATGATAGGTGGGAGGAAGGGCAGGGTGGTGGAGATGGCCTCTTCATGCCTTGTTGCCTAGGGGAAAATTGCCGTTTTACATTTCAATTAAGCAGGGGCACGGGGTCAAACATCAACACTACTTAGAGGAAGATGTGTCCAGCCCATCCCTGGGCCTCTCCAATTATTATTAATGAACTTCCTCTCAGAACTGTCAACCTTTTTATATGCAAACTAGGCCTTTATGGGGCCACTGCTAATCAGGACTCATTAGAGCACTCCTAACAAGCTTCAGTGAGAATCTCACAGGGACAAGTGAGGAAGGTTTTGGCTCTTGCCATCTCCTGGACAGAGCAGGACTCCAGCCCTGCCCAAAAGGGTGTCACTGCTCATCTGACTGAGAGATTCCATTTAGAGGGGGTCCTGCTCATCAGGACCTGTTCTTTCACAAAGGGGAGGAAGGATGGTGATACAAGCAATTGGCTTCTTTAGCTATCTACCCATCTGCCAACACTGAGTTCTTTTTTTCCCTCACCCTGTCTCAGATTCTCCTTTAGGAAGGGGTCAGCCAGATTGTTCAGAGGAGTATGGAATTCCAGGCTCCCAGGAACTGATCATGGGTAGCAACATTTGCTTAGGGGTATGGAGGTGAGAGGTTTCAGTGTACCCTGGCTCTCTCACCAAGTGTGAGCACAGGCCCAGATCTCTGCAGGGATGACAGTCCAGACTTAGGGACAGATAGTTCTACACTCCCCAAGAACTGACCCATGACTTCCAGTTCTTCATAGAACTTCTATCCACAGTCTTCCAGGCCCATGCACCTCCTATTCAGTCTAAGCATGAACCTCTCTAAGGAACCGTGTATCTTACCTATGTCCACATTCACATCTTGTCAGAGCATGTGGGACCAGATAGCTAGATTCAGGGAGGTGCACAGAAATGGAGCCTCTAAGACTCACTATGTGGGTGCCTCAGAGTTCCTAGATACCCACCTCTTCAAAACCTTAGGACTTCCTGTAAGAGGAAGATCAAGGCTGGGGTACGTCCTCATCCCTAGTTTCTTAATGCCCTGAGACCTTGCCACTCCTCTATGTTTTAGGTTTTCTGGTTGGTTGGTTTTAACCGGGGTGAAACACACAAATGAAAAGACTATTCTCAACTATTTCAAGGGTACAGATAAGTAAAATCACACTGTATATCCAACCTCACAGTCCCCAAATGAAGTTCTCCCCATAGAACAACATTCCATCTCCACTTATTTTAGATATCACCATTCTCCTTTCTGTCTTGAAATATGACTACTCTATCTATCTGCCCTGTGCACATGGAGTCATGCAGAATTTGTCATTGTGGGGCTAGCTTATTTCACTTAGCATAATGTCTTCAGTGTTTAACAATGTTGTATGGGTCAGAATTTTCACCCTGTTTAAGGTTGGATACTTTTCCATTGTGTGGGTATGATATGTATATTTAGATATAGATAATAATGATAGAGATAGACATAGGTATAGATAGATAGATAGATAGATAGATAGATAGATAGATAGATAGATAGATAGATAGATAGATACTTTCATCCATCTATGGACACTTAGGATGCTTTTGCATCTCAGCTATTGTCACTGATGTTACTGTGAATGTGACACACAAGGATCTGTCTACGTTTCTGTCCTTAGCTATTTGGAGGACATCTGAAGGATGGGATGCTGCTCCCCATTCTTCTCAAGATACTCAACTCCTATCTAATAGACCAAGGGATATTGAATCTCAGTACAGAGATGTATAGGATCAAAAGCTCAGTGTCATCCTGGGGTAGTTCTCAGTGATATAAGGAATCACTGGCTCATTTGCTTCAAGAGATAGCTTCTAGTTATCTGTAAGATCCCTCTAGTACCCTTCCCCCATGGTTTGTTTAATTAATATCACTCCATGGAGGCCATCACTGTGTCTGAACATCCCAAGGAAGGACATGCTTTCTATGGTCAGCCTGCTCAAAAGTCATCTAGTTTGATAGTGCCTGGATAGAGAGAGGAACCTGGGGATAGTGGGACCTTCCTGGCACAAAGCAGAGTACCCACCATATCGTCTTCTGACTCTATTATCCCCTAAGCCCATCCTGGCCTCTCAAGTTAATGCTGAGTATCTCAAAAGAAAGGGGTCCAGTTTCCTCCACAGCAAAGGCCCTCTGTGGTTCCAGGGCTAACAGTACAGTTGCAGGCATCAAAGAGGAACACTGTGTATCTGCCTCGAGGGGCAGTTCCTCAGTTTCAACCATCCTCAGCACTTACTCAGAAACTTCTAGACTGAAAAGTCCACTGAATACTACCCCAGAATGTTTCCAAATGCCACACTCAGCCCACGTACTAGAGGCCCTCTCTCTTTCCCCAGCTGTGTTCCAGATTTGAGTTCTATGGACAGAGCTGAGGCCCAGGCTGTTGCCTCCATGTGTGTCTCCCCATAGGGCCAATCTGTCCTCACTCCTGGCTGCCTGGAACTTGGCAGGCCGAGATGCCATCAGTTCCTAGAGGAGCAGGATGCCCAGGCAGCAGGGTCAGTCTCTGCCAAGGAAGGAAAGGAATTGGGAGGGGACCACAAGCCTGTTAGAGCATCTTGGCTGGTATAAACTGGCATTCAAATTAACCTGAAGAGGCCAAGGATAAACTCCAGGAGGAGTGGCCTCAAAATGGTGACACTAAGACTTGAGAGTTCTTGTCCTTACTCCTTCCCCAATGTGGGCACGTGGCCATTTGGGGGAACGGTCTATAACAAAACAAAGGTCAACATCTGTGTAATGTTTGCAGAAGCCACTGTCCTTTTGGTGTCTCACATACTGAAGCTGAGCCATACCTTCTGTCCCCAGGACTGCCCCCAGCTGCTGCGAGTGGACAAGATCCTGGTTCCAGTAGAGGTGATCAAACCCATCACTCTGAAGGCTAAGAACCTCCCACAGCCTCAATCGGGGCAGAGAGGCTATGAGTGCATCTTGAACATCCAGGGCATCGAGCAGAGGGTACCTGCCCTGCGCTTCAACAGTTCCAGTGTGCAGTGTCAGAACACCTCCGTGAGTCACCTTCCTGGCCCTGTTACTATGGGCCTCAATGAGCCCCATCAGCTCAGCTCTGCTGGGCTTATTATACCATAGATCCCTGGGCTCCCTGCCTACCGGAATCCTTTTTCTATTCCTGCTCTTGTCTATCCAATCCAGTCCCTGAACCTACGGTTTAATGGATACCCAAAAATCCACCAGCTGTGAGCTCTTCTTGTAGCCATTGCATGATCAGGGTCACCTGCGCAAGACCTACTGCTGGACCTGTGTAGGGTTCTGGGGCCCTGTCTGTGAGCAAATATAATGCTCTAGAAGGAAGACTTAGGCCCTTCCTTCTCACCCAGCCTGACCTCAGTGTTACATTGAAGCCCAGAAAAGCCCACCACTGCATTTAAACCTACACAAAAGCTGTGTTTTAGCAAAGAATGCCTGGGGACAGATCAAGTGACAGCATCATTGTTGGGGTGGGATTGGCTTGAATCAGATGGCCCCTGCCCAGTGTTTATACGCTCCATAGTTAATGTCAAGTTCTGCCAGTGGGAGTCAGCAGCCCCCAGGCTGCCAACAGCTGCCCACTGGATCTCTAGGGAACACTGTCCCTGACTCTGTGCCCCTTTCCACCCAGTTTACTCCTTTCCTTCCCACTTGGCCTTCAAGCCCTAGCTCTGTTCTCTGTCACTCATCTGGGCTCCCCTCTCTTCACCTAGATGCTTAAGATCAGCCAATGTTGGCTTAAGGATTTAGGGACCTATAATGCTTTCCAGCGATGAAAAGCCATGTGGTTCTTCACTTCACAGAAGAAAAGCAGCAGTCAGATGTAGTGCTTGGGCCTATAACCCCAGCCTTTGAGAGATTGGTGCAGGGTGATGACCTCAAGTCTGAGCCTAATGTGGGCTACAGAATGAAACCCTGTCTCAACACATGAAAAAGAAAAGAAAAAAAAAAACGAGAGAGGCAGAAAGAAGAGGAAGAGGAGAAGGGGAAGCATATGAAGGCCCAGGCTGAGGGTGCAGATCCAGGTTTGAGGAGCTGAGATGGACGCAATTTGGGTTCCTTGCTTAGGGTCAAAATGTAAGAAGTATAAAATTAGATTTATGGGCAAGTCTTAGAAGGGCACCGGAGAACAAATCAAAGCCCTGAAGCTGAGGATCTGTTTGCTGCCAGGCAACCTGCCCCCGCCCAAAGGAGATTGCCTTAACTCGAGGTCACGCTGTGGAGAGTAGAGGCTGGCTGGCTTTGGAGTCCCCTTCTGTGTCACGCTGTCTCCCACACACACACCTCGTTGTTACTGAGTAGGTAAACACAGTAGCTTTATTTGAGAGTGTAACGGGAGGCCCAGAGAGTCCCACGCAAAGAACTGCAAAGGAACACCTCTACTTTTCCTTCAGGAAGTAGTCTGGGGAGAAATGAGCCTCAGAGAAGCACATAGAACGGGTCTGTGTCAATCAGCAATGCAGGGACTAATCTGTTCCCACACCTTCTTGGGGTGGGGGGACACCTCTCCTGCTTCTACAGTCAGCCAGAGTATTTTCCAGATTTCTGCCAGTGTTCTAACCCTGCAAATACCGGGGACACTAGCTATGTCCTCAAATATCTTGAGGTCAAGCAAATCAGCCCCAAGGATTTGGTTCAACTAATTCTCCCCCAAACAAGAGAGGGGGAAGCTGGGATTTCCCCCATTGGACTCCACAGATACAGTGAGATTTCAGGTCCTAGAGAAAACAGCCTGTCTTCCTGGGAGAAGCTGCCCCAGGGTATGGGGAAAATGTCTGGAGTGAGGAGAGAGTCTGTGACCAAGGTCACATAGAGAGGGTCACGCATGTCATAAGATGCCCCGGGGACACTGTGCATAGCCTAACCTGATCTTATAAACCCCCAGTCAGACCTTCCTCTGTGCCCTTGGAGATTAACTGTTCTTCCAAGAAGTTGGTTTAGACTTGGACCAAAAGCAGCCTGGATTGCCAAGTCCTTAGAAGGTCTAATTGCTGTGTCCTCCACCATAGTCCAAGGCCACTTTCCCAGTGAGCTCTTGGTAGTCAAGACAGGCGAGTCTCTGGATACGAGGTTGACACTAGGGGTGACTAAAAGGGTACAAAAGGGTAGGCCAGCACTGTTCCCTCCATCTTCCATGGTGTCCCATGAGCACTTGGTGCTGGCACCTAGTCAGCATGAGTGGGAATACTACAGGACAGTATGGGTTTCTGTATGAATCTGACTTCCAGGGTTTAAGGACTCAAAAGGTGACATACTCCCCCATGGGGACTCTTTCATCTGGAAACCCAGTGCTCTAGGCCCTGGGCTTACATATGCTTCTGGTGCAGGCCCAGGCCTCTATGTTCCTGAGTTCTCAGCCCCAGGTGCTTCCAGATCCACTTCTGGAAAATGTGGAGTCTTGTGGCTGGCTGGATACAGAAGCCAAAAGGCTCTGACCAACCACTAAGGATAGTGTCAGGCCCTTTGAGGGCTGCAGAGGCTCCTACTGCCCTGTCCTCGGGTCTAGTTTCAGCCAGCTCTGGGGCATCAGGGCTTTCATATAACCTCAGCCACCTCTGCCTACATGACTTTTTTTTTTTTTAACTTTAAGAACCCTAGTGATAGAAGAGTTTTAAGTCTCGCGCACTGAGACAGTATGAGTGGTAACTTCAAAATAGATTCAAGAGGAGTCCCCTGTCCCTACTAGATCCCCTGGAATCCTAGAGTTCAGGAAGCCTCAGCCCTGACTTTCCCCAAGAGCATCTTTGGGAGGGTAGGGGCATCAGGGAGTTCAGGTAGATCCCAGGATAATGTTGATCTCAACCAGGATGCCATGTAGCCTCCTTAATCTGACAGATTAAGACAAATGGGGGCACTTCCAGACCCACTGTTTGGGGACAGGCCTGGGGCCAACGCCTCTAGCTCCTGAAGACAGTGGGGGGAGCAGAGAGGTAGTTGCAGGCAGCCACGGAGGAGCCAGAGCCGCTGTAGAGATGCGTGGCCTACTTTAGACCAAGGCTCCAGGAAAATGTCAAGTGCTGCTAATAATAGAACCTACCACCTCCTTTTGGGCTGGCGGTCACGAGCATGAGTGGGCTGCAAAGGGCACCAGCCCACTGCAGTGCTGGTCAAAGAGAGGAGGAGGCCATGAAGCCAGCCAGAGCCCTGGAAATAGACACAGTGCCTCAACCAACTCCTGCTGTATTCGAGTGCTTTGGGGGTTTGCTTATTCAAATAACAGAAGTCCCTAGCAGAATCTCTCAGCACTTGGGACAAGGAAGTTCTGTTCAGAGACAAGAATAACTCCATGTTGAAGTCTTCCTGCCTTACAAGGAGAGAAAGCTGGGGGTCATACAACCCCAAGGGGATGAAGAAGTCATCACTAGAGAGATGGAGGTACACCAGCCTAGATTGAGACACTTAACCTCCTGGCCTTCAGGAGCCTGCAACCTCTCCTGCTTCCTGCATTCTGTGTCCTCTGCAGGCCTGAACTTTGTATAGATGAACTGCCTGCTGATTGCAGAGAGCTATATAAATGCTAAGTGGAGCAGAGGGAGGGAGGTCAGGGAGACGGTCCAAGCTGCCCAGCTTTGGGACACACAGAGAGTTCCTACTGTGCCCTATGTGTCCCATATAGATGCAGGTCACCTAGAGAGGGCAGATCTGCAGAACACAGAGACTTCCCTAGAGGCTCAGGACTGGTGGGGGCACCTGGGGTTAATGATGTCTACAGTATTTCCCAGTTGCAACCTCAGAAAATAGGAGAAAGAAAGAAAAGGCATTGCCTAGCGTATTTGATCCTCGGAGCCTTTTGTTTTTCAATTTTCTTCAAAAGGCAAATGCACACAGACATGTGCACACAGCAGAACACATAAGCAGACTCATGTGCACAGAGCTCCATATGTACCAAGTGTCTGGCACAGAAACACTCAGTTCATAGCTGCTATTATTATTCCCCATAAACATAAACACAGGCAGCACAAATAGAGATTCACAGAGCGTCCCCAGGTGTATACACTCAGATCAAAACACACAGCATTCTTTGGGGCTTTGAGCAGGTGACAGACGCTGTGCTTAGAGCTCTGTATGTATTATCTTCAGGCCACATGGCAATCATCCAAGGTATGTGATGTTTCTTAATTCCAACTTTGCAAATGGGGAGCCCAAACTTTGGTCATTTGCTTGTGTTCCTCTCTCTCTCTCTCTCTCTCTCTCTCTCTCTCTCTTTCCTCTTTCCTCTTTCCTCTTTCCTCTCTCCCTTCCTCTCCCTCTCTATGCATGTATGAGTATGTGAGACATACATACATATGCTTACGTATTGACATGTAATCATGTCTGCACACACAGACAATCTCATACATGCATAGTAAGAATTTCTTGTATCATCCTACCTGGGTCATTTCAGAGTCATCTTGAGGGGAACCTGAAGACTTCACTGATATCTGGCTAAATCCATTCTAGTTAACATCTGGTATTCCCACTAGAGTTGGCTTGAGGGACAGACAGAGAATTCAAGCCTGACTTAGTCATCCCTGCAACCTTCCAAAGTTCAAGTCTGTGAATGTCCAGTGCTGCCCAGCTTAGGTAGACCAGATGATTCTACCCAGGGCCTCCAATGGGGAGCCTGAGACCTTAATCATCTCACCACACTGGGGACTGTAAGCCTGCAAGGAAGGGATGGAATGGAAAAGAGGAGACTGAGAGGGAGGTCAGCAAGTACCCGACTGCTTTCTCTCACAAAAGGGAGGTTATCTCCTCCTCCTCCTCTGGGCAGCCCCAACTCCATACATCTGGTAGGTTTATTATTTTATTGGTCAACAGTAGAGCCACAGGGGGAAAAACTCTATTAAAAACGTCCCCATTTCCATATAGTGGAATTGTCCACTTTCTGGGCTAGGGCCCTAGGATTTGCACTTCACTCCTCATTCTAATGAGAAGTCCTTAGTCTACTCCACGTGGCTAGGGTGACATAACTCGGGGTGACTCAGTGTTGTGTGACAAAGCTTATTTTCTAGGTTGATACAACATACATGTCTCCTCACTCGAGATAGAGAGCCCATGACAGATGAATGTAAGGACACCACCAAAATCCAACTTAGAGGACCAATGAGTTTTATTGGAGTTACTTACAGGAGTATGGGTGAGGGCTACTCACAGGGACAGAAATGACTCAAAGACAGCTGCATCACCAAGCCTACTCCACCAAGCATAACTCCTCCAAAAGCTGGGAACCTGGAGCACTCTGCACAGCCTACAGTGAGCTCAGCAGGTTGGAGAGTGTCTTTTCCAGTTACATGAGGTTGGCCTAAACCTCTTCCAGGCAGCTCTGCTGGTTCCTGCTTCTTCTTCCGCACAGCTGGCTGGGTCTGAGAGTCTCTGCAGCCTGACTTGTCCGAGGATCTTCTTTGTAGCTTTATCGCTTACTCTGGGAGAGAGGGGGCCCAACAAATATTGTCAGTTTCAAGGACCTCCTGATAATTAAGTTGACTTCTCCCACCTACAATTTTACTTTTCATAGTCACCCATGATGAACCACACTCAAAAACTATTAAGTAGAATATAACAGAAGTAAATGTTTGATGGGATCCCCTCCCAGTGTATCCCATATATACTAGCTGCCTGTTGGTACTTAGTAGACAACTTGTTTATCTTTTTTTTCATATTTAGGTTTTTTTGAGACAGGTTCTCATTATGTAGCCTTGGCTGGCCTAAAACCCACTATGTAGACCACGCAGACCTGGTACTCACAGAGATCTGCCTCTCTCTGGTTAGATTAAAGGCGTAGGCCACCAAGTAGGCTCTTGGTTATCATGTTGACTGATATAAAATTATCAGCTTGCTAGAGAGAAGGGAAGAGGAGAAGATGCACATAGCTTTGCAATATGTTGTAATTATTCTTTTATAATTATTGTTGTTAATTTCATACTGTGCCTGAATTGTATACCTTTGGTTTGTATAACTTTATTTTGTATGTACAAAAATAAAAAGAGCAGAGTTAGATCCCAGCTGTGGTTTCAGACACCTACTGAGGGCTCTTCAATATATTTCTCAGATTTGGGGGATGTGGCTATACTGAGCCAAAGACTTTGCTGTCATTCCTTCAAGGCAAGGAGCCTTTGCTTTCTTCTCTGTACCCAGCAGATGTCAGTCACAGATCTGCTGAGGGAGAATACGAACACTGTGCTAGGATCTTCTCCTTATCCATCCATCTGTTGGGGGGAATGCCAAATGTTTCTGGCAAGGCTGCTAGGAAGGAGGGGGTTAAGTCTTTTGAATGCTAGAGTAGAATCTGAAGAAGCTTGACCACACATGCTGATTCTTGTGTTGTATAGAACACTCCAACACACTCATGGCTGATTTATTCTGTAACTGGAAGACTTGCGGCTAATTCCCTGGACTTCAGAAGCTTCTACAAGATCTATTCTTGCCCAATCCAATCATAGAAGCCTGGACTCCAGCCCTGGAGATTTTCACCAGGCCAGCAATGTCTATTATCTGTGGCTCACTGGAAGTGCTGTAGCTAGCATAAAGAAGGGACAGATTCCACCATCTCACTTACACACACACATACACACACACACACATACACACACACACACACACACAAACACACACACAAACACTCTGTGGCTACCTGCAAAAGACATGCACATGATGAAGTCAGTCTACTTGTAGTATAGGTGGATGAGGAACTCATAAAGCCTCACCAACGGAGGAACAACTGTCAGTTAAAAGCTGGTAGCAGGGGGATTGCTCTCTTTTGGGGTTGTGGCCACTGGTAAGTTGCCCATATTCGAGCAGATAGCTCTATACTCATGCATTTATGGATAGTAGTAAAAGAATTTATTAGATTATGAAGAAAAGACAAAGAGGAGGAGGAAGAAGAGGAGGAGAAGGAAATGAATCTGGGAAATCTATACGTGCGCGCGTGCGTGTGTACATAGTCCTGGGAGAGTAGGAGGGGAAAACTGGGAGTGGTGGTATGATCATATTTTATTGTATGTGTATGGAATTCTCAAAGGGGAAACCCAGAAACAGCTTGGATAAACTTCTAATTCTGTGAATCTTAAGGAGGGGGTTGCAGGCAGGAGTTTAGTTCAGGAAAGAGCCCTGTTCTGTCTTTACTGCCCAGGTAGCTCTTATCAATGGGCTCTGTTACATTGCAACTCTGCAGGGAACTAACATTTTTTTTTTCGAGACAGGGTTTCTCTGTGTAGCCCTGGCTGTCCTGTAACTCACTCTGTAAACCAGGCTGGCCTTAAGCTCGAAAATCAGCCTGTCTCTGTCTCCCAAGTGCTGGGAATAAAGGCATGCACTACCACTGCCCACCCTGACCTTGGTGGGGTTCCCCTGGACATGGGAGTTGATAGCCATGTTCCATTTGGGCCAAAGCTCTCATTATTACTTATTTTCAGCATGTTGACCAGTTACAAGTCTCTGCTTGATTGTTGTGGTCAGTTTCTTGAACCAGTCCTCACACATGTACTATTACACAGATCTGTTGCTGTACAGATATAATGCTGCACAGACAGTTTGCTGCACAGATGTGTTACCAGGGTGGTATTCTGTAGAGTCCCAGCCCCACTTTCTGCATTATCATCTCTGCCCCTCCATCTGACCATACACATGTGTATGTCTGTTCATGAATATACATACATACACAGCCTTGGCTAGCCCTTAACCCTGTGTGCTCTTGGCTAAACACTCAGGTCTCCATAGAGATCTCTATAACTGGCTTTTCTCTGCTCTCCCCTCGCCCCCTCTATCTGGCTGCAGTATTCCTATGAAGGGATGGAGATCAACAACCTGCCAGTGGAGTTGACAGTCGTGTGGAATGGACATTTCAACATTGACAACCCAGCTCAGAATAAAGGTGCGAAGAGGCCAGGGCTGGTGGAGAAGGCAGGGAGGGGTGGGAGTGAGATAAGGGAGAGAAGGAGAGAATGGAGCAACACTACATTCCTGGGAAGATGTCATCGCTACCATCTTGTCTCTAACTTCCAGCAGCTGTCAATCTCCCCTGGACTTGAAGCCTTTCCTTCACAGACCTCGCTAGTTTCCATCCACTTTTGCCTGTCACTTCTTGGCCCTGGGCTTTGTCCTGGGGTGGCTCCCAGGAGTGGGGAAGAGTGGGCAGAGCTAGCTGGGAAGGATGGCTGAGACCAAATGGAGATTCACAGTTTCCCTGTGGCCACTCTCAGACCCTTCCTGTCCCAAAGCCCCTCTTGTCCTTGTCTTCCAAAGTTTACCTCTACAAGTGTGGGGCCATGCGTGAGAGCTGTGGGCTGTGCCTCAAGGCTGACCCGGATTTCGAGTGCGGCTGGTGTCAGAGCCCAGGCCAGTGTACCCTGCGCCAGCACTGCCCTGCCCATGAGAGCCGGTGGCTGGAACTGTCCGGTGCCAACAGCAAGTGCACCAACCCTCGGATCACAGAGGTAAGCTGCTATCCTGCCTGTAGCCCACTTCAGGCTACAGAGCTACTCTATGTCTTGCCAGGACCTAGGCCTCTCATAATAGTACCTAGCTATGCTGTTGGTCACGCCCTGTGGTCATCAGGTAGACTTGGATGCCCTGACTAGCCAGAAATAGCCCCAGTCTCCTCCACGGCTTCTTCTGAAAGCTCAGGCTTTGTTCAGAGGCCTTTCCCTCTCTCAGGAAGTTTGGAGACAGAAAGAGGCCCCACTATCTGTCAGAGTCTTATTCTTCCCTTCTTTCCTCTGTCTCCCTTCCTCCTGGCTGGATAGTGCAGTGGCAAGACTGTGAAACTTCATCATCAGCGACATCATTAAAAGTTGTCCAACAGTTATGGACACTCTTGGTCCAAGAGGCAGAGCCCAGCTGTGGGCAGCAGCAGGAAGCTACAGCAGAGAGACACCAGTACATGCCCCAATAAGACCTAAGCTGTAGCAGTATATCTGAATGCAGTTCATGAGTCTAACTGCAGAGAAGAGCAGGGCAGAGCAGAGCACACAGGTAGTGGGGACAAAGGAGGGTCTGTGCATGCCTCACCTGTGCAGAAGTCTGTTGTGTCACAAGGAGTTCCAGGGATTGGCTTGAAGGCACAATGTGCTTCCTTTGTAGTATTCTTGGGAAGCTTATCAGCCTTCCCTAACTCCTTCTTGTTCATCCCCATTCTGATTAAAATAACTACCAAGAGTGTCTAAACAAGGGAGCTGCTGCCCCTGGGGTTTATATACAGTTTTGTCTCCTGTTCCCATTCCATACTTCTGACAGTGAGCCCGCCTAAGGTATTTTCTACCAGGCTGGAGATCTTTGTTCTTCTCCTAAATATTTAATATATAAATATTCTTCAACATAAGGATCCATCATATATATAATCCTGCTATAACCTCAGAAACAGGGCTTAGCATAAGTAGGTACTCAGTACCTCTCAGCTATGGAGGATACAGATGGGGAAAACAGCTGTATCTCCATCTGTAAATCAGGAAAGCACACTGGCGCCCAGCTTCGCTCAGTTTTACTAATGCACCAGGCCCATACTGAGCAATGATGACCATGACCCCAGACTATATGTATGTGTAATGCTTTGGAGTTTTGCACATTCTCTTCATATCTCTGATTAGTCAGCACTGAAGCCCTGTTATATTAGGCTATGGCGGTTTTATAACCAAGCCTTATAAACCATGTAGCTTAGACTATCCCTGTGCTAGAGGTAGAAGTCCACGATCAAGGTGTTAACAGAATCGGTTGCTTCTGAAGGCTGTGGAGGAACTGGTTAGACATCAACTGTCCCCATTTCATGTTTTCCTCTATACATGTCTCCATAGACCCAGTTATAACACTGTGATTACACCATGACCACACACATGATCACACTAATGACCTCCTTTATGCTTCATGATCTCTGTAAAGACTTATCTCTACCTAAAGTCACATTTGCAGAACTAGAATATTATAGTTTGAATATGAAATGTCTTTTACAGGGATATGTGTTTGGATACATGGTCTCCAGGTAGTGGTTATGTTTTAGGAGATTATAGAACTTTTGGGAAGTGTAACTAAGTTGGGGGACATGGAAGGTAAACATTGGGGATTGGAGCCCAACTTCCTTCTGTATTCTCTACTGCATGGATAGTGCCATTCAGCAAGCAGCTGCCACATGCTCTTGCCACCAGGGCCCAAGCCCCTTGCCATCTGGGACCAAGCCCTTTGCCATCAGGGACCAAGCCCTTTGCCATCAGGGACCAAGCCCATGATCGATCTAACCCTCCTTACCATGCACCAAAATAAATCTTTTCTCTCCTTAAGTTGCTTCTCTCAGGTATTTGGTCATAGCAACAAGAAAAGTAACTAAGTCATGAGATTAGTTAGAACTTCCATCTATGAACTGGAGGGGTTGGTGATGAACAAAATTAAACCCTTCACAGTTGTGAAGGTCAGGGTTATTATCTTCCTTTCCCAGGTAGAGAGAGACTAACTAGTGTCAGAATTGTGGCTTTACAATAGCCAGAGTAAGAAGAAAACGGTATTGCCTTCCAAAGCTCCTGAGTCTTGAATTCATATTCTCCTTCACCACCATGGCAGGGCAGATACTGCTCTGGCAAGATGTGCCACTGCCACTGGGGTCTTGGCTTTCATGAGTGAACCTCCTTCAGCCAGCTGAGAGTAGCCTTCAAAATGCATCCCATGTCTGAAACCCTCCATCCTCAGCATTACTGGTGATGGTGATATCAAAACTGGGACTTCCTCCAAGCCCCCACTTCACTGTTGTCTGTCGTGACTTCCAGGCTGGAGGACTGAGCTGGAGGGAGGCAAATGCCCTTCAGCCTACTTTCCCACACTCCTATCTGTCCTTACCAGTCCATTCACAATCCTGTGCCTTCTCTGTGGGACCGCTACTCTCATGCTGTTAACAGCTAAGCCCTCCCTGGGGCTGTGGCACAGAGTGACTCAGTGCATTGAAACTTATCAGCTGGATTTGCTTTCTCCTTGGCCTGAATCCAAGAAAATCACAAGAAAGAGGTGTCAAATTAAACAAATCGCACCATGGTGGGGGCTACTTAAGTGCCTCCAACCTGGCATCAGCCTTCCAGGGGACCTTGGACTGGTTCAAAGATACAATCCCTCTTATAGGATGACAAGCTAGGGCTGGAACTCTGTGCAAGCACCCCTGCCAGGTGCTAGGGATCCACTGGGACCCACCATCTGGACAAGCATTAGGGGATAACATAAGTACCCTTTCCTTGCCTTCTATACATCTGCCCACCTAATATGAACAGAAATGGGCCCATTTCTCTAATAAGGCTGCTTTACACTGTAATGGGAATATACTCATGTAAACTCATGTAGCATATAAATGCTGACTTATGAGCATGTGCGTTCACAAAGGGATGCATAAGAGGAAGGAAGTTGCTAGTCCCTCCTCTCGACCCCAGAAACGCTGCACCAGGGATAGCCCAGTCCAATGCCTTTGGTTCTCCAATTTTACCAGCTATGCAGGACTGCCCCATAGGCAACCCTTGCAGAATAGGGTAGTGGGACATTCTGGAAAGGACTAGAGACTCGTGTCATTCAAAATCTCCCACAGGGACCTCACTGCAGGTTGTAGGTGCTCTGAGAACCAGGAACAGAAGAGGGCTTTACTGTGGGAAGTAACAATGTGGACTTTCACTGTCCATAGCCCCTACCACAAAGCAGGCCAAGTCCTGGTTGCTGAACCCGTACATTCTAATTATGAGCTTTAACATCCATGATGACATCTCTGGAGGGAAGGACAGTTGCTTTGTCCAGCATACCAGGGTAAGTCTAAATTAAAGCCACTTCCATGAGAAGACTAGGGAACAAGGAAGGTAAATGGTATGCCAAATGTTCTGAAGAGAGGTCAGTAGGTAGGCTTGTCTACAACAGCCTGCTGCCATTGCTAAAGTATGCAGGGGATACTGGAGAGATGCTTGCTTTAGGAAGCTGAAGTTCAAGAGAGGAGGAAGGGCTGCAAGGAAGGATGGGGAAACTCGACCCGAATAGTGATTGTCAGAAGGAAATGTAAGAAGGTGCCTTGAGATTTCAGTGAAAAGAAATAACACGGAGACTGAACACTTCTTTAACTGGGTAGGATGGTCCTTGATACATGTGATTCTGGGCAGGCTTTTATTCCAGAAGTCTTTCCTGATTTTCTCTGGAGTATATTCACATACCACAGTTATATTCTCTTCTTCCATGAGATGGAATGTTAGACCAGGGGCTATGATCCTGGCTCTCAGGGCCACAGAGAAACACAGACTCTTTACCCAAGGATAACACCCACTGCTAGCCACACACTTTCTGGAGCTGCTGGAGGAACTGCAAAAGAAGCAAAAGAGCCACACCCACTCTGGCCTCTGCAGCAAGTAGGTGGTGACACTTCATGGGGCCTGAAAGATGACCCCCTCTTCTCCCTGCAGATCATCCCAGTGACTGGCCCTCGAGAAGGGGGCACCAAGGTCACCATCCGAGGGGAGAACTTGGGCCTGGAATTCCGTGACATTGCTTCACACGTCAAAGTGGCTGGTGTGGAGTGCAGCCCCTTGGTGGATGGCTACATCCCAGCAGAACAGTAAGTGAGAGCTACCTGGGAGATGGAGGCAACCCAAGGGGAAAGGAAGAGATGAGCCAAAGGCTTGAAATGCCCCTTAACTCAATACGTGGGACCTGCAGTATTTTGGAGTGGGGATTTTTTTTCATACATAGAATGTTTTTCATACACAATGAAATATCCTGGGGATGGGCCCTAAATCTAACACAACATTTTAGGGTGTCTATGGGGTCAGTTCTCTGCCTTTGGTATTACTGAGATGCCATACTAGGGAAATGCAATCAAGGATGGGAATAACAGAGAGAGGGAACATGGCTGCTGGCCTCATGGGGTACAGAGAGGTGAGAAAGAGCAAAATTAAAGTCTGCCGGGGAGTGTGAATTCAATTCTCTCTATTGTCTCTAACTCTCCATGAGCTTTCCCATGGGAAGCATGGCTGTCCTCTGTGGAGGCTGAAAATGAAATCCCATACTTACTCCCAGGCCTGTGCACTCTCTGGCTAATTTTTCTCTTGGAAAAGGGTCATTCAACAGACGACCTTGACCCATAACCCACCTAGTGGGGGAGAAGTGGTAAGCCACATCTGGGAAATGAGTAAACACTACTTTCCAGCCCAGCAAACACAATCATACAATGCTTGACATCACGGCAGAAGCTGTATTCCAGCCTGCCTCACCTCACTGTGGCCTATTGTCCGTCCTGTGAGCATGAGATGAGGGCTGCTGTCACGGCCTCCTCAGGTCCAGCAGTGCCCCGACATTGTGCTTGCTAGACTTAATGATGCAGAACCACATAGGTGCTGCATGTGCCATTCCTCCTGACGGCCATCAGGAAATCTCCATGACACTGGTAGCAGGTGGAATGCTAACAGTTTTACTCTGACTTAGAACCATCCCTCTCAGCTACCATCACTCAGTGACCTGAACATCTATCTGTGGCTCCTACAGTTTTCTGAAATCAAAGCAAAGCCAGCAGTTGCTGATACAGCATGGTGTGGGGAAAGCTTAACATCCCCCTCCCCAATGGACCAGGCATCAACAATGTTATTATAAAGCCAGATGATTAAAGTGTTGTGATATCACTTAGATCCATAGAGTAAGATAGGATGCTCAGGGCAAGAATCCTGACATGTAAGAATTTAGTGTGTGATGAAGGTGACAGTTCAAATCAACAAGGAAGGGTGAGATCCTTCAGTAAATGGCTCTGGTTAATACCAGGAAAAGAGTAACGGCAGATCCTGAGTTCACATTAGATTCCCAAATAAATTTCAGGTAGATTAAAGAGTTAGGGGTACAAAAATGAAATGGAAAGCTTAGAAGAAAATGCAGGTGTGAATTCATTTGATTTCATGAAGGGGAAGCATGAGCAGAAAAAAAATCATAAAGAAAAGATTAGAGGTTTTGAGTACATTCAACTTAAAAATGTATACAGCAGAAATCAGTGTAAGAAAAATAAAAGTGAACAAAAGCTGGGGATACGGTTACACCCATCACAGTTAATAGATACCTTCTTCTTAACAGGTAAAGAGACGTTATAAATAAAAGACAGTTATCACAAAATGAGCAAGGAGCATGAATGTATAACACTCGAGATGCATGAAGAACCAAAAACTCTTAAGAGCAGTGAAATGCAAATGAAAGCAGCAGAGAACACCTTTAAAAGTTAATGCTCAAGAGGCCAAAGATTGAGCTCATTGGGTGCTTGCCTAGCTTGCAGGAAGCCCTAACTTCAATCCCCAGCACTGAACCAACCAGGTGCAAACTCAGAACTAGATGGGCCCAGACAGGAAGGTCAGAAGTTCAAGGTCATCCTCAATAGCCTGGTGCATTTGACTCTAAACATGAGATGCTATTTCAATAAAAACAAAACCAAAAATAAAAGTATGTACCAGATGCAGTTGGCTTGTTTACTTGTGGTGGGAAGAGAACTGGGACAAACTTTTAAGAAGACATTTTGACACATGGACTTAAGGTCTTAGCTAGAAGCTCCATACTGCCTCAGGTGCACCCTGGGAAAAGAGACTGAGGAGTCCCGGAATTTCACCTAGCTGAAAGGGTAAGCTTCTAGTTTACACAATAAGGTGAAAGTAATGGAGTGGGACTCCCACCACGTTGCTCCGGCCTTGTGTGCACAGGCATATCCACCCACAGGCTTCCATGCATGCATCACACACATACCACATGCATATAGTGTGCTTCCTCCCTCTCTCCCTTTCCCCTCCACTCCCTCTCCCAAAGTATTAAAAAGAAAAACAGAAAAAAATGTTTCAGATGGCATTTTAAGTACAGGTCTGTAATTCCAGCAACTTGGGAGGCTGAGGCAGGAGAGTCTCATGTTCAAATCCTGTCTCAGCTAGAATGAGTGAGTTTAAGGTCAGCCTAGGCAATTTAATGAGACTGTCCCAAAATAAAGAAAGAGAAAGAACAGAAAAAGGAAGCTGGAGATATAACTCAGTGGTAGGACCCTTCATCCCTTATTCAAATTTCCAGTATCACACTCCATCCCTCACACTCTGTAGTCTAGCTCCATGGTTCTCAATCTTCCCATGACCCTTTAATACAGTTCCTCATGTTATAACCCCCAACCATAAAATTAGTTTTGTTGCTACTTCATAACTGTAATTTACTCTTATGAATCATAATGTAAATATCTGTTTTCTGATGGTCTTCAGAGACCCCTGGGAAATGATCATTTGAACCCCAAGAGGGTTATGACCCACAGGTTGAGAACCACTGGTCTAGCTAATATGTTCCATAATCATTAGTCAATGTATCTAGGACATTCCCTAAACAACCAGAATACAAAAAGTCTCTCTTAAGAATGCTTATCTCAGCTTTATTTATAATGGGAAAAATTCAGAAGTAATGATAAAAATGGAGAATTCATCAGTTTAAAAGGTTACTGTACAGATGTTCTTCAACTTTACATCTCTTTTGGAGTGTGTGTGCATGCTAGGCAAGTGTTCTACTACTGAGCGGCATTCTTGGCATTGTGCCTTGATATAACTTTCAAAAGTTGAAAACAGCATGAGATAAAAATGTGTTGCATATTCTGAACCAGATACCAGTTCTGTTTCTTCCTGTAGACCCCAGTTCACAGGGACCTAAAGCTTTCTGCCACAGCTTTCTGCTTTCTGTGGGCAGCCTCACAGAGAGTAACAGAACATGTGGCTAGCTCAAGAAAAGAGCAAAATTCAAAGTATAAGACTCTAGACAGAAGTTAAAAGTACAAGATTGTAGACAGGAGTCTACAGACTTCCACTTCCCTTTCATACCATTGTAAAGTTGGAATCTTGCCAGTTATGGCTTTATAGTTCATCTACCACCTCAGATGACTACAGACAGCAGACAGGCACACAGTCAAGGTATCACACTAGCACACAGGAGACCAACAGAATCCAGCTTCTTAGGAATTTTGTGCAAGAAAAGCTAGTCCTTCTTTCTTCCTCCCCCACCAAACATTTTTTTTTTATTTTACTATGTGGTTTGTATAGACACACACACACACACACACACACACACACACAAACAAACATTTTAAGATGTTTTCTCTGCAGTTCTTTTTGAGAAATGTAACACAGAAACAACATTGTTGGGCATATGGTTTAGTGACAGGGGCTTGTATGACATGCATAAGGCCCTGGATTTGATCCCTAGCACCACAAACAAACAAATAAAAACAGCAACAACAAAATAAAACAGAATAAAAAACAGAATGACACTAAAACCTACTGACCAAACCAAAAAAAACAAAAAACAAAAAACCAAAAAAAAACAACAACAAAAAAAATTCTACAGGACAAAAACCTAGAAACAAAAAAGTAAAAACTTAGTCTGTTCGGCCAGATAGATTCTTTCAAATGCTTTTGTAGCAGAACATACTGAGAACCAAGTTAAAAAAAAAAAGATAAGAAGTTGAGAGTCAGGAGGAAAATAACTGCAGCATTGACAACAAATAAGAATAACTATGCCTAGTTAAGGCTTCACAAAAGATAGTTGGTCAGCATAGTAGAGGGCTTTAGTGGAGAAGGCCCAAGGAAGGCAATTAAGGAAGGCACATGAGCACGTGTATTCTCTGTAACAACCACTGCACTTACAGTGGGATCTTTTCTAGAGTATTTTGGGAAAAAACTTTCAAAAGACATTGCCTATTTAGTCTTAACTAAAACAATGGACCACTGATACAAGTGCAAATTGATACAGCTTTTGGGAAAATATTATTGGGCCCTATGTGAGCAAGCCATTTAATCCAGTGTATTCCCTCCTGAGAAGTCTATTCTAAGAAATACATAACATTTAGGGATGTGTATGTTGGCACATTTGGCTGTTTTTTTTTTTAAGATTTATTTATTTATTATATGTAAGTACACTGTAGCTATCTTCAGACACCCCAGAAGAGGGCATCAGATCATTATGGATGGTTGTGAGCCACCATGTGGTTGCTGGGATTTGAACTCAGGACCTTCGGAGGAGCAGTCAGTGTTCTTAACTGCTGAGCCATCTCTCCAGCCCCCCCCTTTTTTTTTTTGAAGCAGGAGAAAAATCAGAATATTTACATGCCCATCAATAGGATAATTATGACATACATGGTAGTTTAAACATGTATGTAATATTACAAAACTGTTAGGAAGAACAAAGTGGAGTTATGTATGTAGACCCTAAATGGAAGCACCAGAGAAAGTTGCTAAGTACAAACTGGTATTTAGAACAGTGTGCGGCTATATTTTACATTTGTCTTTAAAATTTTATTTACATATATAACTAGATAAACATGTATGTAATCGTGTATGTGCTCACTTGTTGAGCTCACACAGGCCAGCTTCCGTCTCTGGGTCCTGCTGTGGGTCTAAGCCATGGCTGGAAGTCCTATGGCTCATGAGTTATCTCCTTTCTTCCTATAGGATCGTGTGTGAGATGGGAGAGGCCAAGCCCAGCCAGCACGCGGGCTTTGTGGAGATCTGTGTGGCTGTGTGTCGGCCAGAGTTCATGGCCCGCTCCTCGCAGCTCTATTACTTCATGGTGAGTCCTGGATGCCAAAAGCCTTGCTGAGGGCAGGCCACAGCAAACCATATGGCCATCATTGCAGAGCAGAGCCTCTACCCCACCACCTACATTCATGGGAGGCTCATGTGAACATGGTCAGAGCCTTGATGTCTCAAAGACCTAGATTCAGCTTGTGTGCCTCCTTATATGGCTGCAGGGAAGCTGCTTTGAGCCTCGGGTTCCAGTGTCTTTTGTGTAGCCAAGGGCAGGGTAACTCCTGTGCCTAAACTCGGCCACTTTCCAATTGGGAGAGCTCAGACAAGCTGATTGACTTTTCTGCACCTCAGTTTCTTTATTTGGACAGTGGAAATGATACTCGCATCTCTCACAGAATATGGTGAAGATCATATAGTCTCCATCCCATGTGGTACCATCCCCTGTATTCGCCACCCTCACTCCTCTATCTGCCCTAGTTCCACTTATACTCATCCTATCATGAGCAGCCTCTCATCTTTTCTTGCTTACCCACCACCCTATCATGACCTTCTTAGCCCCCTTCTCACCTGTTCTGTACCTACTTGTGCCTGCAGGCCCTTTCCCCTATTTACAACCTGGTCCCCACCTCCCATGCTTCCAATCACCAATATCCTTCTCATAATCTCACCAAGCTTTACCCCAACCACTGAATATTACTCAAGTTCCCTCTGGAACCTTCCAGAGCTGCAAAGCTGCCTGACTTGCAGCCGGGGGAAGAGGGCAAAATCTGGTCTTGATCCTTCCATTTTCCATTTTAGAGCTAAAGAGCCCACGTGGCAGACATTCCCTCCCTCCTTTACCCCTTTCTCTCTCCTGGTTCTTTTTCCATCTCTTCTACTGACAACCTTTTAACAGCTTGCCAGGGTTTCCTCACTCAAGAAAACCCAGGGGTTGTATCCACCATGGAGCAAGTTGTGCTTCAATCAGGGTATTTAGAGAAAGTTCCAAAGAAGCAATGAAAAGGCAGGATGTATCTGGGTTGAACTCTGGCTTCCATATTGCTCTTGCCTGGCAGGTACTTTCCTTAGCATAAAACTGACCCTGTGGATTCATCCCAAAAGACCTAAATGAGGAGGGAAGAGATGTGAAGAGTAGGAAAGTAAGAGGAGAGAGGCCACACAGAATCATGAAACCCAGATGCTACAAGGCAAACACTATGTCTCTTTCATAGTTGAAGGGACCTTCTAAGGAAATGGCCTAATGCCACACATCCTCTAGGGTAGACATGCAGGGAGGAAGAATGAAAGGCATCCCAGCTCCTTCCTCTACCCCATATTTACTTAGGGGTAAAATCTTGGAGGGTAGGTGTTTCCCAGTGAGAATGAAATGCAGGGGTCCCGAGAGTCCTGTAGAGTCAAGGGAAAAGACAGACTCGCCTTCTAATCATGCTTCTGAGTGACCTTGAGCCCTCATTGCCTACTCTTCAACTAGGTGGCTTGTGGGAGAGGTCATTTCATAAGTACCATCTCGAAAGACCTCTCCTGAGGCGTCTTGGCATAGGTTTCCTGCTGAGACAGTCCTGGTGCCAAGGCTAAGGGATGTTAGCAAGCATCCACAGGGATTTCCAGATTCTCGTGTCCTGGAACCAAGAATTGGACAAATGTGAATAGCTGGGGAAGCAGGGGCTGTTTATTAGAAAATGATACACTTCCAAGGGCAGAAGCAGTCTGGGACAGAGAGGAAGTTTACAAGCTTAGCCCAGAGCCCACTGTGGGGCTTTTATGTCTCATTTCACAAGCTTTGGGGGTGGGGGTGGGTGGTAGTTTGGGCTTTCTCACACCTGCTCTGTTACCATGAGTTTTCCACATAGTTTCCTGGATCTCTGGGGCCCAAATCTCCACAGAAGAGGGGCCAGGTTTTGGTATTGTAATGACCTATAGGTCACCTAGGTGCCTCTGTGAGCCTGTGAGCATACTGTTGGCTCCACAGTTCAACACACACACACACACACACACACACACACACACACACACACACACACACACACCAGTTGTCTGTGTTCTCAGCCCTCCTCTTTGCTAAGAGGTTTTTCTTCCCTACTAATTTTGCAGTCTTTCATTCAGGGATCTCACAGGCTTTACTCTCCTGCTTCAGGGACAAACTTTGGTCCCACTCAGTTTCTCTCCACAAATCAAACCAGGCTCTGATGTGTGGGTTAGTCCCCCAAATGTCAAAGCTACGAAAGGCCCAGATCAACACTCCTGGCCCATCACCAGCTCTGTCCCAGAGGTCTCCATGCTGGGAATGCACCTTCTCTCTCTCCCTTCTAGTCTGCTCCTTCACGGAGCCAAGTGAAAAGCTGGCAAATAATTCAGACTTTGATTTCCCGTGCAAGCCCACTGTGAAATATTTATGAAGCATGACTTGAATAATTAATAGTTTCTCACAAGTCTAAAACATGTTTCCATAACACCCTCTCCCACCCAGAGCAGACCCCTTCCAGCCAGTCCCTGCACCAACACCCACAGCAATGAAGCTAATAGCAAGCAGCCATCCTTTCCAGCTTTTGATACTAGAGCTTCCCCGCCCCCCATAGCCCAGGGCGCAGGACACCAGCTGACAAACCCAGTGTCTTCTCTCAGGGGATGGCAGTGGGGCAAAGCCACCCTTTGGAAATAGCTGATTACTGTAGTTTACTGAACAAGAAACCTGCCATGGGTCCTGGAGATAACCATTTTGGGCTCAGTTCCCAATTATGCGACCTGAGGAGTTGAATATCTTGCCCACTCCATGATACTCAAAGTCCCTTGTCCTTGGGTGTTCAAGCCACAAAGCAAAGATTTCAAACCTAGCTGAAGAACATTAGAGCCAAGGTCAACGAGTGTCTCCAGGTGAATGCCACCAGGGTCCCCAATCTGGGATCTGGGTACGTGGCAGTTGGTTGGGTTTGCTGGTCCCCAAAGGAGGCTTCTCGCAGGAGAGTAGCCATGGCCCTGTGAACTCAATGGGTTCAGTTTCAGTACAGAGTTCTTCTAGTGGGCTGTGGCTGGGGAAAGGAGAGAGAAGTCTTCATTTAAATGCAGATACAGGCTTCTCACCTGGGACCAGGGAAAGTTTTTCCATTAAAATGCTAATGAAAGAACAAACTGCAACTCCAAATCCTTAGGCTCTGCTCCCCGCCCCCACCTCAGCCCGCCCGCCCGCTCCTCACCTCCAGTCAGGGCAGGGGCTTGACAAGCCTTGGAAGCTTCCCTGGGCACAGTCCTCACAAATCCCATGCTCTGGTCCCTGGAGGGTGCTCTGGAGGGAACTTTGGGTTCTCTGGAGAGACCTTTGGGCATGGCAGTCCCCTTTTCAGGGACCAGGAGGCTGTTTATTGGTGAAGTGGCTGGAAATCAGAGCTCTGGTGTCAAGTCTCAGTTAGAGTACTTTTTAGCTACCTTAGTGAACCTCTCTGAACCTCATCTGTAAAATAGGTAATGATAGTCATTTTTTTTTAAAAAAAAATATCATTCACTGGGTAATTATAGATACATATGTGTGTCTCTCACTACAGATAAAACCTGTCACTAAAAACAAAAAAATCAGTACACAGAACCTATCATGACTACTATTATTCTTGTAGAGATGAAAGCTCTTGTCACACAGGAATATAAAATGCCTTGTAGGGGGCCTCATGAATAGATTCTAGATGGCAGCTCCTCGGTAGGCCATGAGGTACCGCCTAAGACCTGTCCCAGCTTCCACCTATGCCAGCATGCCTCAGTCCTCTTCTTTTCTATGCAGACTCTGACCCTCGCAGATCTGAAGCCCAACCGAGGACCCATGTCTGGGGGTACACAGGTTACCATCACAGGCACCAACTTGAATGCAGGCAGCAATGTGGTAGTCATGTTCGGGAGCCAGCCCTGCCTCTTCCACAGGTACCATGGGCCCAGGAGAGGAGGGAAATGTGGGGTCCCACAAAGTTGCAGAGGAACTGTCCCTTACCCAAGCTGACTTTTGTGAGTCCCTCTAAAAGCTGGCACTCTACCCACTTTGTTAGAAGACAGTAACTATGATCCCTGCATTCTCTGGGAGGTGGGGGAGGTCTTGTACTCCTGTCTACAGTTCAGTCTGGCACCCTAGTACCCTTTGCAGAGAATGGGTACCACTGAGCATCCAGCTTAGAACCAGAAGCCCCTTCAGGTCTAGAATCGCTCCTGCTGGGAGCTGCCTGGGACCCCCTGTCTGCTCTGAGCTCTACCTTCCCTTGCAGGCGCTCTCCCTCCTACATTATCTGCAACACTACATCCTCAGAGGAGGTGTTGGACATGAAGGTGACTGTGCAGGTGGACAGGGCCAGGATCCGCCAGGACCTGGTCTTTCAGTATGTGGAGGACCCCACCATCGTGCGGATTGAGCCAGAATGGAGCATTGTCAGGTAGGAGGACCCATTCCCCACAACCTTCTCCCTGCATCTGGCCCTCAGTTTCTCTTTCTCAGATATCAAAACCCCAAGGAAAAGAAACCCCAATGACTTGGGAAACTCAGGCCTCTCTCTCTCTCTCTCTCTCTCTCTCTCTCTCTCTCTCTCTCTCTCTCTCTCTCTCTCTCTCCCTCCTTCTCCCCCCATCAGCCCTGTTGAATGCACTAAGCAAAATGACATAGGAAGTGGAAGAGGGAATGTGATGCTGCTGTAGGGAGAACCCAGACAGGGAGTCGGGCACTTCAATGGTCTACTGGGGCAAGCCATGGGTCTTCTTGGACCTCTTTCTTTAGGAGGATTCTCTTAGAGAGATTACAGGATCTCTAGAGTGAGGAGTGGAGCACCTCCCACCAGAGATGGAGCTGCAGGCATTTGACTGTGGCTACTTTTCCAAGCATGGAGGACATGATCAGGATAAGAAGGTTCCATAGAGGCTGCCCCCTTCTGTGAGAGCCCCTTGAGATCATTGGAAAGCTGTTCTTTTGGGGTGCATGAGGGACACAGTGAAGACTTGGGATGGGAAGGAACATACAGTCCAGGCTGTTTACTCTACAGATGACCCTAACAGCACTTTACTCCCAACCTATTCCCTGCTTAGTGGCCCCCGCCCCCAACACACACACACAGTCAAATCCAGCCAGAAGGAGTCCAGGACTGGAGAAATTAATAAAGACAGAATAAAGAAATGTTCTGCTCTGGCTAAGGCAGGGGCAAGTCTATACCAGGGGCAAAACTTAGACCAGGGACCCAAGAGCCTGATCTGGCTGGATGCCTAAATTTTTGTAAATAAAATTTTATTGGCACACAGTTCTGCTCACTGGTTGTATTGTCTACAGTTGCTTGCTTATGACTGCAGAGTTGAGTTATTGTGACAGAGACCATATGGCCTGTGGAGCCTGAAATATTTGCTGCCTGGCCCTTCACAGAAATAGTTGGCCACCCTCTGCTTGAAGACCAGAGAGAACCAGCCTGGCTGGTGGGATGAGAAAGGCCATTGGCTGCCCTTAGCTAAAGTCTGAAGGGGAAACAGTTTGTGAGAGCCATGCCAGGCCTTGGTATCAGAGCCTGATGACTCAGGAAGGTGACACAGCTCTTTGTGTCTCACTGAAGACACTAGGCAGCAATGCTCCAGGACATTCACAACCTTGTTGAATTCAGTTTCCCTTCATATTGTCACAGAAATAAAAGTGTATCTTCCTGGCACTCAGCAGTGTCCCAAGTCACACTCATGCCACAAGGAAGGTTGGACACACATTCTGGAATGCCAGCATTTTAACTTAGGTTAAAGAAATCTGAGGATAAACGGGGCTCTGCACAGTGTGTAGATCTGAGCATCCTGTAAGTGCCTGGGTTGTTTGGGGGACAATGATGAGGTTATTTGAAACTGAATGTAGAATTTGTGAATGGGAAGGCTGGGGACTTGGAGGCTAGATACCAGAAACTCATCTGTAGAATGAATCCTGCAGGCACAGCTGGAGGTATGTGTGCATGTGAGCATATGAGTACATGCAAGACACACTCAAGGAAAAAGAGGAGTCATGAGAAGTTTAAAAATGGGAAAGTAGATAGATGGAAATAAACCCATGTGAGTACAGCTGACAAAGAATCTTAGCTTCTATGGTTAGAAGTGATTTACCTATAACACCCTGCTTCTGATAGCAGGATGTTTGTCAGTGATACTCAGTTGACTAGCCATCAGGCCATTCCTCACTCTAGTCCAAGGAGGACACAGCCAAACACAGGGCTGCCCACTCTCTCCACCAGCTTCTTCCTGGTTACAAAGCATAACATCCTTTGAAAGGCTACACTGAGCTAAATCACTTGAGTCCTCCTCATCTGTGTCCTTTGTCACTCCTGGCCTCATTGAGTCTCAGTGCATGTCACACCTATACTCTTAGAAAAGGTCCTTGGCCATGGTTGTCACAGGTCTCAGCTGGACTGAAGCCGTTGAGGAGGAAATCTATAGCATGGTTGCCATGGAAAACATTGTGCTTGGTGCTTGGACACTGGAGGGCCTGCTGGGGACCATTTAGAACAAGACCGAGAGTGGTGAGGTATAGGGAAGGAGACTGAAGGGCTGAAATAGCCAGCTTAAGTTTGGGAGCCTCAGAGAACTAAGGGGCCATGCTGTCGCCAGGACCTCCATGAAATATACATGTTACAAACAGATCATCAAAGTCACTACTGTCCTCCCTCTGGCCTTCTGAGATGCTTTTCCTTGTTATTACACTCAGCTTCTCATCCTCATCCCCAAGGACACAATTGTGCTTCCTCATCCTTATTTTTGTGGCTCATTCTGATGAGCCACTCTATCAGTCATGGCCACTCTATCTCCTATGCTCGCAATTCACATACTCCTTTCTTTCTTTTTGGGCAGTGGGAACACGCCTATTGCTGTCTGGGGAACTCATCTGGACCTCATACAGAACCCACAGATCCGTGCCAAGCATGGAGGAAAAGAGCACATCAACGTGAGTCCCCTGGCAGGTCCTTCCTTGCCTACATGCATGACTCATGTCATAGGATACCTCCATGACCTGGGATGATGGAATAGGGGAGTTGGGATGGCCATATTTATAGCTTTTGGGGCTATAGGCCTGAAAGACCAATAATTTCCAGTTTGCAGGGTTCCATTCTTACCCCACCATTCCTACACAGATTGACTATTCATTACCATGTTCACATTGAGTAAAGCCATAGCTAGGAGACAGGCACCGGGTGCAGTCTGGAAGTAGCCCAGAGTATGGTCCTGGGTGCCTCCTTCATCATCTTCCTATATCAACCTTATATAATATCACACCAGGAGTCCTGGTGTGGAGATGCTGCTCACTGTTCGCTCCTCTGACTCCTGCAGATCTGTGAGGTGCTAAATGCTACTGAGATGACCTGCCAAGCTCCAGCCCTTGCCCTGGGTCCCGACCACCAGTCAGATCTCACTGAGAGACCGGAAGAATTTGGCTTCATCCTGGATAATGTCCAGTCTCTGCTAATTCTCAACAAGACCAACTTCACCTATTATCCTAACCCTGTGTTTGAGGCTTTCAGTCCCTCGGGAATCCTGGAGCTCAAGCCTGGCACCCCCATTATCCTAAAGGTATTCTAGACAAGCTTTTCATGGCAATTCAGTTATAGATTATTGATTTCATACTGGAAGGATGAGAGGATACTAGTATATATAATGTATTAACTTGTTTTCTGTTGTTATAAAACACATGATGCTGGATACTTCTAAAAGAAAAAAGTTAACTTGTCTCATTGTCCTGGAAAACGAAAAACCAAATAATCTTCCTTCTTCTCATGAGGGCCTCCTAGCAGGACCACATGTGACAAAGGAACAAGAGGGGAAGTCATAAAACTCCACCTCTCCACATCTTAAAGGTCCCATTATCTCTTATCTAACAGTACTAGGGACCAAACTCATAAGACACCCACATCTAACAGGTACCAATTCTTTGAACTTCTTGCTAATGGCAGCCTCTTTCCTGATCCATCCATAAGATGAGATGCTGGGTAGTGGGCCATGGCAGCCACCAGTATTTGTGGTTCTGACTCAAGGTTGGGGATGGTGGCTTTCCTGTTGTTCAGGGCAAAAACCTGATCCCACCTGTGGCTGGAGGCAACGTGAAGCTGAACTACACTGTTCTGGTTGGGGAGAAACCATGCACCGTGACAGTGTCAGATGTGCAGCTGCTCTGCGAGTCTCCCAACCTCATCGGCAGGCACAAAGTGATGGTGAGGTTGCTGGGGCCCCCTCGAGGGTGGAGCAAGCATGAGGGGTGCTGGATGAGAGTGTCTCACTGTATCTAGGCTACCGGGAGACTTCCGAGAGTACTTCTGGCCCACTGCGAGTTTTCCCACAGCTCACCCCAGACTTGTTTCCATTGTCCTGCCCCATGAGCCAGCTTCTTATGTATTATCATTCTCTCTGTCCTGGCTGCTGCAACAAGAGGAAAACATTAAACAGAGTGACAAGTTGTGTTAGGAGAGCGGGGGAGGTAGGGAGAGGGAGGGAGAGAGAGATTGAGGGAGAGAGAGAGATGGAGGGAGGGGAGAGAGAGATGGAGGGAGGGGGAGAAAGAGAGAAAGAGAGGGATGGAGGGATGAGAGAGAGGGATGGAGGGAGGGGAGAGAGAGAGGGAGAGAGATGGAGGGAGGGAAAAGAGAGAGAGGGATGGAGGGAGGAGAGAGAGAGAGAAAGAGAGAAAGAGAGAGGACTTTAAGAAGAGGGTAATCTCTGGTCCATGATATCATTTCTGTATCTTAGCTACAAACTCAGATGGCAGGATGATTCTCAGGGAAGTCCGTTGGAGCTTTATCACTGTGTTTACAGTGTAGTTGTGTGCCCTCCTGACTCAGAGGATAGGCATATTTTCTAGTTTTGGGGCAGTGAGGTCCACTGTCCATGCTCTCTCTGGGGGAGAGGGTAGGGAGGCTCCTCATTGGCAATCATACTCTCCTTCAGCCTGCTCTGCTACCCTTCCTCTCTTCTCTGTGTCCACAGGCACGGGTCGGAGGCATGGAGTATTCCCCTGGGATGGTGTACATCGCCCCGGACAGCCCGCTCAGCCTGCCCGCCATCGTCAGCATCGCAGTGGCTGGTGGCCTCCTAATCATCTTCATCGTGGCCGTCCTCATCGCCTACAAACGCAAGTCCCGAGAAAGTGACCTCACGCTGAAGAGGCTGCAGATGCAGATGGACAACCTTGAGTCCCGTGTGGCCCTGGAGTGCAAGGAAGGTACGGAGCACCCAGGTGCTGGTTCCTGGTGCCAGAGTCTGTGTGTGTGCACATGTGTACCTATTATAGGAGAGCATGCAGGCTGGGCAGCACTGGGTAGTATTAGAGGTTATGTATGCATGCAAGCACATGTAAGTCACTGTATGTATGCAGGTATACAAATGTGTCTCTGTACTGTACCAGCCTTCCTGGGCAGCATTTGGAAGTGCTGAAGGTCATGTGTGTGTACACTTACATTTGTGTATGTAAGTGCTTTAGCCCAGGTGGAGCTGTAGTGGAGGGTAGTTATATGTGTAAATCTACACATTTGTGTTTGTGTCTTTCATTTACAAGACAGCAGGTTAGGCAACAGCAGCCAGTGCTGAAGGTGGCTTGTGTTAGTGTATGCCCTTGTATGAGCATGAGGGGATATGTATATGTGTGCGTGCCTCCTGTTCACAGCCCAGCAAGCTAAGCTACAATGGGTGGCCCCACAGGCTGAGCATTCTAACTACAGAAATTTTCTGCCAATCTCTGGACTGAGCGAGGGTCCCAGCCCAAATCCGTGTCTAGCCACCCTCCATTGGTTTTCTCCTTACTCCTTCCAGATAAGTTATTGGGATCATCTACACATCAAGAACAGTGTCCAGATTCAAAACTCTGGCTTAGGGGAAAGTGGAGTTCACAGTCTCCTCTAGGGAAGACTTGGAGGGGGGGGGGGGTTGTCTCAACATGATGCACGTGAGCAATCCCTCAGTCCTTGTCCATCAGCAGGCAGGGAATTCTGTAGGGTTGATCTGTGATTTCAAAGGAAGTGCATTTCACAGCTTGTATTTGAAAAATGTACACAAGCCACCATGAAGGGAGATCAGCAGTGTCAAACCCAAGTAGGCAGCTTAGCAAGTAGACTTATATAACCCCAGGACATCCTTCTGTAAGCCACCCCGGAGGAAAGAGCTGATCTATTTCTCTGTGGGTAATATGTACCCAATGTTAATCCAGCCCTCTACCTGGGCTCAGGATCCTGCAGATTCCCATTGGGGAAGCTCCGCCTCTTTTGATGGGGACTAGGCTCCATCCCATCTCTGCATCCTTCAGCTGTCATCCTGGCATCTGCCTTGTGGGACTGTTAATTACTGCCTTTTATTATATTTACACTGCTTAATTTTTTTTCTCTGCAATGTACTCTTCCCTCTAATTAGGTGTAGTGATTAGAATCTCTTTTATGTGAGGCAGGCGTGAGGCTTTGAATGTTGGAGGTGCACGGTGACTTAAAGGAAACTGCAGACACATCATTCCTGGCTCCCTCCCTCTCCTCCTGGCCAGTGAAGCAGCCCAGTCAGGAGGAGGCAATGGGAGGGAGAGGGTGCCAGGCTCCCCAGGGAAGGAAAGCTCAGGAGGCAGAAACCCATGCAGTCCCACAAGAGACCCTGGCTTCTGGCAGGGGACAGTTAACCTACTGGGATGGAAGGAGGCATCTTACAGCAAAGGACATGCAGGGCTGGTGACAGAGGTACTTTTCAGGCTGCCAAGGCAACTGCTGCATATTTATGAGGCAACTTGGGCCCAGAACAAGCTTTGTGTAGAGTGTTCACTGTCAGCCAGAAAGCTCCCCACACCCATACTTAGAAGACATCAGCCCAAACTTGAGCTTTGAATATATTGGCACACACACATACACACATTTCCACATTGCAACCTCACTGACATGCTTGCACAGTCTTATACAGGCATACACTCACATGTGTGCACCCAGCTCTTGCTCATGTATACCTTTCCACCAACTCACACAAACACAGATATGTATTCTTTATTCCAGACACGCACAAGTGTTTTGGTCTGTTTACATTATTGTGATCGAATAACCCACCAGAACCAAATTAAAGGAGTACAGGTTTCCCTTCTCATTGTTTCTCATGGTTTCATCCATCATGGAGTGGGGGGGGGGGAGCATGGTGGAATGCTCAACTCATAGCTGTCAGATAGCAAAGAAGAGAAGAAACAGAAAAGGGCCAGGGCAAGATAGAGCCCCAAGGACAGCCCCCAACCCCAGTGATCTTCTAGCCAGGCCTTACCTTTCAAACTTCAATTCCTTCCCAACAGCAGTATCATATTATAAATCTATCAAGGGATGAGTCAATCCATTGATATCTACTATCTAGTTGTTTCCAAAAAGGCCCTTACAGACATACTCAGAGCTGTGCTTCACTAATCACTTAGGCACTTCTCAATCCACTCAAGCTAGCAATTAAGATCAACCACCAATACATGTTTGTAAGGCTTTGGTGACAGTGCATACCAAAGAGGCCCCCTGGCTCCCTTTACATACACACAGTTGCTCACATGCATTGGAGTGTATTTAGAAGCGGTAGGACATCTGTCTCAGATGTTTTAACAGGATGTCATAACAAGAACTCCAGCATCCACATAGCAGAGCACATAGAGGGGCTGTAGGTCTGCTTAGCTCCCCATGCTTTCCAGCAAGCCTTGGGGTTCTCCTGGCATGAAGACCCATGAAAACCAACAGACCTCATGTTAGCTCTAACATAGTCACCAGGAAGTGCAGGGCAGGACCCTGTGTGAAGTTCAGGGTACTTGTGTCATGTTGACATGTGATTGTATCCCACTGGGCACTGGGCTAATTCTTTGGTGTCCCTAGAGTCACTTTGGGCCTGTGAATCCCTTTTGAACCACTGACTTTTATCTTAAAGTCTTAAGTTTTACAAAAACAAATTGAAAACAAATATTGGTTAGGCAGCAGCCATGACTTGTTCTTGGTAGTGTGTGCCAATATCCTTGTTAATGTGTGTGCTTGTATGTCCATGCATGTGTGCATGCAGAGGGATGTGTGGTCATGTACCAAGCAAGGAGAATGCCACAGTTTAGCAGGATTGACAGCTACACCTCTGAGGTGACAAAGGATGGCCTCAGGGGTCACTGTGCCCAAATGGAGTATGACAGTTTTGGCTCTGGGCTGTACTGCATGCCAGATTTTCCTAGGGGCCAGCTGGGGCCTTGTGATTCTAGTCATATGGCGGCCTGAGCTGTCCTTATAGAGAGTATCTACATCCAATTAGAATCTACTGCCAGAAAACACAGTGTTTAGGCAGGGAGGGCAAAAATAGCCCTTCATATCTGTGCAGAAGAAGTAGGTTATGATGACAGTCCCTCTGCCCAAGCTTTGTTTGGTTTCTTAGAACTACATGACCCAGAATTGGATACTCAAACCCTTTTTTATTATAGAAGAAATTGTTCTTGACTTTGATATGGAAACCCAGTTCAAAGCTCTACACAAGGCATAAGCTCATCTCTCTGTCTTGTCCCCTCTGTCCTGCCCTTCTATATTTTCTTCCCAACACATTTCACAAACCAGAGCTCTTCCTCTTCTGATCCCAATATTATCACAGGTCTGAGGACATCCCTTCTGCCCCTCTGCTGTTTGAAAGACTTGAGTCCCCAGACCAGCTTTCTCCCACATTAATGCTATCTAGTTCCATCATTCATGCATGCATGGGTCCACAGACCACAACCTCTGTGTGTGTGTGTGTGTATGTGTGTGTGTGTGTGTGTGTGTGTGTGTGTGTGTGTGTGTGTGTGTGTGTGTGTGTGTGTGTGTGTGTGTGTGTGTGTGTGTGTGTGTGTGTGTATGTGTGTGAACTGTAGAGATCAAGCTCAGATCCTCATGCTTTCAAGTCAAGCATTGCTTACTGAGCTGTCATTCCAGGCTCCTCACAGGCTTCTTTTTGTGCTAGCTTTTGCAGAGCTACAGACAGATATCCATGAGCTTACCAGTGACCTGGATGGAGCTGGGATTCCCTTTCTGGACTACAGGACCTATACCATGCGGGTGCTGTTCCCAGGGATTGAAGACCACCCTGTGTTACGGGATCTTGAGGTAAGAGCCACCACCCACATATGCTTGTATTACAATAGGGCAGTGTGCTGGTGATCAACATACCCAGCAACCTGATTCAGAAGTGAAGAAATGGAGGCCATGGAGACTGCACATCTTGCCTGTGATCCCCCAGCTTGTAAACACCAATGTGGTTATAGGATAAAGCCACAGAACCTCAGAATATGCATTTCAGTAGCACTTCAGGGTCTTGGGGTTTCTTAGAGCCATTACAGGATGGTATGATAGAAAGGACCCCCTTCCAAGAAACTATACATATATGTCTTAGTTTTCTATTGAGTGATAAGACACCATGATCAAGGAAACTTAAAAGGAAAGAGTTTATTGGGGCTTACAGGTTCAGAGGGTGAGTCCATGAGCATCACGGTAAGAAGCATGACAGCAAGGAGGTAAGCATGGTGCTAGAGCATTAGCTGAGAGCTCACATCTTGATGCAACAACTATAAAATAGATAGCTCTACCTGGGGATGGCACAGGCTTTTGAAACCTCTAAACCCACCCACGCTGTCACACCTCCTCCAACAAAGCCATCTATCTTAATTCTTTTTGAACAGTGCCACCAACTGGTAACCAATCATCTAAATATATGAGCTTGTGGGAGTCCTTCTCATTCAAACTAACCCATTGTATACACAACCAAAGAGACCAGATAAACGTGGGGAGTTCATGAATTTAGATTTAGTAAGCCACAGTAGAAACGGTCTTGCTGATGAATCAGTACTCAGTAAATGTATAAGGGATTTTACGACTTGATGCTTCCTCGGGAAAGACAAATGATGCATGAGGAAGGGAACTGGAAATGGGAATGATAAAACCCCACTGTTGTACTACCATCAGGGACCCCCATCTTCTGAAAACATTATCCCACTTATTATCTAACATGATATCTCATTTAAGCAGATATTCAAATTGCACTCTGTTTTGAAAGGGCTTTGGAATAGCTTATCAAGATAAATATTACAGAGAGGTGAAAGATGATAAATGAGAAAAACAGGACAAAAGAAGAATTCTGAGGGTCGATTGATAGACGTTGACAGCCGTTAAAATCCCTACTTGGCTTTAAGTACTTTTCATGTACTCTGCCATCTGTCTTCCCTGGAACCCTGAGTAGGTGAGCCCATTTTACAGGTGAGCAAAGTAAGAGGGCAGAGGATCCCAGTGAATGGTTAGGCACATAGCTGATGGCCACAGAACCAGAAGTAGCGCCAAGGCTGTCAGACTTCATGTTTCCCTCTGGCTGCAAGCCTGTGCCCCAGAATTCCAGTGTCCTTCAGCTCTTCTTATGTGTCAGGAGGAAACAGAATGCACAGATGAAGCACCAATGGAACATACATGTACCCATGTAACTCAGGGGTACATTTTCACACAATGAAAACAGACCCTTTGCTCAGGGTTGTAGATAATGACGTTGGAGGAAGTGTCCACATGGGGTCTCTCTGGATTCAGCAGGCTGTGGATATGGCAGCACATGCTGCTCATTCACAGTCATGCTTATAGCACCCATATTTCTCCACACTTGCTTGTTAAATGATGCAGTGTGTGTGTGTGTGTGTGTGTGTGTGTGTGTGTGTGTGTGTGTGTGTGTGTATTGTGTGTATGTAATACTGGAATGAGAGAACAGATATTTCTGTCTTGGAGAAGCTCTTGTTGTCCCTCTGTCTGATAGATACTATGTAGCACTTGCAAAAACTACAGGCAATGTCCCCACATTCTCTCTGGCATGAACCTCTGTCTCAATCAGTATGTGTTTGTGTGTGTGTGTGTGTGTGTGTGTGTGTACACTTATATATGCATCATACATTTATGCACAAAGACACTGGATATCTCAGAATACTATTCATCCACCTTGTTTGTACTCTTTAGCTTCCCTCCTCCAAGTTATATTCTTCTCTCTCATCTTTTCACATCCTCAGTGTAGTTTGCACCCAGACACCAGACTACTCAGGACATAAAGGAACATGTTAAGCTCCTAGTACAGAGAAGTCAGGATGGTGAACAGATAGGCCACTGTCTATATGCATGACTGTGTTACTCATGTATAGACTGTGTGCTTCACTTTACGGTCTGACTTCCTACAAGGAAGGGACCCTGGCATAAAGTATCCTTGTAGGAAACATCTGAGTAAAGGGCTATCTGTCTGTCTGTCTGTTTGTATGTACTTGAGAGGAAACAGTAGTACTACCAAGGGAAGTGTTGTCCTGCCTGGGGGAATCAGAGGGAATAATCTAAGAAATAAACCAAGATATGTATATAGAGTTATTTTCCTAGCTATTATGTTTCTTAGTTATTATATTTCCTAGTTATATATTTCCTAGTTATTATATTCTTAGGTATATAGTTATATTGCTAGTTCAGAATCCCAAGTCTGCATGAAGATACAAGTTTTAAATGGGTTTTCTAAGCCCAGGTCAAAATTGGGCCCAGAAATCAACTTTACCATCCCTACATTAGCCTGGGTCTGTGGACCTTATGTGGTCCTATGTGGACTATTATTTTGTTGGTTTCCAATCTCTTCCTGCTATGGAAAGTTTCTCCTTGATGTTCTGAGTGTAAAGGACTGCCCCCATTGTTAAAAGGCGTGTTTTCCAACCTTTCAGCTGCATGGGACACATGCCCACAGTGGAAAGTATGAAGCAAGAGGGTCGCCCTGCTTTGGTTCATTGCTAGGCCACATGAGGCAAGTGGAGGCATTTGTGGAAGAGAAGTTCCTGGCCCTAATCACATGCCAGTGCTTTAAAAACACAGAGAACATCAGTCACACACTCCTGGTTTTAACCCATGACTGGCTCCTAAATTCTAACCTATTGGGTTACAATTAAATTTTACTATCCAGTTTTATTATATGCTCAGAATTCAACTAAATTGGAGAACCATCTGGATAATAAAGAGTATTTGGTTTCAGATTGACTTTGGCTGGGGTCGGGAGAGGGTGGCAGATTATGAAAGGGTGGTTCTGGATATACTTTTCCAAGATACTTCACCTCCATCTCCACTCTCCATAACGTGGAGAGAGAAAGTGTCTACTTCTAGCACCAGGACAGGCAGTGATGTGTGTTAGAAACTCCTGGTGAACAGAGACAGAGAGAAAATAAACCCACCACCACAACCACCACCAAAACCCGGCAGTCCAGGGATGTGCAGAGGCAGGTAATAAAACCACTGCTGATTCTGCACACATTGCATTATGCCAAGTATTTCATGTACATTATCTTATCTGATGTTCATCAAACATTATGAGATAGGGCCCATATTCTCATTTTATAGATAAAGCAGTAGACTCTGGAGTGGTTGGAGTTCTCTTCCACACCCAGTTACTGTGTTCTCTGATTCCAAAGCCCAGGTTGCTGACCATTGTACCTTTCCTGCAAGAGGCTAGGCAAAAATGTCTCACCCTGGGCCCCAGGTGGCTACAGGCTTATGGATTTTTTTTAAGGTGCAGGAACAACTGACACAGTAGGTTCAAAATGAGTCTTCATGGCATGGGGTGACATAGAGGTGGCACGGTGTCCTCTCTCTATGCTGCACTACCAAACCTGCCCATGGCCACCCTTCACTTTGACAGATGGCCTGGGAAGCTGAGATACTGTGCAGGGAGAAGCCCAAGTTGGCTTCAGACAGCTCCTGAATCCAGCAATGGGGTAGACATAGTGATAGGCGGGGGGTTGGGCTTAAAAATACAGCACTGCCCTTTAGCAGTAGGGTGGCCTAGGGATACTTGTGGTCATTTCCCTGAGGACCTGAAGGTGTGAGGTCATTAGAAGACTCGACAGAAAGCTTGCACATAACATGCATTGCACACAGCGTACAGGAAACAATATTATCTGTTACCTTTAGTTCAAGTAGCAGCGGAATCGTTCTGAGAAGAGGTGGAAGGGGAGGAAGTAAAGCATGACCTTATGTGAGGGGCTGTTATAGGTATGGAAAGGAGGTCAGAGGGAAACAGGAAGGTGGTAGATTAGCGCCAGAGCTGTGGCAGAGGTGGGCTACCATGTATCCCTTGCCAGTACTACATCAGCTCCCCAGGTATTGGGAAATCAAAGGAGCCAGGTTTAAGCTTAAGTCAAGGCTGGACCAGAGGGACAGTAAGGAACTCAGGAATAGGGCTATGGTGAGGGTCAAGTGAGGGCCAAGTTGTCTGGCTGGTATATAATAGATTTTCTTGGCTCCGTCATTCTCCTGTCTTTGTCTGAGAATTGTCCTCCCTAGCACTAATACTATGACCAGAGGAATGACAAGGGACTTGCTTTGGGTGCAGACAGGCTTCCTCTCGGATTCCAGAATCTGCCACCAGGAAAGCTTGCACTTCTGCCATACAGAGTAGATGGAGGCCCAGTGTGCCCTCTGAAGAGGAGCCAAGGACTTAGGACTGCCTTCTAGCTGACAACAGCCTGCTGCCTATGCTTCTGCCTGAATCCAGAACACAGGGGTTTCTGAGTCATGTCAAGAGTGTCTATTTCTGTCATCATCTGTGACTTGGGGCCCACAGGCCATCTCTGTCTGTCTTTGTCAGTCCTTGCCAGTTGAAGCTTGGTGGGGAGGCCAGCAGAATAAAATGGCTGATCTTTGTGACTTAGCCATGCATGGTACTCAGTTTAACATGAGTTGTCTGAGCCCGTGTGATGGCTCTTGGGTAGGGTATGTACTGACTGTCTAGATCCATGGTCTAGCTTGGAGGATCCTGAAGAAACTCCTATCCTCATGTGGTCCCAGAGGTCCTAACATATCCTTTACCCTAGAGTTTTATGTGGATAAAATGAGCCAATATATCCAAAGCAGTCCAAACAGGACTTGGCAAAGGGGAAATATGGTCCATATACATAGCTCTTCCAGCAACTGGACTTTTCTGGTGAAGGAATTCACAACTAGTGAGTGACCGAGATTGAATCTAACCCAGGCTTGACAAGCTAAAACCATGTTCTTCACTGTGACATACATGGCAATCCTTCTCAAAGACCTGGGGGAGTTGGGACATAGCTTTTAAGTTGTTTCCTTGGCACCTCTGTTAGCTATTTCTCTTCCCTCAGCATACCCCCAGAACTGCACTCAAGGGAACAACACTTCTCTACATTCCATGAAGGCTCCCTATGAGGGCCAAGCCTGTGGGCTGAATTCCCAAAAACAGTTTTCTTAGAAGCAAACACACAGCAGTGCCCACGCATCACTGCTCAGCACTATGGCTAACAGGACCCCAACACAGCCTCCCTGTCCCACCCATCAAGCACTGCTCAGATCAAAATGCAGAGCAGTACCAGCTCTCTAGGTTTCCTGTGCCCCTCTCCCAATTGCCCAAGAAAACCACTTTCTGACTACCACTGAGTTATCTTCGATGTCTCAATCAGTGTTTAAATGGTGCTATATGAAGGGTGAGCCCACTCAAGTGTCTGTCTTCTACCTTCAGTGTGTTCCCAGCATTTACCACTTTGCTTTGGCTAGTGGTAGGTCATTCATTCTCAGAGCTATGGACCATCCATCCATTCCATTGCTACTGAGCATTTGGGAGGCACCAGCCTGAGGTTCCTCTGAACAGGGCTACTGTACCCCTCTCTGGAAATCTCAGGGACTGTGCTCCATGCTCAGCTAAGTGGATGGCATATACCTTTCAAGCTGATTGTACCCTTTTCCCGAAAAAACCTAACCTGAAGAGAGAAAGGTTAAGTCCCTCCTCCCCTGGATCATGGACAGCGTGGTGCTCCTTAGAGACCATCTCTCCCTTTCCTAAAGTAGGTCAGTTGGGTTCCCTAAGAGATCAATGAACTTGCTCAAGCTTACAGAGTGTGGAGGTGACAGAGTCCAGGGGAAATCCAGTCATTTTGATTGTTTGACCATAAAGCCTTTGGAGTTGGAGGAGAGAGGTGGATGTTAGGTTAGCCTGGATCTCTGGCCTGGCAATTCCTCAGGCAGGACACAAACCACAGCAGTTCTGGCCTCTCAAAGCTCCAGAGAATTAGAAGGTGGTTTGAGACATGGGCTCTGAGTTAGTTCTGCATCACCATCAGGAAAGAGCTCAGCCTCTAGAGTCTAACACTGCTGGATTCAAGTTCTATTGCTACTTCTTGTGAACTTTGGCTAATTCTCCTGGTCTTAGTGACTGCGTCTCAAAACTGCAGGTACTTTCCTACTTTGTGGTCTATGATGGAGGGTAAACAGATACTAGGTAGGCCCCATGCCTGACAACTGAGAAGGACTCGGAAGTGTTAGCCAGATCAACTGTGCCCACAATAGAGGGCCTATTCTATGGGTAGTCAGTGGGGCAGCCAGAAGCTCATGTTAAGGCCCCAAATCTCCCCGCAGGTCCCAGGCTACCGGCAGGAGCGTGTGGAGAAAGGATTGAAGCTCTTTGCCCAGCTCATCAACAACAAGGTGTTCCTACTCTCTTTCATCCGCACCCTGGAGTCTCAGCGCAGTTTTTCCATGCGCGACCGAGGTAACGTGGCCTCGCTCATCATGACGGTACTTCAGAGCAAGCTAGAGTACGCCACTGATGTGCTGAAGCAGCTACTGGCTGACCTCATTGATAAGAACCTGGAGAGCAAGAACCACCCCAAGCTGCTGCTCAGGAGGTGAGAAAGGCCTATGCTGGCCAGCCGGGGTCAGAATATCCCCTGCCTCAGCCCAGTCCTCATCATGTATGGCTCATGGAGCCCTTCAGGTACACCAGGCAGGCTGCAGAGGGAGCCACTGTTTCCTAAGGGTGAGACACTGACCTGTGGGAGGCCAGTCCCACACATCACCTGGGTGTCCACAGCCCAGCTCATCCTGTACCTGCTTTCCATTATATCCCTGCCCTTCTGAATTGTACCACTTTCCTCCTATAATCCTGTCAGAGGTCAGTTAGGTCATGGCCTGGCCTCACCTAGGCCAGGACTAGAAGTAGAACAAAACCTCAGAGCCAGCAACAAGAGCAGCATACAAGCATATAGACAGGAAGCTACCTGGGCCTCACCCAGACCTGATGGGAACCTACATTAACAGGAAATTAGGTCATTTGACCATGTTTTCCCATTTGGGGAACAGGAAGTGAAAGTGTTAGGACAACTGACTCAGTGCAGCCCAGCAACCCCCCGTCAGAAGCTCAGGATTTACTGCCGGACAGAGTCAGATGCTCTTAGGTTCCCTTATGTCCATGACCAGTCTCCTGACACAAGCAAATCAAAGCAGGAGTGGTTTGTTTGGGCTCATTGTTTGAGGAAATACAGGCCATCATGGTGAGCGAGGTATTGGCAGCTTTGTGTCCAGTGGCTTATTTCTTCCAGCCAGGCCCTACCTCTTAAAGGTTCCATGACCGTCCAAAACAGTGTCACCACCAGTTGGGGACATTGTTCAAACATGTGAACCTGTGGGGGAAAAATAACCTCCTTTGAACTACAACACATGTTCCTACTACATGTTTTGAAAATCCACAAGGTTAGACAAGTGTCAGTTCTGTCTACCCTGGGACTTTGGCTTGGTTAGAAAACTCAGGCACTCCATTCTCAGCCTGCATCCCCTTGAAGGGTGACCATTTCTCTTCTCAGCTGTTAATCCAATGCCCAGTCATGGGGCACATCTACAGTTAGAAAACACCATAAAAAACACCCACCTCCAGCTTACTGCTCAAACCACTCACTCCATCCTGCCTGACCTCTGTGCTAGGGATTCCGTGTCAGACTCCAGGCCTCAATATTGCTCACCATGACTGGCAGTTAGATAGACTTAGTTTTCTGAACACTTTGCTCTGGGATTTCTCTGGTGGGGAGGGGACACTTGTGTGCACAGCTACAAAAGGCTGCAGTGTAGAGGAGAATCCCACAGCTCTGCCAACGGCAAGGTAAATAATTTTGATTTTTGTTTTACTTTCGCTGTGTAGCCACCCACTGGCATAATTCTAGGGTTGCCGCTGCCTGCTATCACTCCCACTGACAACTTGGCGTGGTCTCGTGGTCTCACTCTGGGACTCTGTCATCTCTCATTTTCTACTTGTGCTCCCCGGATGCTCCTTCACTGTCCCCCACCTTCTTCCTTCTTTTCTTGCCACTGGCTGCCCCCCAATCTTGAACAGTCTTCCTTCTTTCCCTTCCCTGGCTCCCATCAGGGAACCAGCAACTGTCTAGACACCTGGAGATTTTAGTTACCAGCGTTTTCTAACAACTGTGTATTTAAATCCACCAAACCTGTCTGGATGGGCTAATTTGTCTCTGGGAGCTAGCCATGTTCTCAACCCAAGTTTCAACCTAGGCTGTCCAGTTGCTCCTGGCCACATGTAGCTACTGGGCACTTGAACTGTGGCCAGTGTGCAGCCCAAATCAACAATGCCACAGCAGCATCTACTTTCCCAAAGAAAACAATAAGAAAGCTTGGGTCGGGATATGTTAGACTCAAATAAGTATTGCCTGCTGTTGCAGCCACCTTGGAGATAGGACAATGCTATGGCGCTCCTCTGTGTGGCTGCCAATGCTGTGGGTCTAAATAAGCTAGCAGGCTTTATATGGAAGACGTGATCGTTCTATCGCGATTGACTTCCTATGCCACTTTCCTTCCTGTGTCCCACCTAACTGGTACCCCCTTGTTTCCTGTTCTGTTTCTTTTTCTTTTTTTTATCAATAGGAGTGTACCCATCAATGCATTCTCAAATATTTCTAAGGCTGTTCTATCCAATGGGAAAGCTTCTACCACATGTAATGTCTCAAACCTAAATTCACTAAATAAAGTGAGCAAACTTCAGCTCCTCGGACCCACCAGCCACATTTCAAGTGTTCTGTAGCCACATGTGGCAAGTAGCAACTGGACAGTGTAGGTGAAGACCTTTGCCGTCACTGTGAAGTGGTATAGGATGGCGCAAGGAAGACCCCACATATGCCATATACATCCCCAGATGCCAAGCTCCAGATTCCCAGACAGAGCCTCTGTTCTCAGCCCCAGAGCCTGGCAAGCCACAAGATTCTCCTGTGCATTAGGTTACTAGACACTGAAATCAGTAAGATGCTAGCAGGTTCTCCCTCACTCAACCCAGCCCATGGCCTCTGACCAATTACCTCTTGTCCTCTTTCTCCTATCCCCTCTATGACTGATGCCAGGACGGAGTCGGTGGCCGAGAAGATGTTGACTAATTGGTTCACTTTCCTCCTCTACAAGTTCCTCAAGGTAGGATGGAATGAGGATCAATTTCCAGCCCTTCTTCCTCTCCTAGGTGTAAGCCTGCCCCACTTTACAACCACTGTGTCTATTCTTTTGGAGCCTGATGCATCCAATCCACAAGAAATGCAGTTCTTTATTGTCAGGGAACTGAACTGAAGAGAGCCCCCCTGTCTGGCCCTAACTTCAGAAACAACACCCTCTGTGACTAGTTCCTCCCACATGGGGAGCAGATGTACCACTGAGATGGCTCCATGTGGTCCAAAAGCTAAATTCCCACTTTTAGCTGAGCACAAGTTACCTGTAAGTTCCCAATGTCCTCTCTCCTCCCAACATCCTCCTCTTCCTCCTGGTACCAGAATTATGGAAGCTGATTAAAGGTCCTTGGGCAGGCATATAAGGCATGATGCTGCAGATAAGCTGAGGATGTGCCTGAGAGGTGGAAGAGCAGAGCTGCTGGTTTTCAGTCAGGAGCTTCAGAGGACCAACCTCTGCCGATGTGGTGGAGTAGGAAAAAGAGCAGAAAGTAGTGGAGGAGGGGAGAAAGGAAGGACAGGCTCTGAACAGGGTCAAGAAGGAGCAGGACCACCTGCGTCTACAGAGCCAGGGCCCATGCAAATCTAGAGAGTACAGAAGAGGTAATGGGAAAAGACAGCCAGGAAACAGGCAGGACCAGGAAAGCCAGAGAGTATGGTGTGCCCTGCATCCCTTTGATCCCTGAGCTCTAATAGTGGGATTCTTCTCTCATGCAGGAGTGTGCTGGGGAGCCCCTCTTCTCCCTGTTCTGTGCCATCAAGCAGCAGATGGAGAAGGGCCCTATTGATGCCATCACGGGAGAGGCCCGCTACTCACTAAGTGAGGACAAGCTCATCCGACAGCAGATTGAATATAAGACCCTGGTGAGTATCATCAGGGCTCCCCTTAGCTCTGGTACGTCAGCTCTCAAACCACATTTCCAACTTTATCCGCTGTAGAGTCCAGGCAGGTGCTCCCCTGTGTGTGCCCACCTCTGTTTCCTGTGGCCCATGCACCAGGGTATCCCAGTGGCTCAGCTATAGCTCAGTGACTCTTTAACTGGTGAATGGGTGTGGTTCAAGACAGGTGATGAACTGAGTAGTAAGGGCCCAGCAGGGATGAGGATGGAGGTCATGCTGATAGGGGCAGATATTCACACAAAACTGTTCAGATCCTATGGCCAGATAGGAAGATGATCCCCTTAGAACAAAGCTAGCTGGAAGTCCATTCTGGTTTTCCCATTTTCATCTTTCTAAGGGGTCCAGAATCCCAACAGATTGACTACTGGAGAACCCAGCAGTACAGCCTCTTAGGCTTCTGGCCCCTCTCAGTTTCCATCTCATAGGAGAAAGTCACAGACTACAATAAAAATGGCAAAGAGGGAAGACACCCTTCCAGGAATAGAGACTTGAATGGATTTCTTAGTTAGAGAGAGATATGTTTAAATGTTTCTGGTTCCATCCTCTGCTGTCCCCTTGCAATGCAATGAGTTATAAGCAGAATCATACTCTGTCCCCAAATTGCAGCAGTCATGGTTCCTCAAGACAATAGATCATACCCAGTTAGTGTCTGGTGACAGACTTGCAGAGAGTGTGAAGAATTCAGTGGGCCTGGGCTGACCACTCATTAAGTTGGACACATCTGGAGTGGGAGAGAGATGGAGGATTATTTTGCTTAGGGATGGCAGGATGGTAGGAAGAGGTGTTCCTACATGGGAAGGGAACACTCCATCCAGTGATGATGCAGGAAGATGGTCCTGCACCAGGACAGACAGAGCAGCAGAGACTCCCATTGAGCAAGTAAATGCAGAATTGGGAAGTGTGGGAGTGTGCAGTGACTGGAGGAGCTTGAGTTAGCACAACACAAGAGTGTTCCAGGACCCACATTACCAGGGAGCCTGCTGGAGTGTTAAACACTCACCTGGTTACCTGCCAGGGAGCTTGCCAGAAGATGAGATGCCTGCTAGGTTACCTGCTTGAGTGCTAGACACCTGGGAACTTACCATAGAGTATAAGATACATACCTGGTTATTTGCCAGAGTATTAGATGTGTGTCCCCTGGGAGCCCACTAGCTGTCCAGATGTCACTCCCCAACTCCAGGAGCCTACTAGAGTGCTACACTCCTTCCTAGGAACCTAATAGAACATTAAATTTTCCCTGCAAGACCACCAGGTGGCTAGAGCCTCTCTAGGAACCTTCAGAGAAAGCACCAGGTGAACGATTCTGAAGCAGTTAAGAGCCAGGAGTAGAAGACATGTTTCTGAGCTAGGGACCCTATCCTTTGTGAGAGAATGCTTTTTCTCTCAAAGATCAGTCCTGGCCTTGAAGCATGCAATGATAGATCACCCTCAAGTCTCCGTCTCTGCTCCGTGGTCCTTCCAGTAACAGAGTTCAGACAAGGCCATTCTGCTGCGTTCAGCCCATCAATGGCCTGGCAAAAGGACAACATGGTGGCCAGAGCAGGAGGGAGGGATATGGAAGGTTCTTAGAAGGAGAGAGGGATTGGCTGGCTCTCATAGACATTTAGCTCAGAGGGCCAGCCTCCCATATTTTCAGTTCAGGACATTTTGAAGGTGAGAGTGTGATTTTTTTTTTAAATAGATTCAGGCTTTTTTTTTTCCTTCCCTCTTAATGGAATAAGCATGTTCCCCATTTGTGCTCATAGCAGTCTAGCTGCTAATGAGAGGCAGGAGTCCAGGGCCAGGGTTCTGATTACCACCACATGGAGCAGGAGGAGGGCTGGTGTCTGGTTCTGCAAGGCAGATGGGGCTATTGGGAAATGGTTACTGGGAGGGACCTGGGGGTTTAAGTTCCAAGAAGGAAGGGGACACAGAGCGCTCAGGCTCTATGGACAGAGGAATAGTGGGAACCCTGAATGGTGGGGACATCTGGCCTCAACTCCCTGAATAACCAGGCCTCTCTGCCTGGCTCTTACACACCACTGATATCCCATAGTTCCCTTCATGTTCTACTGGGACCCACCAAGGGAACCTCTAAGGCATCAGCAATATAGAAAGAACACACACCGTGAGGATGGCTAGCGGACAGCTTTGAACTTCTTTAAGGAAGCAAGCAGCTGGTGAAGCAGTTTTAATTTGCATGCCTCTTTCTGAATGAGAAGTAGAGGCTCTGCACCAGCAGAGGCCTCATCCCCTGACCAGGGCTTCAGGTTCACAGCCAGGGAGGCCACTGGGGGGAGGGGAGGGCTGAAACTGTGGGGGTCTTTTCAAAGGCACCTTTTTATACTTAAAGAATACATTAAGTTCTAATAGATCCAGCAGCCTCCAATCATCCTGAAATGCTTCCCAAACCAAAGCTTTTAAATCTTTTAAAACAGGAGCTCAGTTTCTCATTAGTACTGAGCCTGTGTGTGTGTGAGAGAGAGAGAGATCTCAAGAGAGAGAGAGAGAGTGAGAGAGAGTGAAAGAGAGAGAGAGAGGGTGAGAGAGAGAGAAAGAGATAGAGAGAGGGAGAGAGAGAGAAAGAGAGAGGTGACTGTGTATTAGAGGATTAGAGGAACAATAAAGGGTGACACACAGAGATGGGATTGGAGTGGATAAGGGTCTCGGTGTGTTGATTGGGTGCCCCCCTGCACAGAGGTGTACAAGTGAGAGACTGCACATGTGTACATGCTTCTATGTTATTCTATTATAGACCCTTCCTCCCTTGCGTCATAGTGTGGCATCATTCTTTATAGGATACTGTTCCCCTTGAGAAATCTGAGCATCTGTTCTAAGAGTATGCAGTTATAATTAAGCGTGCAGTTTATAATCCTGTAGTGATGTTGAAGATATGGTATCATCCTGTCCGGAGACACAGGATGGAGTTGCCCTGACCCCTCCATACCTCATCATGGAGAGAAGTCATTCATGAAGGATTTCAGGGTACTGTCGGGATCTGGGAACCCTTTCTATTGTTCTCATTCACGGGACCTCTCTCTGCCACCCTCAGGTCCTGAGCTGTGTCAGTCCAGATAATGTTAACAGTCCAGAGGTCCCAGTGAAGATTCTCAACTGTGACACCATCACTCAGGTCAAGGAGAAGATCCTAGATGCCATCTTCAAGAATGTCCCATGCTCCCACCGGCCCAAAGCTGCAGACATGGACCTGGGTAAGAGAGCCGCACTCCAGGGCTATCCCTGAAGCTGGTCTTGGACGGCTCCTCCCTCTCCCTCCCTTTGCTGGTCAGCAGTAGGTAGATCTGGGCTTCAGGGACCAGAGCAGGAGCAGTAGATGGAGGCTGGGTTTGCCTTTACAGTCTGCTTGGAATTGGCGGGAGCAGGTCCATGAGCCTCACACAAAAGAGGGGCCAAAGGTCACTAGGCCCTCTGTTGGTGAAGCCTCCAGGCAGGGAATGCCTCTGCTCTGCGGTGCTTTGGGCGGCTGAGGGCTGGGATTGCAGGTGTCATGTCTGAATGCAGGGATATAAAGGCAAAGCTACTCTTCCAAGTCCCCGTGATCAAGGTCTCGACACTGCCTTTGGTCCCTCCAGTCTCTCCCTCCCCTCTGTGCCGTGCCTATAATGTTTGCTGAATACTCACAGCTCGAGGGATCTGGGTCAGCCATGGAGGATGGAAAAAGAGAACAGAGAAAAATGAGATACGACAGCCTGCTGTGGAGCAGGATGACACTGTTTGAGGGTCCCGAGCAGAGGTAGCCTAGCCTGTATAAACAAGTGCATGACACCCAGAGGTGGTTGTCTTTTGCCTGGATGCTCAGTAGAATGTCCTGCAGGGGATGTCCTCTGGAGGAGGCTCTGAAGAGACCAAGATGGAAAAGGACAACTCCAGCATTGTTTATGGCATCTGGCTCGGAGGCCTGGTGTCCCCAAGTCCTTGCTGTGTGACCTTGTCCAAATTACTTAAACTATCTGTACCTTCCTCTCTTTGTCTATGAGGTAGAGATGGTAATAGCAACTACTTCTCTGTAAGAGATCAGCAGGGGCAATGCATCGAAAGCTTTTCATGTGATGCACCTGGACCCTGGGAGAGGGAACTTGCTGAGGACACTGGCCATGGATGTTTGTGAATTCTGGGTATGAGGAGGATGTGGATTCCTGGTAATATGGGGCAGGGTGAAAGACCCCCAGAAGCCCTATGCATCCATCTGGCCTCTAAGCTGGCTTCTGCTAAGCTGAATAGGACAGATGGGCTTCTATGATTTTACACAAATCCAGGGTCCCTCCCCTCTTCCCCAACTTCCACTTCCAGCCACATTCTGTTGCCTAAACATCCCAAGCCTCAGGAAGTTCCATTAGCTCCCTGAATGTCTAATATCCCCCCTTAACCCTGTCTCCTCCCACTAGGCTTAAGAGTAGATGTGTACAGGACCCTGTGCACCTCTTCTTGCAGTAGTTTCTCTAAGTGTCTTGTTCTTAGGGCACAGAGGAGGCTTTGCAGCAGGGGACAAGGGTGTATATGTCGATGCATGTGTCCTAGGGCACCAATCCCTAGAACTCGGGTGTATGACTATATGCATTTAACTTATATCTGCTGCCATGAGGGGCCCCATAATGGAGCAAAGGCCCTTGCTGTGGGGCGGGAATGAAACGGCTCCAGTATGGAAGGCTCTGGTGCTAATCTCTCTCAAACCATTCCAGAGGTCTCTCTAATGGCTTGAGTGGGAGAAGCAGGAAGTACCCACATTCCTTTTCTTACTTTATTTATGGGCCCAGGATGGGGCCACCCCTCAGCATCAGTATCTGTGAAGAGAAGAGAATGGGGGCCTGGGAAAAGGTGATGGAGAGGAGGTGTGTTGAAAGATAAAGGGAGGGAGTCCTGAGTGTGTCCTGTGCTTGAGAACATGGTGGCTTCCTAAGGAGACAAGCAATAGCCTACTCCACTTTAAGAACAGCTCAGTTGCTACTAGGGGGTAGCTTCTCTGATACATTAAGAGCTGGTGGGTGGCTGTGTGAGCATCAGCCCTGAGGGAGTTAAGAAGGATGGGACCAGTGTTGTATATCAGACTCCAAGCAGAGGAACCATGTCCCCTCCTGTGCCCGCTGGCTATCCTGGAGAGACTTGGTTGAGTTAATGGCTGCTGCTTAGGACTGATCTTCCTTCCTAGACACCACGCACCCTAAGTTTTAGAGAATTGCTTCCCTCAGAGATCAGAGGATGCAAACCCATCAACTATATCTTCAGTGAAGAAATATAGTGTGTCTCTTGTGGCATGGCTCACAACCACAGATGGGACTCTTCTTGAATGGAGGCTGCAGTGTCTAAAGAAGTCATTTTCTCCCATCCTTTAGGAGAGAAGGGAGCCTGAGAGATTCTTTTTTTTTTTTGCATTATTTTTTCTTTTTATTAGATATTTTCTTTATTTACATGCCATGTGATTTCTCCTTTCCCAGTTCCCCCTCCAAAAAACAAGCAAACAAACAAACAAAACAACAAGAACAAACCCCTGTTGCCTCCCCCTCCTCATGCTTGCCACCCCACCCTCTCCCACTTATTGGCCCTGGCATTCCCCTACACTGGGGCACAGAACCTTCACAGGGCCAAGGGCCTCTCCTCCCAATGATGATCAACTTTGTAATCCTCTGCCGGAATACAAGAGATTCTTAATTCCAAGGCTCACAGAAAGGTGGCTGTACTCTCAACCAATAGGCTACAGAGGCCCTAGAAAGTCTACTTCCCTCCAAGCGAGTGGGTCTTTTGTACTGCAGTACACCCTGTGGAAGCTCATGTCCAAGTGCCCAGAGCAGACTTCCTCTCCCTCTTTGGTGTTCTTGAGGTTGCCCCAAAGGAACCATACCATTGTGTAGCAAGGAAGTTACTACAGTGGGGATCCATAAACCAGTGTAAACTTAGGATTCACAGTCTCACCAGTGTGAACCCAGGATGTGTCCCAGGAGAGGTGGGGTCCTGCTTGTCTCCCAAGGGCCTCCATGCCCAGCCCCACTGTATCTCTTATCCCAAGGTTCCCTTCCTCCCTCCCTTCTTTTTCTCTCTTTCTTTCTTCCTCCCTCTCTTCCTTCCTTCCTTCCTTCCTTTCTTTCTTTCTTTCTTTCTTTTTTCCTTTCTTTTTTTCTTTCTTTCTTTCTTTCTTTTTTTCAGATCAAAGCAGGAGTTTACAGCAGCCCCCAAACTCTGTTTTTCTTCAGACAAAAACTAGTTCCAAAGCATTGAAAATGAAGCCTCCTCAGAGAGCCATAAGTCATTTCCATGCCTGCCCCTGTCAGGAGAAGGAAGTGAGGTGAATTGTCCATGTAGATGAAAGTGCTTTGAAAGCTTAAATCAAGGTATAAAGGGAGATGTCATTGTCACCACAAATCAATCTATGCCAAGGGCCACCTGTCCACCTGGCACATAGACTGGGCGAAGTCCTGTCAGCCCATGCTGGGCAAAGCCAGCACAGCCGAGCACCCACTACTTCTTCTCCTTGAGCCTCTTGCTCCTTCAGAGAAGGGTGTCTCACACAATCTGCCTCTTCTCTCCAGATGCCCAGCCCCTGTCCCAGACTCAACTGAAGGAAGAAGTCAGTCTGATATCCACCCTCAGCATACCTCTGCCTGACATGAAGTAACTTTCATCTTCCCAGCAGCCAAGCCTGCTGCTACAGTCCCCCGCACATCTACTCATGGCTGCTTGGGTTGGAGCCCTCCCAGCATTCCCTTCATCTCTGCATGAGGCTTGTCTAGACCCAGAGGTTAAAGTAACTATGTGGGCAGTTGTGACTGGCAGGGATCCAAGGGCAACAGAGCCAATATCCCACTCTACAGTGGTATAGTGCTTACTCATTCGGTGTTCTATTGCTCGCCGCCAGTGGTATGTTCTATACTGTACAGGAGATCTCCATCACATTAGAAAAGATAGGCTTTGGTCAGATGACTTGGCCCAACTCTAGGTTCTGTATGTAAGTACTCTAGTGTGTTTAAACTGACCTAAGCTAGGGTAATTTTTTTACTTATCATATGTTCCACTTATGATAGGCTTATCTGGGCATAGCTCTGGGTAAGTTGAGGGGTCTGTGTGTGTGTGTCTAAGAGGGGTTGTGTCTTGTACATAATTGACCATATGATTTTGGAGGACAGCAAGTTCAAACTGTCAAAAATCTGCAGGGTAAACTGGAAGGCTGGAGGCCCAGGGAAGAGTATATGGCCATCTGCATGCAGAATTCTCTCTGTCTCAGGGATGGCTGGGATTTGCTCACTATAGATCTTCAACCAATTGGAAGAAGTCCACCCACATTCTAGAGAGTAATCTGCTTTACTCCAAGTCCCTGAGTTTAAATGTTAATCTTATATAGCCATACCTCATAGAAAGGCTGAATAATGTTTTGCCAAGTATCTGGGTACTAGAACCCTGCCCCTTGGCATAAAAGTCACCATCACAGGACCCAAAGGGAAGGATGCAGGGTCTGCCTGGATTACGGGCTGTTTGGATATATGGGATGAAAGCTAGTCACAAACAGATGTTTTAAGAGTGTGGGGTTCTCAAATCACAATTTCTAGGTGGCATAGCACCCTGAATATATGAGCTGGCCCCATCAGTTCACTACTAGGATTCATTTGAACCGCAACTCTTCAATAACCTGTCCATCTTCAATACTCTCACATATTTGTTGTAAATGACCTGCCAGAAGTAGTGGCTAGGAGATTAGAAGACTAGGAGAAGCTCAGGATAGTAGCAGGGACAGGATGTTTTTCTCTGTGAGCTAAAGAAGTCTTCTTGATACCTCCATCTACTCCCCAGAGGAAAAGAGAATGTTTGCCTTCAACAAATAGAGAATCAGCAGCCCAGAGAAGCACAGTACCTAGGCCCATGTCACACAATAGGGAGATGGAGAGAAGACCCATTTTCTCCCTGTTGTCTCCTCCACAGGCCTTTCTTCTCCCTCAGTTACTGCCTGTGACCTCCAGAGATTCCACTGGTTTAAGTCAATGCTCTGTCAATAGCCCCTGGAACTCCGCCACCCCTCCCCATCTTGTCGCTGAGGTCATTCTGAAAGGATATATTTATGTATTTTCAAATAAGAAATTCCTGTATGGAATAAAAGATACACCCTCTTCTGAGTGAAATATAAAGAGTTCACGGCAGCTGTCTCTCCCCCGTTTGCATTTTCTGCTGGCCGATGGGAAGGACAGATAAAGATAATGGGATTTCTTCTTCTTCTTTTTTATTTTGCCTCCCTCTCTCTCTGGAAGGTGGAAGTATAACAAATTGGATAGTGAGTGAGTCTGTCCTCTGTCACTGGCACCCAGAGCAGGGCATGGGTCTGTGGAGCAGAGCTGTGGGCAGAGAGGGCTCAGTCTGCAGTTTTCTCTTGATACATGCATATGAATGCTAGGGTCGGTCACCTTCTGTCCTCCCCATGGTAAGCACCTGCTTGCTTAATTCTGTTTTGACCCAGCACACTGTCTAGAGCCACAGTATATCAGAAATATCCACTGATGCCCATGTTAGTTGTGATCCCGGCTGTAGAGGAGGCTGAAGCAGGAGGACCCCAAGTTCTAGGCAGGTATACTCAGGCTACAGAACGAGTTCAAGGTGAATCTGGGAAATTTATAAGACCTTGACTCAGAATATAAAATGAAAACAAACCCTATGGATGTTGATTGGCAGTGGGATGGTGCTTGCCTAGCACACAAAAGACCCTGGACTGAGTCCCCTGAGCTGTGGCTGGGCTCTCTTTTGCCTCTTTTGTCACTTGCCAGGGCAGGGCTCACCACAGTTTACAAGACCTATGTAGCATTTCTATTTTAGAAATCACTCCTCTTAAGCTCTAAATTTCATAGGCTAGTCATTTTCTACTTGAGAACTTGCTGTCACAATAAATTCTTCTTTTTAACAAAATCGCTTTCGGTGGTCACCACCCCATCACCGGGCTTCTTACCCTTCCCTGTAGTTTTTCAAAGGTCTACGAATTGAATGTAGGACACTGTGCATGGTAGAGAAACATTCTATTGAGCTATATTCCCAGACCTCTTTTAACTTTTTATTTTGAGACAGAATCTCCCCTAAATTGCCCAGGCTGGACTGCAACTTGCTCAGTAGCCCAGGTAAACTTCAAACTTCATAATTCTCCTGCCTCAACTTCAAGAGTAGTTCAGATTACAACCTATAGTACCATGACAAGTTTCTAATCCCTAAGTACTCATGTCTACCATCTCAGAGTTTTTCCAAACTTACTTGTGGTACTTGTCCCACAGACCAGTGGGCGTGGAGAGAGTCTGGGCCCTCTGCCAGGTTGCTTTGGCCTCACCTGATCACAGGTGTGCAGAATAGAATCTTGTATCTTCTTGCAGGATCCCATGGGTTATGTGCGATGGGACAGAATGGGTCTCTGGAAAGAGAATCTGCCACAGATCCCAAGGGGTGAAAGTTCAGGAACCTGTTGGAAAGTAGAGTCTCTAGACTTGGACTTTCCTGACATAATTTTAGTCTGTCTTTGCCTGTCAGCATCAGCCCTTTTGAAGCCTCCTGAGACAAGACCCTCTGGGAGTGACCACAAGAGAGCTGGGCTCCAGGCTGTCACAAAATATGAAGGATCTCTGCCTGGAATAGAATGATGAAATGAACTATGCCATTATCCCCTCCCTGCCCGTGAGCACATGCATGTGTGTGTATATCCATGCATGCATGAGCCTACCTGTAGGTAACACTGCAAGGGCCAGGGCAGGCCCTGCTGTGGTTCTGTGGACCCTGGGAATGAATTACCCCTCTCTATAGTACTTGCTCTTGAGTAGGTGTACCCTCAGGATGTTAACTAGGAACACCCTCTGTTTTCGTAAAATTTAATTGGGGTTTTCTACCCCGCTTTAGATCATTCAGTTCCCAAATAGAAGACACAAACCCTTTATATTTATACTTAGCCTTAAAAGCACCAGAGCTGGGCAGATATCAACCCTCTATCTATTTTGTCCATTTCCCTGTCAATAATTCTGAGATCTAACTTGCCACATTCCACCTGGGCTGCTCTTACTCCCACTGGCCGGCCTTCATGGCCATTTCCCACGATTCACCTATCCCATGGAATTTTCTCCTCTGTTCACCTCCCTGATCTCCCCACGGTTTCTCTTCAGACCCCCAATCCAGGCAACTGAAGCCCCGCCTACTTCTCTTCTGCCCAGCTATAGTCTGTGGGTATTTTTATTCAACCAAAAGTTTTAAATTGCAAGGTTACATAGAACCAATTGGTGTAGGCTAGGATTTCCTCATTCCTGAAGATCTCCTCATCAGGGGCAACCAGATCTTGGGGGGCCAGTATTTAGCATTATAATACATGGCAACAGACCAAATCTCAACAACTCCCAGAGACAATATCCCCTTCCAGGTCGGCTGCAGGTGAGTTCTTCTCCACTGTAAGCCTGGATCTCCACTGCCAACCACATGTCTCCTCTAAGTTTTGTGTATGTACTGTGGACCATTCTTCCAGCAGCAGCTTCAAGTGCTTCTGTCTCATGTCCTGAACACTCCTGTGATCTGTATCCCAACCCCTTGCTATCTTTCCTCACCTGTCCCATTTCTGCCTCAAATAAAAATACTCCCTACCCCCCATGTTTTTTTAAATTTTTGCAGGGCCTCCAGCTCCCATTGCTCTAAGTCTGGCCTCTACCCTCACCTTTCACCAACCATGGCTTTCAGCTCAAACTCATATGCCATGGTCTGGCCTACTGAACCATATGGGCATCTTCTGATAGCCAAAAGTTCTTCAAGCCTTTTACTCCAACCTCTTCTATACGTATGAATATACATATAGATTCATCAGTGCAATGCTGAACCAGAACACCCAGGTCTTGTCAGCTAGGCGGAGGCATACTGTCCTTTACAGTTCAGTTGGGTGGCCTTTCCATACCTGGCTCCTCTCAGACCCTGCTCCTGTCTGTCTCTCCAGACTCCCTGGAATGCTCAGTAAAGGCGAGGGTCTTGTTCACCTCTGTCACCTGTCCTGCACTGCATTACTCAGGCCCTCATGCCACCAATAAATGTAGTTTTATGAGAGTGTAGACTTTCCTTGCTTGGCCTTTCAATATGGTGGTCACAGCAGGCTCCATTTCCAGATGGTATGGTCCTTGTTCTCATCCACAGAAGGTTTGTCAAGAATTGCCAGACCCAGGGTTCATGTCACTGACTGAGCTTGGCATATTATTCAGTACCTGAAGGAGGCCTTCCCCATCACTGAACTCTAAAGGCAGCCCTGTCTGTCTCAGTGTCTACCAAGAACACTGCCATTGGGTGACTTCTCACATTGTCCCTTGGCTATCCTGACATGGTCACCTCATACAGAGCAAGACAGGGACATGAAGAAGAGGGTTTTATTTATTTTTTTAATTTTTATTACATTTTAATTAATTTATTTTATGTACATATGGTGGGGGTATGGAAGCACATAGGTTCTACATCACACATGTAGAAGTTAGAGGACATCATAAAGCAGTCAATTCTCTCATTCCACAATATGTGTCCTGGGGATTGAACTCAGGTTGTCAGGCTTGGTGGTGAGCATCTTAGCTGCTGAACCATCTCAGCAGCCTAAGAGTGATTTTTTAGTACTGATTTTCACAGGCTATAGTAGATGCTCATTCACTACAAAGAGAACTAGGGGTTTGGAGATCTGAGCTCTTTTTCCTAAACCTAATATTTAACATGCACAAAATAAGGAGTGGTCCCTCCCAAGGGCCTCTTGATCTGACATAGACAGTGGTGTATGCAGCATGGGGCCCTGGGCACTGCCCCTAATATCTTAGATGCAGGCCTTCTCTGCCTCCTTAGTTCATCTTAGTTCATCTTTCCTAGTATGGGGTAAGAATATATGGATCCAGCACACAGAATAGGAGCAAGCTGTTCATAGGACAGAGAGTGCAACTGGCTTTGACTTTTGATTTGGGTGTCTCCCTAGTACCTGCGTTCCTCAGTACAGCTTAATGGCCATACCTCTATCAGGGCAAGCTCATGAAATGGAACAAGAGCATCTAGAAAGCTGAGATCACGTCCACACTTAGACTTTTCTGAGACATACCGAAAACATAGGAAACCATTAGTATTTATTTGATAGAGAAATGACTGAGTGACCAAAAAAAATGAGTAAGTGAGGGACAGAGAGAGTCCAGAAGAATGACTGACAGTGTAGCTCTGGCCCTCTAGAATCTGTTTTCAATGCAGTGGGCACAGGGCATATGGAACAGTATATGAATGGGAAGACAGAAGCCAGAGCCAACCTCTGGGAGACTCCAAGACAGGATGGAAGGTTGGTCAGTGTGTACATGGAGTGGAAATTGAGCCTTCCAGTAAAAGTAAATGTGGAGACTTTACCAGACCTGTGAAGCAGTTTCCTGTTGATCTACTGAAAGTCTATCTGGGAACTTAGGGATGCCTTCCAGCTGTACCCCCACACTCTCATCCACCCACATATCAGCTCTGTGGCCAACGGGTGGGCCCTGCTTCTTTGTTTCAACCCCAGAAATGAAGCTGCCAATAGCAGCCACCCAGCCCCCAGGTCTTCTTTCATCAACACTGGATTGGGATAGCGCATATCTTTATTCTTCCAAAAACCTTTCTGATAATTTAGGTAAAAAGCACATAGCAGATTTTCTGCGCGAGAAGTAACAAAAATAACAGGCTTAAGGGCTCTGAAAGCAAGGCTAAGTACCTCTGATTCATCTTACAGTCCTTATGTTGGTATTTCAGGAGATATCCCTAACTGTTTGAGATTAAAAGACAATAGTTGCCACCTTGAAGGCGTCTACAGGTACACCGGCTCAAGCATGTGTCTGGGTTTGAGGCTGTAAGACTGGGTAGCCCAGAGGCTTTTTCTTGTAGCCCTAGACCCTGAGACCAAGCACCAACATTTGTGGTAAGTGTGTGTCTTGCCTGCCCACTGCCCAGCATCAATACCAGTGTCTTGGCTGTGGGGAAACATGCGGCCATGCCACATTGTAGAAAGGGAAGCTCTAGGCCCAAGGAAAGTAGCCAGCTGCCTGTCAGAGCTCCAAAGCTCCAAATGGGAGGTTTAGTCACGACAGCATAATTCTGGCAACAGTTGAGGGTACAAGCCCTTCCTTTTGTTTCCCTTCCTGCCATTCTCAGCACACATGGGTGGCCTTAGGTGACAGTGCCTGAGCTGTGTCCACACCCACCTTCTGCACTGAGGGACTTCTTTTGTGGACCCTAAGTGACCCCCAAAGAGGGGGAGGGGGACTGTGAAGTTCCCTAGATGTGAACTCAGGGGGCCAATACACTTAAGCACAGCCTGGCAGGATGGCCTCTATGTCTGGCTTCCTGAAATGACCTGTTTTTCGTTTTTCCTAGTTGTAATGTTGGTGGAATGTGGGACAATGATCAAAGACTAGGTCACACTTCTCAGCTCCCAGAATTCTCTCTCCCAGGTTGCTAGCAGCAGCTCACAGTTCACCTCCAACTGTCTCTCACTGCCCATCTGCCAGGGGATGGGCATATACAAATGTGAGGTCCTCTTTTAATGATGATAAAACAAGCAATCATTACCAAGTCACACGTGCCCTTTCTTCAGTAGCTTGTGTGTCCACTTGCTCATTCGTTGCATGGATATTTGTCAAGGGCTTCCTGTGTCTTGTGCACTGTGGGAGCCCTCCTTGTAGGCATCCAGCATCATCCGTATCTTACTCCAAGGACAGTCTGTGCCCCTGGGGAGACTTGGCCTTTTTCTGCCCTATTTTTTTTTTTTGAACGGGGGCATGGAAACAGACTGATTCCCATTTGCTTACATAATTACTGGACAAGACTCACAACCATGGCTGCTGAATACGTCTGGACAGGCTGTGCATTGCACAACTCCAGGGGGAGTTTTGCAGTAGAAATTTGACACTGCAGCCCAGAGTTAGTAGCTTGTTTGTTATTGCTCAGATGCCATTGAGACTGCTGTAGTCCTACCATCAAGGGCATCAGTATGCTTAGTAATGTAGAGGACTGGATGCTGGACCTCAGGGAGAACCTTCTCCAGCCCAGCTGATAGTTAAAAGTGCAGTGACCACCCACCCTGTGACATGCCTTGAAGTTTCTCTATTGCTGCCCCCATCCCATCCATACAGCTTCGGACTCCATGAGGCTTCATTCACTGTGCAAGCAGAAGACACCCACTGCCATGTTCCTCCGCCCAGCTGGTCACCACCATGGTCCACGCCACTGACAGTCAGCTGCTGGACCTAGAATAGAGTGAATTCCTCTTCTTCTGGCATGAGAACTTGCAGACTCATGGGGAATATAAAAAGCAAAGCAAAAAGAAACAGTGTAGCCTAATGATAGAGACATGGGCCAGCATGTTCTTCATAGAGCACTTCCCTCCTGCACATCCCCCTACCTGCCCCAGGCCCAAATCACCATGAGCAATTCCATCAGAATCCTCTGCAGGCCTCAGACACAGGCATTCCCCAGTGATTTCTCCACTCCAATGGGCAAACAGGCCATACTTGAACGGGCACTTTGAGTCTTAGCATGGTGCAAAAGCTAGGCAGCAGGGATGCCCTGGTGAAGCAAGGCTGGGCTAGGATATCAAGACCCCCTTTGCTCTTCTCCAGGGCAAGATGCTTCCCTTCTGGGCCTGGATCCCATGCTTGGTGGAGTTAACAGTTGTAACCACTGCACAGACAATGTAAGAAGAAATGGAACTTTCTGTGATTCGAGTGGGGCCCGAAGGGGAGGCACAGCCTGACCTTGGCAGGAGGGAAGCGAAGCAAAGAATGTGCACATGTGTCTCTGGGGCCCATAGGAAAAAAATTCTGACAGCCCAGAGAGGCAGTGTTATGCAAGGGATGCCTGTGTCTATTTGCATGCACTTTGAGCAAAGACAATGTGCTTTGCACAATCAGCAATGCCAACATCTGTGATCCAGGAAGCACTGTGCTGGCTACCTTGAGAGCCAGACCAGTAGCTACTTGGCTGGGACACATGTTCCATTTGACTTTAAAAGGCTGTTACTACTCTCAGGTGTGTGCTTGTGGGAACGGTATCTTTGTGTACGTACACACATGTGTGGGCACTTGTTGGAGAGCTGCCATGCACATATATTTCCATGTGTATATTTCAAGATTGTTATGTGTCCTTCTTCCACATGTGATCTGTGCTAAATAAGACAGAGGCTGCCAGTTGATGACAAGCAAGCTCTTATTCGTGTCCCTTTCTGGGATCCATCAGCAAGGCTCTGGGGTGTAGATACTGAAGTGGGGGACAGGGAAATAGGGATTTTACACACACATTTGCATATATGTATGTGTGGTGTATATATGTACCGTGTGTGTGTGTGTGTGTGTGTGTGTGTGTGTGTGTGTGTAATTAAATGTTGTCTAGATTCCAAGATGAATGTTATCCACATCAGTTTTTGTAGAAATGCTCAGAGTTTGGGGGTATAAGAATAGTCCACACCAAAAAAAAAAAAAAAAAAAAAACAGGCAGTGGTGGCACACACCTTTAATCCCAGCACTTCAGCACTTGGGAGGCAGAGGCAGGGGGATTTCTGAGTTCGAGGCCAGCCTGGTCTACAGAGTGAGTTCCAGGATATCCAAGGGCTACACAGAGAAACCCTGTCTTGAAAAACAAAACAAAACAAACAAACAAACAAAAAGAATGGTCCACACAGTTTTTTACCCAGTCCTCTCCCAAGGACATCTCCCTGCAAGGCATACCATGGGAAAAAAAAAAAGGTGCAGGGCTCCACAAGTGAACTTGCAGCACAGATTTCACCAGCTCTGAGAGTTTCCAATACAGACAGTGAGCAGACCTGCCATGACACTGCCACCTGAATTTGCCAGTGCTTTGCTGAGTTCTTTATGTCTAGTTGAGTAATAGTCCATTCATGCCGTGTATGCTGTGTGGTACCACTTGGTGTTCTGCATTCTCACAGGTGCAAGGAGAACAGGTGTTGTTACTAATGCCCCCTTTCTTTTGACATAATTTGTTGACTTGGGACCAGAACTAGTGCTCTGGCCCTGTCTGCCTTGACAGCATCCAAATTCATCCTCTTGGGGGGAATTGTGCTTACACTAGTCCGTCTGTGAATGCATTCTGGAGATGGAGCCATGTGATTCCTATATGAGACACACAGGAACAGGATGCTCCCAGGAGGGACCATAGGGCCTTCTTCAACTGCCACCATTCTCCCTGCAGAGTGGCGACAAGGAAGTGGGGCGAGAATGATCCTGCAGGACGAAGATATCACCACCAAGATTGAGAATGATTGGAAGAGACTCAACACAGTAGCCCACTATCAGGTGAGCTGACCACAGAAGCCAGGAGCTGGTCCAGTAGATGGCAAATTCCTTGGAAGCCATAGGTCTCAAATTACAGCCACTTGAAATTAGTCCCCAGTGTATTTCTTCACCAGCAATCCATGATCTGTGGTGTGGCACGTGGTGAACCATGAGCATGGAGACCAGAAGGAAGGGGATTGGGGGAGGTCCAAGGGGAGCTGACATCACTCAGTCAGAGACTCTAGCCTCCTTGGAGATAGGATGCTGACATGCATGCTATCAGGCATGCTTCTTGTAGAGTGTGGGAAGATTCTTTAAGGACCCTTGTTTAGAAGGCCTCCTGAGCATTTAAGGCTGGATGATCTCCAAAAAGCCTAGGGAAGGAGAAAGTGAAGTGGTGGCTCCTGTCAGAAGTTGTTCCATATAGAATCCACAAAATGAAAATGCAACTAGACCTCAGGTCTTTGTCTTGTATTATCAGAAGGAGAGGGAGTCGTTCCTATCAAGGTGATAACTGTCCCTTACTGCCCTGAAATATTCTTTTTTTTTTTTTTTTTTTTTTTTTTTTTTTTTTTTTTTTTTTTTTTGCTGCAAGCACTTGAGGTTTATTTGGGATAGGCCAGTACTGGGTCGAACTCGTAACCTTGCAGGCCAGAGGAGTTTGACCAAGGAGTAAGGGGTATTTAAGGGGAAAAAAACACAAACCAGGGGGAGTGAGGGGGAATTCCAACCCAAGGTATTCAGTCAGTTAGGGAGGGGAACATATTCATTCTAGGAATGTAATCTTCATCTACCAGTGGGGTGGAGAACCTCGTGAACCAGTTGACCTTCATTCCTAGTTCCGCCCTCATTGTGGATCAGTCAGGAAGGGCAGGTCTTGGGAACTTGTCCTTATTCCCTGGAAGTGGTGGGAAGAATTTCCATGCCAGACTCTTAGAAACCTTTACCCTGTAGGTGCCAGATGGTTCTGTGGTGGCTTTAGTGTCCAAGCAAGTGACGGCCTATAATGCAGTGAACAACTCCACTGTCTCCAGGACATCAGCAAGTAAATATGGTAAGATCTCATCAGGTGTAAAGGGTGGGAAGTAGAAGCATCCAGAGCGGGTGTGGTCAACAAACGCCATTGGTTAGGGGTAGAGGATCAGGTCAGCTGACCATTGGGGAAAACAGCCAGGATGGGACAGGGGTACCTGGTCCTGATTGCTAGCTCTGGAGCATAAACATGTACTTTATCTGTGTACAGAAAGAAATGTAGGGCTTGGAACAGCTGCATTGGTAAAGGGCTTGCCTTGCAAGCATGAGTCTCCAGAATCCAGGCAAAAGTGCCAGGAATGGGTAATGTATGCTTGTAATCTTAGTTCTGGGGAAGTGGAGATAGGAGGGTACCTAAAGCTTACTGGCTATCCAGCTTAGCCTAATGGTGAGCTCCAGGCTACTGAAAGAACCATCTCAGAAAGCAAGAAGAATACACCTATGAAATGATATCCAAGATGGATCTCTGGCCTCCATATATGTATACACACACATAGGCATGCTCACCATGGATGGACACACACATACATACACATACACATGTGCTTGTGCACACACACAAGAGAGAGAGAGAGAGAGAAAGACAGAGAGAGAGAGAGAAAGACAGAGAGAGAGAGAACCTAATCTTCATGAGGTCGTACAGTCTATAAGCCTTACCTTTTCTCATCATCTCACATCAAGTTCGCAATAACCTAGTGAATTAAATAATTATTATTTCTCTCTATTATTTATACTAGTAAGTTATAACTCAGAAGCATGGAGGTTGAGCTATTGGTAAAGATCACACTGTCATTATGCAGTGTCAGGAAAGGCAAGGAGAGGAAAGGGTGTTGGCTATAAATGTCAAAGCTCCAGAGATGCCCTGTTCTGTCACCACTTATGTGCTTGTGGTCAGATCTGGGCAGTGACATTCTTATTGTAAAGCAGGAATTAGAGGAAAAAAGACAAATATCACCAGTCAGTTTTAATGATAAAGAGGTGAACATATAAGCTACAACAGGCATGATAGGACCTCACCCTGTGCCCGTCTGGTCCCACTTTACCGTAACTCAAAGTAGAGGAAGGGATTCATAAAGTAAGAAGAATTGGTCGAGGCCAGAATGGGATGGAGATGAACAGCTGCCCTAGCCAAGGCTCATTAAAGAATACAGGCTACCTGCTTTTACATGTGCAGTTAATTGGCCACACACACCACGGGACTTAAGAGCACGCACAAGGAAAAGTGTACAAGAAGCACGAGCTTATATTTCTACAAATTGAATAATTAAGGGTTGACTCAATGCCAAGTACCGGAGTCGGGGTGGCATGAGTGGGTAGAATTCGCTACAGTTAATTCCTGGAGGTGTTAGGAAAGACAGAAGAAGCATTGCAGGGAATGTGGCACATGGAGGCAAAGTAGCAGCACCAGCGAGTGTCATAAAGGGTCAAATAGTAGTGGCCTTGGCTTTGGAGAGGAGTGTGCTGTGAGCTGTTGGGTATGGGACTGTAGAGACTCACTCTTACTGGGCTGCTGTGCTCTTTACATTGGCAGAAAACATGATCCGGTACACGGGCAGCCCTGACAGCCTCCGTTCCCGAACACCCATGATCACCCCTGACCTGGAAAGCGGGGTCAAGCTGTGGCATCTGGTGAAGAACCATGAACATGGAGACCAGAAGGAGGGGGATCGGGGGAGCAAGATGGTGTCTGAGATCTACCTGACACGTCTATTGGCCACAAAGGTATGTGATGGGAGAGAGGGTGCAGGGAACTTTGGTCACAGGAAAGGTCTTCATCTGCTGTGTAAATCCTGGAGCTGAGAGCTGAGGAAATGGCTCAGTCTGGTAAAGAGCTTCCTATGAAAGCATGAGAACCCAAGTTTGATAGCCTCAAGTCCTCATTAAAAAGACAGTCTGGGCACAGTGCCTTGCTTGTGCTGGAGAGGCTGAGAAGGGAGACTGGCATTTGCTGGCCAGCCAGTTTAGCAAAATAGCAAGCTCCAGGTTCAGCAAAAATCCTGTCTCAAAAACTGTGGAGAAAGATGGGGGAAGACACGCGAGGTTGCCCTCTGGCTTCTGCATGTGCACACACATGCACATACACATACATACACACATTCCTACACACCAAATAGACACGGAATTGCTAGCACAGGTGCTAAGTGTGCACCAGGCCCTTTTATGGACCTCCCACACCAGGCACTGTCATGAGGCACCCAGGGGTGCCTCAGGATTGAGCTACAGGACCCTGTTCAACCTGTGAGTCCGGGGATATCCCAGTAGACATGAGTTAGCACACAATCTAAAGTTTTCTTCCCATTTTCCTCAGCACCCTGCCTCAGCTACAGACACCTCCACATCTCTCCCCACCCCCTACCATTCCTTAGGGAAGACCCACTTTTTCTCAGAGGTACCATATCCCATCACTAAGGCTGGAACCTGGGGCTGAATCTGGAGCTTTGCCAAGGCTACTTCTAATCCTGACACTGGGGATAATCCACACCTGCCGTTCTAGCCTTTCTCTTCAAGTCTGGGTGGTCATTGGCCAGGGTGGATAGTGGCCAAACAGAAGCAGCAGATTGTATTTGTCAGCTCTGACCACGCATGCTCATTAGCATTTTAGGATATAATAGCACTGGCAGAGATACTAAACTAAACTCTGTGGCTGGTGGAGGAAGGTAGTTTTGGCCCTTGTCCTGTGTTTTCTATCTATGGTCTCTGCACAGAGAAAAGGTAGAACTGCCAGGGAACCATGAAAGGGGAGATCTGATGCACAGTGTCCTCCCCTTCCCCAACTCCAATGTTCAGCAGAGATGCAGAGTACTGACCTCGATTGGCCTGTCCCTGAGGTAGCTTTTCAACCCACCCTCCCACCCCCAGATTAGCTCTGCCTAGGCTGGGGTGCATCTGAATGTCCCCTTTCTCAGGGCACACTGCAGAAGTTTGTGGATGACCTGTTCGAGACCATCTTCAGTACAGCCCACCGTGGTTCCGCTCTGCCGCTAGCCATCAAGTATATGTTTGACTTCCTTGATGAGCAGGCTGATAAGCATGGCATCCATGACCCGCACGTCCGCCATACCTGGAAGAGCAACTGGTAAGTAAAGGGGGGAAGGGCACAAGCAGAGGCCAGTGACTTGCCCTCCCAGGCCTGCTTCAGGGTGGCAGGCTTTCCAGATGTGAGCTGGCCACTATCTACCTCCTAGTAGAGTTTCTACTCAACCTCAGACCTTCCCCATTGTCCCACTTCCCTCTCCTCTGATCTGTTTTGTACTTTTCTTTCCAACCAGTCAACAAACTATACTAATCCAATCAGCAAAAGCTTATAAATAACACCACAGCCAGGCAATGTGGCATCCAGCTACTTCCTGGGTATGGGGTAGTATGTCTGATACCGAGGATCTTAGACTGGTTAGGGTCCCTGCCCTTGAAAAACTGGCAGGTGAGGATGTGGGACAAGAGAGGCAGTTGTCTGTATACATGGGCAAATACTAGCATAGAGAATGCATATATTAGACAAGGTCAGTAGGGTTTTGAGGCACAAGCAGCCAGCGGCTGTCTGAACAAGGAACATTCCAACCCCACCCAATAAACTTAACTTTTCCTTCCCAAACTCCTTTCCCAAAACTGCCCAGAGCCACTTCATGTTCCATGGAGGATAGGGAGTTTTCTAACTATTGACAACACTCCAAGCATCTCTACTGTGGGCCCCACTCTCCTTTGAATGCACAACATCCTCCCCACCATCTGTATGTAGCAAGTATTTCATTTGAGCTTGAAGTCACAAGGCCAAGCATCAGTATTCAAGACAGGATGTAGAACCTTGAGGAAATGGGGCTCAGTAAATATTGATGAGGCGCGGGCAGCGATGACCTGCTTGAGAGTTCTCCCTGCAGCAGAGGTGGCTGATGTTCATTCATCCTGTAGAACTGAATCTCTGTTGCCTTTAGATGGCCCCTTTCCAGGCCACTCCTCCCCAGCTGTTTCTTCTGAAGCAGCATAGACTTAGTGGCCAGTGCTATAACTACTAGGATTTGCCAGGCTCTAGGGTACAAGCAGGCACCCTGATGCCCACCCCTGGGGCCCAGACCTGAAATCTGAGAAGGCAGAAATCAACCTGGGGTATCAGTGCTCTTCTCCTGGACATCCTGTGGCCTTGGCCAGGATCACCCGCTCTCAGAGTCTCGGGCCATGCAACTGAGTCCTTATCACCCTGCTAAAGCAGGACCCCTAGGACCCAGGTTCCATTCTGTGCACCCACTCTGGTGAGACAGATTCCTCCTCTCTAAGTCCTGGCTGTGTGACTCTTGGAAGATGTCTGAGGGGCATCACCCACCTCTGAGTCTATACCGCTCTGATAAGTCTTTACCATTTAATGCTGGCCACCTTAAATGAGACAGATGCTTCCCTGAGCCCTCCTATTGGTGTTAGCCAGGGAGACATGACTTTGCAAACCATCCCCCTAGGTCTCAGCCTCCTTTTTGATTGCAGGTGCTGCCTAGAGACAAGGACCAGGAAATGGGAAGCCCAGAAAAGAAGCACACTTCCCTTATTGTAGGAAGAAGGATATCAGCTTCAAGTCCTTCCTTAGAAGAGCATTTCCTGTCCCTGACCTGACCCCCTGGTACCATGGACAGTACACAGTTAGAAATAATCAGCTCTGCCTGTCACTAGAGTTCATCATTCCTGCTGAGGGCATTGTTTTTTTAATTCCTGACTCAAGGTGTGCCTCGCCCGCCCCTCCCACCCCTTCTTCCATGGTTCTCCACAGGTTCTCTGTTAAATAACACTCCTTCCCATTTAGCCAGAGTGGCTGTAATCAGCCGGAGATGAGCATCACCGCTGATGTTAATAACATGCTAATATTTCATTAGGCAGGAGTTTCCGTGGTGCCTCTGCTTCCTGTGTGGTGCACCTGCCTCACTGCTGGCTGAAGGGACAGGGACAAACAGTTACTGCCACCATGTGGGTTCCCAGCACCTCTCCTCTGAGTAGGACAAAGGGAAACCAAAGGAAACCGAGTTTCTTATTCAAAGCTCTATAAGCCCAGAAACCACGACTACCTTTTAGAAAGGTTGGAAAGCTACTGTGAGCCTCTGTGCTCCATTTATTTCCTTCCCCCAACTCTCAGTGATGATGCAAATGACAGACACCAAATATTAGCCAACCTCGGTGTGCCTGCCCCAGCCCTATGTGGCACTTATTGTAGAGACTTAATAAATGCTTGTGGATTGATTGGCATCTGCGGATGTCAGAGCTTCCTGCATTTATGGTGTTTGTTGTTTGTATTATACAGATGGGCTGCTGGCAGAACAAGAGTAGGAATATTGTATCTGGTGCCTTGAAATAATGTAATTCAAGGATGCTAAGTTCTAAGAGGCAAGGCAAACACACGCGGGCATTGTAACTATCACCAGCCGTGAGCACAGCCACCAAAACAACAATAAAACATCAGGGGAAGAGGCAGGAGGCAAAGAGGTGGGAGCAGAGAGAAAGAAGAGAGCCTTGCCTGCACAGTCCCCCTCCTTACCGGCAGCTCAGCAGGCTGGTGGGAGCTGCAGAGAAGGAACACAGCCCCAAAAGGTGTGCTCTGGACGCCCCTCCACCTGCGGGCCTTCTGTCTAGCGCAGTGACTACAGAATCAGACCACAGTGTGATTTTCTCTTTGTCTCTGTATGTGCATGCCTTACCTGTAGTTCACCTAAGGAATACACCTATGCAGTGTTTTAAAATCAAGTCGAACATGGACCTTGGGATGTTTGAGCCCTAGGTTTGAGCCCCCAAACCACATAAAACTGTGTGTTGTGGTATACACATGAACCCCAGTACTTGGGAAGCAGAGGCAGAGGATCCTCAGATATATAACTAATTTAAGGACAGCCTGGACTCTGTGAGATCCTGTCTCAAAATAGAGGAATTGGAGAGATGGGGGACTGCAGAGATAGTTCAGTTGGTAAAGTGTTTGCCCTGCGTGCATAGGACATGAGTTCAATACCCAGCACCTATAGAAGAAGCTGGTCATAGTAGTGTGTACTTATGAGATGGCACTGGAATAGACCAACACAAGTGGGCCTCTGAAGCTTTCTAGCCAGCAGCTTAACCTTGTTAGTGAGCTCCATGCTAATAAAAGACCTTATCTCAAAAGAACAATCTAAAAAAATTTGATGTGGATGACTCCAGAGTAATGACAATAGAGGGTGACCCCAGGCCTCCACACGCACAAACACACAGGTATATTCCTCCCTTCCTGCACTGATATACTCACAGAATGACAACAACGAAGAGCAAACTCATCAAGGGTCCCCTCAGAGAAGCCTCTGCAGGGGCTGCTCTCTGGGTACACTGGGCGCCTAGCTCAGCCCAACATTCTCTGCTTTCATCAGGAAGTGTGTGCATTTGGCTGCATGTGCCTTCCCTAAAACCCTAGAATGCAGAATTCCTGAGCACAAAGGATGTGTTCCCATCCTTGTAGTTCCTGTTGCTAGCCAAGCTCTTGGCAAGCAGTAGTACTGACCGGAAGACAGGTGGGAGGGGATGGGATGCTATGAGTTAGATAAGGGGTTGGTGCCACTTGGCAGTCTGGTGGTAAAAGATCACTTAGTCACACCCACCCTCCATGATGGTTCCTTCACAAGGCGGAAAGTAGCCTATGACACTAGACAGGAAGCAAGAGCATGACTTCTGCCAGATCACACAGTAAACAGTCAGATGCAATAATCTATGCTCCCCAGTGGGATGGTCCCAGCAACAGGCAGATAGGAATAAAGACCTAAATTCTGCTTTGTAGCATGCACATGACTAACTCCTGTGCCAAAAGGAAAGTACAGAGTCCCGCATCACAACTGGGAACCACATTCTCTCAAGTTCCTCCAGTGGTACATCTCTAGGTGAACCCCACCTCACTCCAATCTTGCTGATTTTCCATATGCTGAATAGACCCACCCCCCTGCCCATCCCCTTTACTTCCCATGGCAGTCACAGATGATTTCTAAGCTCTGTGAAATGTGTCCATTGTTCCCTCTCAGAACTCCCCATAAGGCTATATCCCACTACCCCGGCACTCCTGACAAGAGCTGCTTCTTTGCCCCACACAGCCTGCCCCTACGGTTTTGGGTGAATATGATCAAGAACCCTCAGTTCGTGTTTGACATCCATAAGAACAGCATCACGGATGCCTGTCTCTCTGTGGTGGCCCAGACCTTCATGGACTCCTGCTCTACATCAGAGCACCGCCTGGGCAAGGATTCCCCTTCCAATAAGCTGCTCTATGCCAAGGACATTCCCAGCTACAAGAACTGGGTAGAGAGGTGAGTTTGGCCCATGGAAACCTGAGGGTATCTTGTCTGGAGCAGGTGATAACCCTGGAACAGAAAGTCCTCCCCTGCAAGCAGGCTGATGCTTCCAGACTAGTCACTGTCACAGCTGTTCCTGCAGCTGGAATGCCCACAACTCATGACCTCCACACTGAAGCAAGCACTGGGAATCATAGCAGAGGTTACCAAGTGACCCACCTCCCTATATGGAGGATCTTAGTGGATCTTAGTGACTGTAATATCCTTTAGGTCCAGAAGGAGATGTGGTCCCTGATTCACTCCCACCCATACATATATCTACTACACATGCACACATGCAGAGCATATGTAACATGTACATAGATCATATACACAGGCATTCACAGTGTTCCATGCATGTACAGGTACCATGAACACATGCATACACTGTATATACATGAAACCACAATATATACATACACATCCATGTCCATCCACATATATACCACACACACAGTACATATACATGTATTTGTAACATGCATCTTCCCATTGATCCATCCACCATCCCAGCCCCCATCCCACTTCTGTCTGTACACACCTCCATCCCACTTCTGTCTGTACACACCTTGTCATGGTGGTGGCAGTGATCCCCCTGAATGCTCCCAAGCTTTACTGTCCGCGTTGGGTTTTTGCTTGTGCTTAAGATTGAGAGGAGAGCCTCTTGCTTTCCTCAGAACTGTTGACTGCTGTACTGACCTTATGGAGATAACCTGATTGTTCATTCTCCTGAAGCCAGCGTGTGATTGGCTGTCATTTCTATTGTGTTACCAGTAGCAGTGGACTCTACATTATTTGGTCTGCCTTTTCTTTGTTGTTTTGTTATTATTGTTTGTTTAGAGACTATTTTTTTCATGTTCATTATACAAAGTAATTCATTATGACATTTTCTACATGAATATCATGCTCTGCTTATATGCACACCATTACCCTCTGATCCCCCAGTTTCCTCCGACTTTAACCATCTCTGGTAACATGAATCTCACTCATTTACCATGTGCAGACTTTGTAGAAGCTTAGCAGAGAAGAGCAGCTGTTGGCCCACCACAGGGACCACAGCAGGGTGTGCCATGTACTGAGTGGTATCTGTGACATGCAGTATAGCACGAAGAAGGTGACACATTGTAAGCATTTAAATACACCTTCTAAGGAACCCACATGGACTCTGCCATATACCTACCAGTGGTCATCAAGATCTGTGGCTTTAGGTATAGGTGAAAGGAAAGATGGCCCTGAAAGCAGCTCTGAGGGGAAGCTGGGCAACTGGCTTCTCAAGCATGCACCCACTAAGCTGACACAAATGCATCGGTATGCTCCACTCTGAGTGTATTGGGCACATGGGAAACAATGGACCTGACCCCTTCTTGCAGCTCTCACATCTTAGTATCTAGCAAGACTCACAAGCTGGAGTTGGAGGGATCAAGGAGTGAGGCTTTCTTTCCTCCAGGTCTGGGGGACATCAGTCATCCATTCTCAGAGACCTCTGAAAGCCACATTTGGGGACATCACAGCATGAGGCTCAAAATGACAACCCTGTCGGTATTTCCATCCGCTTATCATAACACTTGGCTGAAGATTCCTTCCAGCTTCTTTCAACCCATCCCATTCAGATTCACAAGCATAGAAGAACCCAGGACCTTTCCTGAATAGCAACTCCCTGAGCTCTGATGTGGGGCCCCAAGGGCTGGCATCCCGCATACACTGGGCAAAGCTCAGCAAGAATAGTGAATTGAAGTCATAGTCAGAACCCAGCCCCTCATTGTCAGAGCAATGGCGATCAGCTGTCCAGGTTGCCAGGCCTGGCCAGTCCTGATATGGGGGAGGAGGAGAGCTAGGGGACTTTCAGAGCCTCTCTGAAGAAAGGGCTCATTGTAGGCAGAAATTCTGTAAGTTCAAGAAGGGGGTCAAGGCTGACCTTTCTGTTCTTCGTGTGCAGTCAGCTGGTGAGAACACTTGTTTGAAGTTCATTGTCAGGGCTTTATTGCATTCTTAGCAATCGATAAGGCATCTCTGCTAAAGTCCCAGCATGAAGGCCAGCTTGGCAGGAGTGGAAAGAAGCAATTGTATGCATGGTGGAGAAGACTCCGTGCAGGGTCACGGTCAGGCTGGGGGGTGGGACGGACTGGCTACCTGTGGGCTGGGCAGAGCCTTGAAGGGGATGGAAGCATTAGTTAAGCTCTGCAGAGAGAATGGGACCATTTAGCAGCAGACAGCCTGGGACTGAGAACAGGGTAGGAAGCAGGTAACTGAGTTGCCTGTAGCCACCTGCCTCCACCCATCCAGAACTTCCAAAGATAAAGCCATGTAGTTGATCCACCTAGGGGCTAACAGAGGACTACAGACATGCCCTGGTCCAGACCAGTGTCCCCAGGGCAAAGAGGAGTCTGAGAAATGGAGCCATATTGTGGGGGACTTCATGACATATCAGGGAGAAGACTGGAAGGCACATCCTAGCCAGCATGTCACCCATCAGCTTCAGATGAGAAAGTTCCAATCCCTGTTCTCACCCTTCCCACTCTTATTTTTCCAACTCTTTACAGAATCCCTATTATCTCTTACACACACACACACACACACACACACACACACACACAAATTTTCCTAAATATTCTCTTTGGAGAAATGCCTTACTCAAGCATGCTGCAGGAGACAAACCATTGCAAGGGACAGCCATCAAACTTCTTCTGTGTCTGGCATGGAAAGGGTCCTTTCTGTGTGCAGACAATAATCTCTAGCCTAGGCTGCTATGTCACTCAGGGACCATGAAGGCAACAGGGGAGCCTGTGCTGTTGTAAGAAGCCTGCCAGGTTCACAGGCAGGCAACAGGAGCAGCAGGAGCCTTCACTTCTCTTGACAGTTATGTCCTCTCTGTGGGGACCTGAGTTTTCCATTCTACTCAGAGACTGGTTCTCTCTGGACGGCAGAGCAGAACCATGTGGACACGGGCCTTGGACACAGCCACGTTCCACGACCTGCTGGCCATAGCACTGAAAGTGAGAGAAACCGCTGCTCACGCTTCTCAGGAGTAGGACCGCAAAGATAACTTTTCCTTGGTGAACCTATCTGGCTTGGTAGTCACAGGATCCATGAGGGAATAGTGACACAAATCTTGGCAATGGCAAGGTCTGGACCCACCAGTGAAACCTCTGTGCTTCTGCTGTAAAATGGAATGCTGGCATTTATTGGACTCAGATATATTTTATTAGTTGCAATGAATGGAGACACCAGTTGGACCTATAGTACTTACAACAGCACTAATTCACCCAAACCCTGCGTATTGGAGCATGGAGGCATGTGCTCCAAATTGGATCAGAGTCTGCCTTGAAAATAACAGTGTCTTCTAGGGTGAAGGAACAGAAATGAAGCAGGTCAGGGATGTGGGTTTCTAAGGACAGGAAGGCAGTGCGGGAGCATTGTAAAGGGCAGGAAGGAGTCCAGATGAGCCAAGGGCAGCACATCTTCCAAATGTTCTCAAGTGTTCCCTGAAAGGTCTCATCATCCAGCCTTTGCCTTATCACCTAGGCAGGAAGTCAAGAGCCAAGACCTCCTTGCCAGCCACAGCAAGATGGCACTCCACAGGCAGTGTGTACTGTGTCTCCTGCAAGGAATGGGTTTCTGACCATCCCTTCCCTGGCCAGAGACCAGATCTTTTACTTCCCTCAAATGCAATGCCAATCCCAGCAGACTGTGCCCCAAGGCAAGCATCCACCTCAGCCCTTCCCTACCTGGGAAGATTCTGGTCACAAATTAAGATGTCGTTCATTGTAGACATGAAGCTAGTGGCTGGTGCAGCCCTCAAGTGCCATTTATGACAGTCTGTCTGCCAAGTACTGGGCGCTGTTACAGGGAAACGTCAGGAATGTGGCAAGGGGATGGGGCAGAGATATTAGGGATAATGGGGAGGGATATATGCAGAAAAAGACACAGAGCAGAACCAGTGACACTATGTGGTCACCTTATGAAGGAAGTCTGAGCCCTTGGAGCTCCGAGGGTCAGGATTCTAAAAACCTTGAAGGAGTTTCCCTCCTTAAACCCCATGTTGACACCTCTTCACCTGCCTTACCTTGTCCTTGCCCTGGAATCTCTTCTCTCTCCCCAGATTCTAGTTCATATTCTGATGGCTGCAGCCTTGCTGCCCAAGGACTTGGTGTAGCATGGGTCAGCAACTCCAGGCAACCTCTTGACTTGCCAGTGACTCCCCATCTTTCCAATTACCTCTTCTTTATATCCTGCCACCTACAACCCCAAAGTCCATTGCAGAAGATGAGAAAGTGGTCATGTTAGGGGCACAGGGACCTCTTACTTCCTCATTAGGAAACTGTGCATCTCTCCTCTGGCGGGGGACTTGGAGGTCTGATGCATAAAATGTCAAATTGCAGAAATTAAAAATGTAAATTCTGGCATCTAATTAACCAGTTGACAGCAGTGCACAGCTGCAAGTGACAGTGACTGATTGCCTTCTGCCAGCCTCTCTCTCCCAGCACCCTCCGCCCCTCTCTCTTAACCTCCAGAGAGCACAGGCCATCAGAAAAGAGCTACTGTTCAGAAGAACCCTGCAGTCGGGCTGGAGAGGCACAGGGCATGCTAGAGCCCTGTGTCAGGAGCTGGGAACAAACTAGGTGCTCTGGGCCAGAAACCCTCTGACTCCTGGTTCCTCTTTGTCCACCCTCCCATATCCGTATCTCTTGGTGTCTCCAGTATCAGAGCTGCAGAGTGCTCTCTCTGGCTGTGACATGGAAGCCCAGATGGGACACTACCATGATCACCAGGTGGTCACAGCATAGGCTACCATTGCTTAAAGCTCCCATGTCTCCTGTAGACTCTCTCTATGATTCTAGCTCCTGTCTGTCTCCCACCCCTCACAGGTATTATTCAGACATTGGGAAGATGCCGGCAATAAGTGACCAGGACATGAATGCATACCTGGCCGAGCAGTCACGGATGCACATGAATGAGTTCAACACGATGAGTGCGCTCTCAGAGATCTTCTCCTATGTGGGCAAATACAGTGAGGAGGTAAGCTTTGCCCTGCCCTGCCCTGCCAGCACCTATACTGACAGAGATGGGAGCCATATCTAAATGTTGCATGCATGAAAACAGCCCCATGCATCTGTCATGGAAATTCTACCATCTAGTTTTAGGGACAGCACCGTGGGACTAAAAGAGGGCACTAAGGGTCATCCAATCTATATATTCTGCAACAACTCCTATTCTTCTCAGATATAAAAACCCATTCCTCTCCACCCCTTGCCCTAGGACTTAAACCCAAGGCCTCTCACATGCTAGGCAACGGCTCTACCACTCTTTCTTTTGGGGTAGTTTCCATAAATTGGCAAGGTTGATTTTGAGTTCAATTCTGTAGCCCTAGACCCCAGCCTGGCCTTGAACTTGCCCATGCCTCAACCTTCCAGACGATCTACAAATACAGTAAGCCCCACCAGACCTAGCCTGTTTTATCTCCATTATAGTCTTTTTTTTCTTCATTTTTTTTTCATTTTTTTTTCATTTTCCTCTCTGATCTAATTCTCTTTGAGCAAAGACTTCTTCACTCTTTGGGTTGACATCATGTGTTAATGACATTCTGTGGAGTAGAACAGACCAGAGAATAATAGAAATGGAATAGGATGGAGTCAAATAGAAGAGAGTAGAATAGAAGAAGAGAGTGGAATAAGAGGGCAGAAAAGGAACAGAAGAGAGGGGGGCTGAATGAATAGAATGAATAGAATGGGATGGAGTGGGTGAACCATTCGTCATTGTGTTCTCTAGTTGGAAAACACTACCTGGGTAGCTGCCACTGTGGATGCTGCCTTCATTCTGGTTAACATAAAGGTGCTACGGGAGTTGCTTGGCTGTGCAGGAATAGACCAAGTGGTTCAGGATCTGGAGTTCCTGAATCATAGCTGCCTTCTTGGAGCGGAAGGTTGTACCAAGAGCTGAAGCCAGTGCCCAGGGTCCACCTGCTCCCCATCCCCTTCACAGCTTTGTCACCCAAGAAGTTCAAGAACTCTGTTAAAGGACCCCAGCAGGTACAGAGCCCAATGTCCTTCAGGCCAAAAACAACATATCATATGATCCTCGTGTTAACAGAAAGCAGCAGTGAGTCCCTTAGGGGAGAGACCTCTACCACCAGTCTGCAGACCAGTTATGGTCCAGGGAATAGTGTTCCTGTTTGCAGCAGGAAAGTTAATAAGGATGTTCTGTGAGACAGCACTGCAAGAATCCTGCTTGATTCACCCTTCACCTACGAGAACGCTTGTCTACTTTTAGCATCGCAGCAGAAGAGGACAATTCCTCACCAACTCAGTAAGAAGCTCTAGCGTCCCAAATTTAAAAAGTTCATTAACTAGTCATGAAATCCAAAGCCCAAGGAACCTCCAAACTTTCCTAAGCTCATCCAGTGGATTTTGCTCTCCAACCTACCCTTCAGACCAGAGAAAAATCTACCCTGCTTGTCTGGTACCTCCTGAGGGGCAGGCATTGTACCTAGGGTGCTCATGGGTGTGACCTGGCTTTATCCACTGCACCCAAGCAAAGCAGATGTAGATTATAGAGAAGGAAGCATGATCCTTCAGCAAGATCATGCTTCACCCCAGATCGCCAGACTGGCAACTGACCAAGCAATGATTCAGTCTAGCATGTCCTGAGTCTCTGGGAAATCCCAGAAACTGTCCCACAAATAGTGCCACCTCATTGTCTTCTATCAAGACCACCTGACCTCAGAAATGGGTATCCATTATGTGCCAAATACCAAATCAACTTAGAACCTTATTCCTTTAGGGTTATTTGGCTTTTAACAGACAAAGTTAAGCCAACTGGCTTTCTAAATGTGGATATTTGGACCTCAGGGAGCTGTTGGGGAAGCACTTCCTTATTTCAGAAGGAAAGGTAGGATCTGTTATTAATGGAAAAGCATATTCTCCTTCCCCTGAGTTTTTGCACTGGCTCTCAAACTCCCCAAATGCCATTGAGACTGTAGGTGACAGTGGCTTCTCTGCATAGGCATCTGCAGCATAGCTTCTCCTTCAGCCAGCTGTCTCTCACAGGCAATGGAATTGTACACATTATCCAGATGTGACAGTGTATGTGATGGTGTCTGGTGGCATGAGTGCTCCTATGCCTCTCACCTCTCCCTACCTGTGTCACTCATGTTGCTTGCTCACACAACAGTATCAATAGTAGCAGGAACACTAGTGCCTTGACAATATCCATACTGTCTTTGTGTACCCTAGAAACACAGGTACATATACTCAGACTAGTAATCTTGCATTTTTGATCCTTCCACAGATCCTTGGACCCCTGGACCATGATGACCAGTGTGGAAAGCAGAAACTGGCTTACAAACTAGAACAAGTCATAACCCTCATGAGCTTAGACAGCTGAGAACTGTCCTTCCAGGGCCATCCTGGAGGGAGGGACACACCAAGCCGTGCCTCAGTCTAGATTATCATCTTTACCAAGTGCAAGTTCCGACAGGCATCAGCAGCAACCCCCAAGCAGCGCCGTCTCTCCTTTCATTTCTCTGCCTCTTCTGTCTCTCCCTCCTTCTGGAGTCCCATCTCTTTCAGTTGCTCTGCCAGCAGGATTGGACCACATCACTGACCCTCCATCAATTTAAGGATGGCCAGGTCATAGTGAGGGACCTGATCACATCTCAGAGTCAGGCTCCTTCCCAGCTGCTCCTGGCCCCATGCATCAACGGCAGGGCTTATGAAGGATGAGGAGCTGAGGACAGAACATTCCTATGCTGCTACTTCACCTTCTGCTTTGAGAATCCCCACTGTGGTCCAAAACCTGGCTTCAGGAAACAACTGTGAGTTCAGTATTATCTGAAGTAGGAGACATCACTCGGATCTCCCTTTCCACACACTCAACAACAAGAGGCCAGGCAGTGGGCCTGGGTGCTTTGTAACTGTGAGATAAAGGCCTTGCCTCCTACTGATGTTGGACTGGGGACCACTGGAAATTTAAAGATGCTCTCAGGGGCCGCTGCCTACCTGTTTGATGTCCAGCAGCCTTCTGTCCCCTTCCAATATCCTTGAAGGCCTTCCAAATGTCCATACAGACCTTCCTCCCCTTCCTGTGAAAAGTCAGACAGGGGAAAGCTAACAGTTACATTCCACCATGGAGATGCTCCTACATTATCTAATTTGGTTCCTAATAGCAGAAATGTAACATGGAGAGAGAGAAGAGGAAAAAGAGTATCATTTATGCCAGAAGCAACAATGAATTGTTCCCTATTCACCCCAAGTTCAATTGCATCATGACCATAGTCAAAGGTCCATTGCCAGAGCCTTGTGTTTTGTCTAGAGAAGGCATCTCCATTCTCCTTTGTCACCATCACCAACACTCACCGTGAAATGCAGAGTGCATCTAGGAGATTCTACCTCCAGCCGTCTCCGAGGCTCCATCCCCACTGTTGTTGAGAACTCCATAGATGGCCAGGGCAGATGGCCCAGCCCTTGTCCCTCCTGCAGAATCTGGTGCCATTGCTATGCAGATGACTTTGTCACTGGAGTGTCCAGACCTCTGTAGGAATTGTTTCATCAGCATCTCAGCTGTCTCTTCAGTGGTTCTTCCTCCTTATCCTTTCTGAAGTCGTCCACCGTTGGAAGAAACATACTTACATGCAGCCTAACCAAGACAGAACAAGATGTCAGCAACCTGAGCTGAGTGAGGGACCTGGATGGATATGGAAAACAGTACACACCACTAAACCATGGCCTTGGCATTTATGTCTCCATCGTGTCTTTCCATCTTTGTATATGCCATTTTGTTTTAGCCAAGTCAGGCAAATATGTGCTCGGAAATGTACCAAGTGGTTAGGCCAAGAGGTGGTCTATTGGTGGGTCCTGGGAACCTACAGTCTTGAAGGGATGTTAGATACTTAGTGATCCAGTCTCCACCATAAGCAAGAATCTCTTTTGGCAGGTCTGGCCTGTTGTTGTCCCACGCTCATGGAGACAAGAGAGGCACTGGAGAAGGTGGTGTTAATAGTGTTCCACAGTCTCGCCTTCCTTCATTCTCCATGTGTCGCATGCCATTACTTTGCATCACTAAAGTGAGACTCACATGGAACAAAGTCTAGAGTGTCATACTGCACCTGTAAGGACACTGAGTCCCTTTGCATATGAGAGGACAGGGTTGGGGGAGGCACCTAGGAACCTGCAGGAAACATGCAAGGATTTCTTATCCCATGTAGAAGGATGCTGAGACAGTCCCCTTCTCTGTCCCCTGGTTCATCTGTCCAGTGTCAGTATACTTCACTGAGTGGTAGAGTACATGGTAAGAACATTCTTCTATCCACAGGAAATCAGGATGTTACCTACCAAAGCTGAACTGTGGGAATCAGAGCAGAAGGCCCCATGTGGCATTGCTGTAGACAAACGGCAAAGACACACACCAATGTATCAAACAGAAGGGGAAGCTGGGAAAAGATGCATTGGAATTGGGGAGGGGTAATGAAAAACAAAAAAACGAAAACCAAAGGTTTTGGCAAATCAACTGCCAGGTGAAGACATGTAGAATTCCTACCACTGCGTATTGTTTTCTTCCATGAAGCCATGGGAGGTGGCAGGCTTTAAGGTGCATGTGGGAGTTAGGCTGGAGGAGCACCTCAGCTGTAAAGGTCTTTTTACACATATGAAGGGTTGGGGAGGAGAGAGACAGGAACCTATTTAATACAGACTTGCAGACAGAAGGAAGCTGTGTGTGTGTCTGTGTGTCTGTGTGTATGTGTGTGTGTGTAGATGGATGAGTGAGAGAGACTTGATTTTTAAGTTTTTGCACAGTTAGAAAAATATAAACAAGCAGCAAAAGAGCTCTTGACTCTTTTTTGCTGACTTTTGTTTCTTACTGGATGATTTTATTGTTATTATTATTTTGTCGGTACAGAATTTTCTTTCATCATTTTTGTTACAAGCAAAACTTCGAACACCTCCGAGAAAAACACATATCAGGAAGAAAAAGACCAGGACAGTCACATTTCCTGTGTCTCCTCATTTCTCTTGGGGGGGGGTTAGACATTTTACTTAATTGGCCCTTCATAGGTGGTCCCCGTGGCCTGCTTGGGGAACTCAGAGGTTAAGGCCCATCTTGCCTGTAAAAACCTTTCCTTTTTGTTGCTTGTTTGTCTCTTGGTTTAGTTTCTATTTCTTCCATTTGCTTTTTGGTGTAAGTGTGATACATTCAAAAGCAAGTATAGGCAATGTTGTCTAAAATCTGTCAAATCCTTCCATGTTTTCCTATCCAACTCCCCCTTGGAATTTTCTAGTTCCTCTTAGCAGCCAGAGACCCTGGTGGTCTGTGAGCTTCCAGAGAACTAAGTCAGAGAAGCTAGGCCAGGCAGTACAGTGCTGCCTTGCCCTCTTTTCAGAGTTCATTTTGCAGGGTGTTGCAGAGCTGTCAAAGGTGGAACCTTTATTTATCTCCTAGAATTTGTGCAGAGGGCATGTGGCAGGGGATAGATAGTCTCTCTCTCTCTCACCTCCCATTTACCTCTAAATCCTTCTGTTTCTGACACCACTGGTCAAAATGGTACTGATCACACATCCAAAATGTCTGGCCAGGTGAGGATTTGAATCTTGAAGGGAGATTAGCAGATAGTTCAATGGGGTCTTGAATGCAAAAGAATATGTAGACGAAACCAAGGAAGGTATCTGCAGGCTGGTTATTTCTCTGTGGCATATGTCTCTTTAGGTGTGGGTTTGGTCAGGTCATGCCTTCCTCCTTCTCTAAAAGGAGACACCCTAACGTTTCTTAGTGCTGTGAAATCAAGTTAGCCTTTGAGTCGATTATTTCCTCAGGAAAATATTGTCTGGCCTTCTTCTTTCAATGTAGTTTCAAACTTGTGGTCAGAGGATAAACAGAGGATTTCCCCAGACCAAGGTACTTTTGCAACCCCGTGCAACATGCATGGCCAGAGCCAGCCCCTGGAGCCTCCATGCTGGGAGCCTACAGCCCTGGAGTAAGCTTGTGGTGCCTGAATGGGACCACATTTGGAAAGAGAAATACTTGTAATGAATCTTTCAGCTCAAGACAGAGTATCCAGGACAATTCCAAGGAAGCAGGAGCTAATAACAAAGTCTTTCTATGCTCCCAGGCTCAACTCCTGCTCCCATTGGGTTAATGTTGTTATAGTGCCCAGCTCATCCACTACCCTAAGATTCCAAGGTTTATTTACCACCTCACCCACACCCAACCCCCAAGTGCATGTCTGTCTACTGACTACCACCCTGGCAACTAACTTCCTCCCTGTTCTTCCTTGACCCTCCTGTACAAGGAGCCTCCCCAAGGCCAACTACTGATTCTGATACAGGAGTTGCTCACTACTTTGGTCCATTAGTAGTAAGTGCTGTCCCAACCCAGCTTTGGCTGCTTCCTTGAGTGATAGGGTCACCCTCCTCCAGCCAACAACCTGTGGGTCTGCCACTAGAGGGGTCACAAGCAATGGCATCTCCAATGATCTCTAAGATGTGAGGCTCTGACAAACTTTCCAGGACCTCGGGTGCTGCTGCTGTGGTCCCTCCTGGCCTAAGCACCTCTCATTTTGATAGAAATAAGAGAGCTTCCTTCCTTCCATCTCTTCTAAGACTCTCTGCCATTGACCTTACCAGACAGCAAATAAGTCTCCATCTTGAGAAAGACCAATACGCCTGTCATCAGGAACAAATTTTCCTGATTGCATAGAACCAATTCAAGCTTCATGCTTTCAAGTGAGCAGCTGAGGTACCATTGAAGATGAAGGTAAAGGGGCAGCTCCTGAGAAAGGATGGGACCTTGCAAGTTTCCCCTAGGACTCTGATGGGGGCCACACCCTCTCTCCCATTTAGAAAGCAGTCATTACAGGAAACATTTCAAATATTAGGAGAGACTTTGTTGTTGTTGTTTGGCTACAAATCATTGCTCTTCAATAATACTGCTTTTTAAAAAAAAAAAAAAGAGGGAGCATCCAAGTTAAAAAAAAAAAAATTAAGTCTTTCAGTTGAAAAGATAGAATATCTTACCCTGATGGAATCCCTTGAGTAGACTGATGGCTATCAGAAAGTTGAGCAGAACAAGCAGTTCCCAAGGAGTGAAGAAAAGGTCATGTTCTACCTCCTGGCAGAGATGGTGAGGGCTCTAAATAGTGGGGTCTTTAGTTGGGAATCTCACATCCCTCCTCCCTCCTCCCTCCTCCCTCCTCCCTCCTCCCTCTTCCTTGGGATCCTATCTAGTTCTCCCTCTCCAGGCTGCTCTGGAATTGCTGAATCCTTCAAATTTCTTCTCGGCTTCCTTCAAACTTCACTGAAGCTCATTTTGGGGGACCCAAGCTCTCTGTCCCCAGCAACACAAAAACAAATGGACATTCAATTAGCCAGTTTCTTCCTCTTCTGCCCATTTATTTTGTCTATATCTTTAAAGTTAAGACTCAAGCACATGTTGGAAGGGCTCCCTTATGAAAGTGGAGTTCAAAACAGAGGGTACAGTTAAGCAGCACCCCAAAACAAAAACTTTGAAGCAGAGACCACTCCAGCAAACAGAACCAAGGACCATTCCTGTGCAGAGATCAGTTCAGTTCTATCCGAGCAAGAGGTGAAGATGGATGTGTCCTTTCATTCCTGTGCAGAAATCAGTTCTATCTGGACAAGAGGTGAAGATGGGCTGTGTCCTCATCTGACCCCCTGTCCCTTCCCTGGCATTCTTGCCAGCTTGTTGGCTTATTAAACCTTCCGTTCTTTAAAAGCAAAAGCTAGTTTACCTCAAAGAATTTTACTTCTATTTGGAAACCAGTGACAGGGCTTGAGAATGGATGATGCTCCTCATACCTCTCCCTCCCTGGGCCTGGTATCCTGAGTTAGGTGCTCTAAGCAGGAACCAGGTCCCCAGACCTGTAATGGGAAGGAAGGATTGTATGCAGCCTTTCTCCGTGCTTAGCATGTAGGGAACAGCCTGTCTCTTCCATCAGGGTCTTGTCAAGTTACCATAGCAACCAGCAACTCCAGGTACCACAAAAGACAATGTCTCCAAGAGCTGAGGTGTGTGAGAGAGAGCATGGGATTCTGGCCTGGTCAGAGGACCCAGAATTAAGGCCCAGATGCTAAGAGGGCAAAGGAAGGAGGGATCAACTGGATGCATGAATGGGTTAAGAAACTGCAGAGGCCTTATGGGTCAGAGAGAGGCCTCTGGCAGAGCTAGGACAGATCATTTCTGTTTTCCTCACTACTTACCCTTCTCCAGACTGCCCCACCTCTATTCCAAAACTCTCACCTTGAATACTGACCCTTTGAAAGAAGAAAACAGAATATACCTTTAGACAACAGTGTTACCCTGAGCCGCAAGGACAGGTGGATGGGATCTCTGGAAAAAAAAAAAAAAAGAGGGTCTTCTGGTTTTGATTTTTAAAAAGAGTATCCTAGTAAGAATAAAAAAATGATCTAAAAAAGTTTTTAAAAGAAAACCTATGCTATTTAAATTGGAGCCCAGTTGTAACTTGGTAAAGGCAAGCTTCTGTACCTTTGTTATAATTAATTGTATACCTGTGTATGTAAATATAAGGCATTCCTATTTTGCAGTTCAGAACAAAAAAAAAACTATTTGTAATATAGAATAAAGTTTATTAAAAAATAATAAAAATGCAGTTTGAGATTTGGGGTCTTTCTGTGACTATTTGGGTAAGGTGGGTCACAAGTAGACTTGGACAACCTCCACCAAGACGACACACAACAGCTCTTCTGTCCAGATACCAGCTACGTGAGATCTAATGATCTGAGGGTTGTCTTTCTACCTAAAGCTTAGTTCTCATTTAAGATAGCTACATGGGCGGGACTTTGCATGTTAGGGAGTGGAAGCTCACGCTCACAATGTCGACAACAGACCCATGCTTTTGGAGGGGCCTCAGCTCCACTCTGAACTTATCTGAAGAGAGCCCTCTAGCATCCGCGCTAACCACCAGAATTGCTTTTCAAGATGAAACAGGGTTTGTTACTCAGCTCTAACCCTTCCTGGCAAGTCATGCTTTAGTGATCAGAAAGTTCTCTCCTTAATAAAAATGGAGGATGGGTAGCAATATGTAGCTTGAGATGCCCCACTCCACCCTATTCCTGCCATATCCTGTGCAGATTTTACCAGTGCAATCTTAAGTGTCATGAGACACAACCACCATGACTGTGAGCAGACAAACCACTTCTTGGTGCACTTGTTTCCTTATTCACGAAGGGAGGAGTATTCTAGCTGCACCATGAAGCCCAGAAAGGCTTTTATGTCTGACTTAGACAATTGATTGAAAGAGATCGGATGTTCCGCAAAAGGCCGTGTAAACACATATGGTTTTATTAGTCATGAAAACAACTCTGTACAAACACAAGTGGATCAGTGCTGGAGCCGCAGTGACATTTAGAGGAGCTGCCTTAGTTACTCACTGGGAGAAAAAAAAACAGTAAATATCTCACACCTTATGAAAAATATTGTCATTAAACTGGGATTCTTGAAGGCAGTGGCCATTACTCAGTTGAATGTTACCCTGGCTTAGCTCAGTGACTGGCTCAAGGAGATATTCAGTCAACTGTGGATGAATTGAGGGACGGGGAGAAGCTGTGGAAGTCCACTAAAGCAATCAGCAACTGAATTGGTCACCGAGCTGTCTTCCCACTATGAGCTTGGGGGTCATCATTCTCCACAATGGACTACACATTCCATCCCATGAATACTTTATCTTCAGGATGAGAACTGCAGCTGGGTACTGTCTTCTGCAGGGAGAAAACAGGTATTATCATCAAATTAGCAGAGCTGCTCCTGGCCTAGCAGAGGCCTCAGTTTCAGCACCTTGCACTTCCTCAAAACCCAGCTGACTTTTGTTTTTGAGCAAAACACCTTCCTTGAATGTGGAGGCAGAAACTGTAGGGCTGCTGAGAGAATCCACTAGAACTAATGATACATGTATGATTTTGGAGCTATGCCTAGGGACAACTGAGAATTTGTTACTGTACATAATTTCTTCTTTCCTTTCCTTGGTGAACAATACAATGTCCCACTCCAATAAAGTACATCTGGCCCACAACTTGCTTCCAACCAGTGAAGTATGAGAGTGGGGTGATATAAGAACCTGTAGTGGTCCAGGAGTGCTCCCCCATCAACCTGGACAATGACAACATACAAAAGAGCCACTAGGTGAACCAGGTGCATATACAAATTACATTTAAAATCAATCCTTGCTTCTTTGTGTATTAAGATGTGAGAGAACTTGTTACTGAGGCATAACAGAGCCCATCCTTACTGCTACTGGGAATAAGAGGTTTACTCTGAACAATGTAACCCATGAAATTAACATTTCACCTACAGAGGACTGTTCTTTTGACCAAGAGGTCTTTATTACTCCTCTTTCTCCTCCTCCTCCTCCTTCTCCTCCTCCTCCTCCTCTTCTCTTCTTCCTTCCCTTCCCTTCCACTTCCTCTGCCTCCTCCTCATCTCCTCTTCCTCCTCTTCCTCCTCTTTTTCCTCCTCCAGCCCCCCTCTTCCTCTCTCCCTCATACTAGTGTCTCCCTCTCCCTCTCTCCCTCTCTCTTCCTCCCCTCTTCCCCCCCGACAGGCTCTCATTATACATAGTCCAGGTTTGCCTCGAGCTCATTATCTTCCTGCTTCTGCCTCCAGAGTGCTGAGATTTCAGGTACATGACTCAACCTAAATCTATTCAAAATACAGCATAGACAATGCTTATAAAATGATTTCATTTTTGATGCTCCTAATTATCCTGAGCTGGGCCTGGGACAGAATAAAGCTGAAGGAAATACCAAGAGAATGAGGAAGAGGTGGAAGAATGGCTATTTAGGGAGAAGTAAAGAGGGGAAATGAACCCAGTAAGGGCTGTGAACGATAACCTATAGTTTTCTAATCATTTTTATTCTGACCCATAATGAGAAGTTGGGAAACAGATGGCTCATCCTCAGAGACAGAGACCCCACTCTTGCTCTTCTTCTTCCAGCCGCTTCAGGAGCCATGGGTTAATTGTAGATATATATGGTCAAGTGCAAGAATCACACCAAGCACAATTGGTCCCTCAAATGGGATAGGGATAACACCAAGAATGCCCAGGTATGAAACACATGTCTCTTAAGGGAAAAGAACCTCAAGTTTGGGGGAGCATGTCATTTGCCAAATAGCAAGAATGAGTGTAAAAAGACAGGCAAGCAATGCCAAGTGTGTATGTGTCGAATGTATTAAGCCCCCAGTCCATAAAATCCAAAGAGGTCAAGCCCAAGATCCAAAACAGTGTCAACTACAAGCTCCATCAACTTGCATACTTTCCCCACTCCAGACCTATGAAACATGTTTCTGCTCTTATTGCCACAGATCAGTGTGCTGTCCAGAGACCAAAGCCCAATTTGACTTCTCTGGGGCAGGCTAAGATTCCATCATAGGCTTCTAGGACTCCATGAAAGACCTTAGAAAAGGCCTCTGTCTGGCAATATAAGGACTAATAGGCTAATGTGATGATTGACTCTCCTGCCCCTGGGAATTTTTGAAGGTGATTAATGTCCTGGAACTGAATCTCAAGCACATATAAAAGAAACAGGGACTGTGCTTGCAACCTAAATCCTGTTTAACATGGCCCCCGCTTTTCCAGGCTCTTGATGAAAGTGTGACACCTAAGAAGATATTGCTCCATTTTAAGAAAGACCTAATAGTCCTTCTAAGACACCAGGGAGGCAGAATACATCCTTATTCTCCACTCACTGCAGGAATACTAATAAGGATCTTCCCACCCATCCCACATAGGAGACATGACTTGGACTGTTCTCTAATAATTCCCAAACTCCACTAGGTTACTAAGGAGGTGCACCAGCCCCTTGACTATGAGTATATATTCCATACCTTGTTTCCTCAAACCAAATAACTCCAGATACTCTGGAGCAGCAGTCCTTAACTCTACACTGCACTCTTTGTTCCTTTCTCTACTTTAGTTTGTCTTCTGCTCTTTACATTCCTATGAACAGCACAAACTTAAGATGTCACCAGTGCTACTACAAAGCTACATTAGCAGTCTATCCATGCAGACAGCTAGGATTTCTACCTCCAGGATCAATTCCTGATTCTTCTTCTCATACCTACTTTCTACAGCAAGTAAAGAATACACTCATGGCCTGCCTCAAATATACCCTGTACAGACCAGATCTTTCTAGAACCAGTTTCTAAAATTCTGTAACTTTCAGATTCTTCATCTGTCAAGATAAGAACACTGGCTTCAGAAACTGGAAACAACCCAGATGTCCCTCAACAGAGGAATGGATACAGAAATTGTGGTACATCTACACAATGGAGTACTACTCAGCTATTAAAAACAATGAATTCATGAAATTCTTAGGGAAATGGATAGATCTGGAGAATATCATCCTGAGTGAGGTAATCCAATCACAAAAGAACACACATGGTATGCACTCTCTGATAAGTGGCTATTAGCCCAGAAGTCTGGAATACAGGAAGAACAACTCACAAGCCACAAGAAACTCAAGAAGAAGGAATACCAAAATGTGGACATTTAATTTCTTCTTAAAAGGGGCAACAAAATACCCATGAAAGGAGTTGCAGAGACTAAGTATGGAGCACAGACTGAAGGAAGGACAAGCCAGCCTAATATAGCTATCCCCTGAGAGGCTCTGATAGTACATGACTAATACAGATGTAGAGGCTCATAGCCATCCATTTAATTGATTACAGGGTCCCCAATGAAGGAGTTAGAGAAAGGACCAATGGAGCTGAGGGGTTTGCAGCCCTTTAGGATGAACAACAATATGAACTAACTAGTACTCTCAGAGCTCCCAGGGACTCAACCACAAACCAAGGACTATACATGGTGGGGCCTGATAGTTTTGGCAGCATGTGTATAGTAGAGGATTGCAAAGTCGATCATCAATGGGAGGAGAGGCCCTTGGCCCTGTGAAGAGTCTGTACTCTAGTGTAGGGGAATGCCAGGGCCAATAAGTGGGAGAGGGTGGGGTGCCAAGCATGGGGAGAGGGGAGGCAAGAGGGGTTTGTTCTTGTTTTTGTTTGTTTGTTTGTTTGTTTGTTTTGGAGGGGAAACTGGGAAAGGAGAAATCATATGACATGTAAATAAAGAAAATATCTAATAATAATAAAAAAAGAACACTGGCTTCTTTCTCGTAGAATGGTTGCAAGTGAGATAATGATTAGGGTACTTAGCACAGGTCCTGATACCTTATAAGGTCATGGCAAGTGGTGGCTTCTCCTGTTCTGGAAAACACACTCCTGAAGAAGAACCTTGCATGGTTGTCCTTTATCCCTATTTCACATGATAGCACTCAGCATATAGTAGTTACTCTAAAAGGGTGCTTTAAATATACAGATAAAATTAAGCAGGTGTAGAATATTTCAACAGTACAATCTTGCAACATAAGTATATGTCAGCTTCCCAGTGAACTTCAGAAATAATAACTAAAGATAGAGTTCCCAAACTAGCACCTATACAAGGGCTTGCAAGCCAGTGATCCAGAGGAATGGGAGTGGGGCATAAGAAAGCAAAGACAAACCAATTAAAACTACCCCTCCTCCAGTACAGGAAACAGGGACTCCACTCCTCTGAATCTGTGGAACCCTAGGGGTGGCTCTCATTCCTAATTGCCTAAAGAATGCCCAGTGGACATTCCTTCCTATTTCTAAATGACCATGTTGGAATGGCTAAGTGGCTTCCCCAGGGACTTTATCAGTTGGAACAGAGGAGCTACAAGACAGAATGGAGATATAACTTCCTTAAAGCAGATGTTGCCATACAACATATGAGTGCCACCTGGTTGGTGTGAAGACAGCTGTGACAGAAAGATTGGGTCAATGGGATATGCAGAATGAAGCAGAGGGCACCTGCAACATATGATATAATCCTTGAAAGCCCTTAATTGAGTCTATGAAAGTCATGTTAGAATCCTTTCAAATGATGTTTTCCCGGCAAGAATCCCCTATTTGCTTCTACTTTTTAAATTTTCCTATTGTTCCTTTGTTCTCCTTAACATTTTATTAGTTCTTTAACAGCTTTGTGTAGTAAAATTTTGAAGCAGAAATTTAAGGGTTCCTTGGAAAATTAGTTGTTTTGGATGGTGTTTTGCTGGGGCAAACATGTGAAGGAGTGTTTTCGTAAAGTGGACACAGCTGAAAACTAAGGCAGTCTCATGAAGGAACATTTCACTGAAGCAGACACAGGAGAAGGATGTTCTGCTAAAGCAAGCATGTGAAAGGACACATGATAAAGGGATTTTTTGCTAAGGGCACACACGTATTGGTCTGCCTTAACATTGCATAGTTGAGCTCCATTTGTCAGTATGCCATAGAGTGAAAGGCACCAAAAGCCTTGTGGTGATGTGCTGCAATTTCTTGCCACTTCCATGGACTCTGTCTGATTGGCAGAGTGATGTCAGCTGAGACATAAGCATGTGCTGAGGCAAGACACAAGCTGAGGCAAGACCTGTGGAGTACATATGATGTTTGCATGGAGTATAAAAGGACTCCACTGACAGTGATGGAAACTGAGCTAGGCTCGCTGGTAGAGCTGGTTGTGCAATGCTTGTTAGTCTCACGTCTTTGTTGATCTTCAGTTCACTGAGAGAGACAGAGCTGAGAACTTCTCCTGGAGTTCCTTCTGGTCCCTCCTATAGACTCGTGCTGAGGCTGAGGCCTGCCTGTCTCTGCTAGGTAGTGCCACCACTGCTAATTCATTTATGTTTGCTATCATGATTCTACCGAACTGGTCTGCTGGTGTATCTGTTAGGTGTTTGTGAGTGGATTGAGCTGCCGCTGCTAACCTATGAACTGAAAGGCCAATTTCTAGACACCAACTGGAGTTGCTCCAAAGAACCTTTCTAAGCAGGACCACATCCCCCCTTTCCCCGCAACCTGCATTCTTTCTTTTCCATTACCTCTAGTGGGTGGTAGGCTATGAGGAAGGTTAAAGAATTTAAGAACCATCATTATAAATAAGGTTTGAAAAAAATTAAAGTTACAGATTTTGGTCACATTTGTCCCCCTCCTGCAAAATCCTCTCAGATCCACCCCTTCTTCCCAACCCTCCCAACTTTGTGCTATCCTTTTTAAACCCAGCAAGTATAGGTTGTACTGCCACATGTCTTAGATATCTGACTACCCACTGAAATGTTGTTGAACTACAAGGCAGGATTCTATTAAAGAACACTTTGCCTTTACCCAGCAGCAATCAATTCCTTAGGTAAGGGTGGAACTCCATGCTCAATCTCCCCTCTCCATGTTGGGATTATATCTGGCTTGAGGTTGTGCGAAACATGTGTATTTTTCTATTTCTATGTCTACTTACAGTCAATGACTTTTTTAAATTATAAATCAAGTTTTGTTAAAAGAAAAAACTGTTTATCTTTCTTTGAGAATTTCATGCATTTATGCGACATAGCACTACCCACACTCCCCCTCGGACCTCCCCCCCCCCACACACACACATCCTAATTTCACATCCTCTTCATTTGTTTTATGGCCCACTTAGTCCACAGGGACATCATTGAAGCATAGACCACACCCCTGAAGAAAACTGACTCCTTTCCTCATCAACCATCAATTGCTGATAGCTCATTGGGTTTCATGAGCCCCTCCCATCCATTCTGGAATGTTAACTGGTTTGATTTTGTGCAGGTGGTCACAGCTGCTATGAGTTCATGAGTGCAATAGCCCTAAAATGATGTTCTTCTGCAGCACTTCTCCCCAGTCTCTGGCCATTACTACCTTCCTACCCACACCCAACCCCATCCCAGATTTCTTACCATGCTTCCTGAGCACTTGGAGGAGAGAATAATACAGATGTCCCATTTGATGTTGAGCACAGTCACTTATTCTCTGTTCTCTGATTCATTGTGGTTCTCTGTGTTAACCACCATCCTCAGCAATGAGAAGCTTCTTTGATGAGGAATAAGAGCTTCAGTAATATAAATATGAAAATAAATATTTAAAGGGTAGTTTTATGCTCTGTTTATATAGCAATGTAACAGGAGTAAGTTCTACCCTAGGATGTATGACCTCTCTAGCCATGGGTCTTGGCCAGGTTTATAGTACCAGGTCTGAGTTCTCTTCTGTGGATCATGCCTTAAGTATAACCACAAAATGGTTGTAGCTATGACATTTGTGTCACTATTTCACCTAAATTTTCTAGCAAAAACTTCTCGAAAGTTTTCACTTAGCATGCTGATCATAAGACCACTGGCCACAATTCTCCCGAAGCAACTTTCCTAGCTGTACAAATGCCATCCACCAGAGAGCTTTCAGCTTAGCCTCAGCTTATTTCTTCATGTCCTTTAACTAACTCTACAGTATCTTCAACAATAGGGGCTTACCACTTGGTTCTGGAATAACCCTGGTACTTGAATTTTTACTCAACCACCTTGAGATTCCCAAGAGTTCTTTTTTTTTCCCACCTAGGAGGCATTCATTCAAGATTTTTCAACTGTTGTTTGTACTATTTTTACAGACTTTTTCCAAATGTTAACTCAAGGATTAATGTTATATGGTAAACCTTCTCACTCAGAAGATGGTCAGGACTGTAGGAGGAGGCCCATGACTGAACATTTCAATCACATGGTCTTGGGAATCAGTTACTCAGGGGATAGTCTTTAAAAGGCCAGGTGTGTTGATGCATGCTTATATTTTCAATATTTGACAGACTAAGGCAGAAGGATTACCACAAGTTCAAGAATAGTTTTGGTCACATGGGGCTCAACCCTAATGTGGGCTACATAGTAAAACCTTATCTCAAGAAGAAAACAAAATGAACAAGCAAAAGTTAGCAAAGTCCAATATGCATGAAGATATCTTATATCAATTGTTCAATGAAAATGCAGTACTGAATTCATCAGCTTGTATTTCTAGCTTTCTACAATCTACATTGATTATCTATGAGCCACTTAACTGTCTCATCATGGAGTACTGCTGTAGCCCCACTACATATCTCTCCATCTGTTTGGCTTAGCTGGGTCCAATGCCAAGGGATATCGAGGATACATTATTGCCTGTAGAGCCAACCACTACCTTGGTCTGACAGGATCTTGTTAGGTATTGTAGTAATTGCCACTCTATCAGCCATGACTGAATACTGAAAAGGTCCTAACTGAACAAGCAAATCTCCATCCTTAGTATACTTTGTTGCAGAGAAGGAATGCATGCAACATACTACTGGAGGATAACTGTCCATTCCTAGGACAAGAGTAACTTTTTCTATTGTGCCTCTGTGCCTCCTGCCATCCATACAGTCTGTGAACTATTGATTAGACTAAACAAACAATGAAAAAAACATTCCATGGATACACACACACACACACACACACACACACACACACACACATGCACACACACATCAATCACTGAAATTGTATTTTGGTGAAGTTTTCTCTAGGAACTCTAGTTTAACACAATCTTGCCATGTTTGCATTGAAATGGCCCAGACAGAACCCATGGCCTGCCTTTCTTTCATTCTGTCCCCTCCTGGGTATTTTTCACACTACAGGAGCCTGACTTACATGCCAGTCTAACTCATTCCAATTCAATAGAGCCTCTTCTACCTCACAAAGATCATGCAACACCACAGGGCTCAGCAAATCCACTAACATCCCACACCAGTTCTGATGTTCTTGCTGAACTAACTTCCTTCTTAATTCTCCTAGGTACTTAATTCTACCTGGACTCAGTTCTGAGCAGAAAAAAAAAAAAACCCACATCCCTCATGACCAATTCCCTCAGTAATGTTGTCTTCCAGTCCCTACTGTTCATGGGGAGTTTAGCCAATAATAGCCAAATGTCCCTAATGGCTCATGTGCAACAGTCCACAAGAGACTTGTTTTCCTTGTATTGCCTCAGATTATGTAGTCTTTCTCTCAAGGGGGAATGAGTTCTGTCCTGAATTTTTCCAGTTTCACAGCATTCAGACTAATCCCATCTGCCCTCATCTCTCAGGCCTCCCAAGCCAGGATGTGAATGCTCTTTCACTCCTTATTTAAATATTTCCCCAATTCAGGAATTCCAGAGGCAAATTATGTCCTGACTATCATACCCTCTGTCCTGGACCATTATTAATAAGGCTCCTATCTCCATGACAAGTTATAGATTTTCCTTTTCTCTGAGTTAAAGGTTGGCTCTGAATGAGGACTATCTTCTATCACTTTTATCTAGCTCTCTCCCACACCACTGTCCATGGATCCTAGGAAGAGATCAGAATCATAGACCAAGTCAATGCCCTTTCCCTCTCACTTTACTAGGAAAGAAATGGCAAGCTAACAAATCTCATCTTCACATTTTCCAAATTTCCACGACAAATCTGAGGCTAATGAAGAGGATAACAACTGTGTGACCTTTTCTATTGTTAACACTTCCATTATGAGAGCAGGCTCTTTCTAAGAAGATGGCTCAGCCTCAGGTGTATGTCATATCTCTCACAGTAGGAGTCTTGCAATTGCCATCATAGCTTGTTTGCCAAAATATCCCATGTGTGCTACTTTTAGGGATTATGATTTCTAATGTAACTCATTAGTTATTTGGGGGTTATCCCAATGACAGACCCCATGTATTAAGAGGAACACAGACTCACAGAATTCCCCCAGGAGGGCATCACACTCAGATGGTGCAGTTTCAATTGCATGTGTTATTTCCTATAGTAGGATCCAAATGAGTATTCCTCAAGACTCATCAATCTCTACCCAGGCACCAACTGGCTTGTGACTTTTCCTAGGAAGTTTTCCTATGGGGGCGGGGGGAGGGAAAGGGAGAAGAAGAAGGAGAGGGAGAAGGAGAGAGAGAAGGAGAGGGAGAGAGAATATGACAGACCAAAAGCCAATTCTACCCAAATCCAGTCTGATGAGCCAGTGAGTTTGTTGGGATTACTTATAGGATCAGGGGTGACCTGCACAGTGGTGTTGCTAAAAATCCTCATCCCAGAACAGGTCTATGACTCACAAAAACTGTGTCACTGCAGTTCCCTTAACAAGTTGCAGGCAGCTACACCACAGAAGAATCACCTCTCACCTACCAATTGTTTACCATTTATATAACCTCATGAGTATTATGAGTTACATGAGCCTCATTAGCCTTACCCCTCTAACTCATAACTTGGTAGGCAGAGGAAGGTGGGTATCTATGAGTTCAAGACTAGCCTGGTCCATATAGTGAATTCTAGAATACACATTGAGAAGCTGA
>NW_022196903.1:27074831-27094075 GCF_008632895.1 Mastomys coucha | reverse complement strand
CCAAACAAACAACAACAACAACAAAAAAAACCCAACCATCCCCCCAACAAAAGAAAAGGAAAAAAAAAAACACTAAACACATGGAGTTAGATTTGATGTTGGCAGAGCACGAGACCTTCCTTGAAGTGTACTTAATATATCTAGTGTCACGCCATTGGAAAAAATGGGTTCCCCTCTTCCAGAACCTATCACTTCTCTTTTACACTGGAATTTTTGTCTAGCTTGAGTTTGTACAAGTCTTGTACATGCTATTATGGTCTCTATGAATTCTTATGTGCATCTTCCCCTCTGTGTCTAGAAACTGCCATTTCCTTACAACCATCCACCACCTCCTCTTCTGCAAAGATCCCTGAACCTTGAGGGGAGAGTGCTAAAGATGTTTACTTCAGGGCTGAGCACTCCAAAGTCTTTCAGTGTCTCCACATTGTTTACTTGTGGATCCCTGGGTTCAACTGCAAGAGGAAACTTCTCTGCTGAGAGTTGAGCTACACAATGATCTATGAGTATAGCAGTATGCTATTAGGAATCATTTTATTGCTTAGTTCCCATAGAAGATTAATAGCAGTAGGTTTTCCCCTTGGCACCTGACCTATTCAGTCTTAGGTTCACCACTTTTTGATTGGTTATGCTCCTTATATTCATCCCACCATTGCACCAGTGGGCATGTATCTCGTAGTTCATTATTGTAGCTCTCAGGGTTTACAGCTGTATGAGACGGATGATTACTTTTCCCCCAATGGTGTGTATAAGAACTTCTAGCACCATGAATGCAAGCTAGAGATGAAGCTTCCTGTTGAACACCAGCTCAACTTCTCCATGTGTTCTCCATGCCATAACAATGAGATGGCTTCAGCAATTAGGCCTTACCATTGAGTTGTGAAGGAGAGCTAACAGCACTGGAAACAGTCTATGCTGTTTGGGACTCTTTTATCAACTACTCAAAAAGCTATAATCCACTTCAAGTGCTGGGGATTTGGTAACAGATGATGACTAGTTGGGGTATTGACTCCTACACTGTATGTTGAATCTACTTAAATTCCATTCATATATAATATATGAAGACCCTAGAGTAGTAGGTTTCCATATGTTTTTTTAAAAGGTCTTTAGTGTTGGCTATCCCTCCTCAGAGTCTCTCCTCTACCCTGCCCACCCATCCTCAACCCCTTTATTCTTTCTTTTCTGATTTGTCCTTTAATGCTTCATAACACCATACTCTTTATCTCCTTTTTTGGAAGACCCCTTGTTCCTTACTAAACACACACAAATCAAAAGCATAAATGTTACCATTTACATATAAGAGAAAGCATGCAATGATTGTCTTTTAACTCACTCAGACATGTGGGTGCCATCTGTAGTAATATTTTTTAATTAATAAATCTTGACAGCAGTTTTGCTACCTGCCCCAGTGTTCTGGGTTCCTAAATGAAAGGCCACACTCAGTCTTTATATTTTGATATATCTTAAACAGAACAATGGCTGGGCCACTTCCTAACCTCTACTTAGTTTATTCACTTCCCATCAATAATCCCAAGTTACCACTTACTGTCTATATTCTACCTTGGCTGCCCTGGACCTAGTTGGGCAGCCCTCTAGGCCACACTTTGGATCCTTCATATAGTGGCTATATCTGCAGGTTATCCACTCTTCTCAGGCATAGCATCTCCTCTCCTCCACACTCTCTTCCTTCTTTTCTTCTCTCCTCCTGCCCCCCACCCCTAAACACTGTCCCAAACCTCAAATCCTGCCTCTGTCTGCCCTGCCCAGTCATTGGCTGCTAGCATCTTTATTTACCAATCAAAACCAACTGGGGGCAGGGTTCCTCAGTGTCTTACATGCAGACATACAGACTTTCTCAAGCAAACAATTTTGGGGACCCAAATTAACATCAAAATACAAACATTAGGCCAAACCTACTACAGTTTACTTCTAGAATTGTCCATTTACCTGCAAATTTTATAATTTCATTTTTCTTAACATATGAAAAATATTCCATGTGTAAATATGCCACAGTTTCATTATCCATTCATCAATCGATGGGCTCCCTGACTGCTTCCAATTTCTAGCTATTATGAGTTAGAGCTGCCATGAACATGGATGAGCAAGTACTTCTGAGAACGCTCTGGGTATATGCTCAAGAGAAGCATAGCTAGATCATGGTATATCGGTTTTCAGGTCAATTTGTTTTTTTTTGTTTGTTTGTTTTTTGTTTTTTGTTGTTGTTGTTGTTGTTTTGTTGTTTTTGTTTTTGTTTGAGGAAACTCTGCACTGATTGCTACAGTGGCTTTACTAGTTTGCACTCCCATCAGCAATGAATAAGTGACTCCCTTTCCCCACATCCTCTCCAACATTGTCTATCATTTGTTTTTATAAACCTTGGCCATTCTGAATGGGATAAAATAAAATTTCAAAGCAGTTTTAATTTGGATTTCCCTGATGGTGAAAGCTACTGAACAATTTTTGTTAGTAATGCTCCTTACTAGAAAATTTTTATCTTGGTCATGTTTTCCCTCCCCCCATTTCCTCCTAGATCCTCCTTCTCTTCCTCCCTCCCCACCCAACTTCATGTTCTTTTTCTTTCTCTCCAAAAAAAAACCCATCAAAATGAAAATTATAACAAACAAATAATAATAATAAAAATACAAAAAGAATACTAAGCTAAAAGCTCACCAAAAACCATAGAATGTTTTAAAAAGCACTACTCAGCCATTAGTATTTCATCTCTTGAGAACTCTGGTTCTGTACTTCATTTTAAAACTGGGTTATTTATTTTCTTGATGCTGGTTTGTGTGCGTGAGTGTGTGTGTGTGTCTGTGTGTGTGTTCTATATATTCTAGATATGACTCTGACAGATATATAATTGACAAATTTTTTCCCATTCTATTCTAAAGGTTGACTCTTTAATTAAATGATGGTGTCCTTTGCTGAACAGAAGTTGCTTGTTTGTTTTATTTCATGAGATCCCATTTATTAACTGTTGAGAATTGAGATATGTTTATCCAAAAGATTTAGGGATAGAACAAAGGATATGTGTCCTTGTGGGAAGCATCATAGTACCAAAAAAAAAAAAAAAAAATCAAGCCTCTGGTTGTTGTTTCTTAGTTGTGCATGTATGACCAGAAACTGAATGATTTTATCTCCATGACTCACTGCCCACTCTGTGAAGTGGCCATGCTTCGTGAGAGTTAAGTGTATATCACACATGCACACGCATAGTATGCATACCTTATGAAAGGTGACTTTTTCTTTCTTTATTCTTTCCTTCTCTTTTAAAATTCAGTATTGGCAATTGAGTCCTGGGCTTTTCATTCTCAACAAGCACTTTACCATTGGGTGTGTCTCCCATCTTTTAAATTACTATTTCAAGAAGGCTCCACTAAGTTGCTCAGGATGACCTCAAATGTCTGTATCAGAGGAAATCCTTGAGCTTGTGATTCTTCTGCCTAAACAAAGGCTGGGGCTCCAGGCCTGCATACCAGATCCCACAAGGATGCTTATTCCACTGTTGTGCCATTCAAAACTGTCCAATTGGAGCCACTTTTTCACTCTGGTCATGACAGAGGCCACCGCTGGGTCAGGGGAAGGTCTTTAACATATCAATAGTTACCCACCGATATGTATGGTGTCCTACCATGCACGTCATCCCTAGATAGAAGATACTACTAGATTTCTATCTACTTCACCAAGTTTCACTTGGGCTGTACATTTCCTGAGGCCCAGGCATTTTCTCCCTGGTGAGAGCCTGGTCAACACCATTTTCTAATGCAGCATCCTGAATGTATGTTCAGGACAAAGAAAAGGAAAAGCGGCTTCCTTCTGCACTCTTGCACCATCCACAAAGAGTTCACTTTGTCTCATAACGTGAGTCCATAGCACCCGATGCAATATGGTTGACTGCATGGAATGCCACAGAAATCCACAGAATGCCTTCCATATGCTGTTTGGTCCTGCAGCTCTGCATGCCTCCTGGTCTCCACTTCTTGGCAGCTCACTCTGACACAGCCCCACAGAATCGCTGACATTGAAGCCCAGCTGCCAGAGACTATGCCAATTTTCTCCCCATTTTCTCACAGAGATCTTGTGCTGCTGGCACCCAGATGGGCCTTCCCGGGGGTCTGTGAGCAAGAGCTGAGGCCAAGCTGCAGGAAAGACCAGGCTCCAGAGAGTTATGGGGCTGTAATTCCATCAAGGGCTTCTAGAGAGATTGTAAACTTGCATCCAAAGTCTCCCCAGTTCCCGGCCCTTCTCTCTTTAGAATGATTTACAAGTCTATAATTCTGAGTCAGGATTGCCTCTTAGTTCACATAATCCAAATATTTAAGTAAAACAGCATCAGGCCTTCTCTTGGCTTCTAGTTCCTCTCTCAGAACTAACAGGCTGCAACAGTGTCCTCTAGTGCTGAGCCCCAGGAGAGACCCCTTTTGTTTTGTGAAAGGAGAGTGATGTTTGTCTTGGGATGATAAATGCAAATTTGAGTTCTACCTGAAACTAAGTGGCCATGAAGGGCTTCTCCAGGAAATGCAGATATGAGCTGAGGAAGACTAACAAGGCTTTGATCTCAGTAACTCTGGGTCATTCAGTTGACAATCATGAGTTGGGCTTCAACTGATGGGAGCTGCATGGCAAGATGTGTTTCCTACCTTCTGCCACGTGTCTGCTTGTCACAATTCACATGCTGAAGACTGTGTGTCAACATTTTCACCCTCGACACAACTGTTCCTGGCCCGACACATCACACTTCAGCCAGTGGAATGAATATAATATCTGTGAACACTACATATTTATGCTCATACTAAAAGAATAAAAGCTTCCTGAAGACAGGGCTGGGTCTGGCTGACCTCTGTGGCATGACTCCAAGCATGGCTATTCATTGAATAAAAGATGAACATGGGAGTGAGCGAATGAGTGATCACATGAGGCAACATGAGAGACCAAAGCATGATAGATGGACTACAACAGAGACCCCGACAAATGATAGAGATGGAAGTTTGCCTGGGGAGTCACATTCTTGTGTTTGATCATGAAGGGTCAGAAAACTTCCTGCCATCTTTTCTTTATGGTTACCTGTATTCCATATTTTTCATGGGAAGTTATGGCAGCAATATCCTATCATTAACCCTGAGGAATTCTGCCCTTGAGATAGAAACAATGAAACTTAACTTCATGTGTTCAGAGTCCTGGCTTCTCTCTCCAGCCTGGAGCCCACGTGGGGACCAGAACTCTCCTTACCTCGTGCCCTGCCTTTCTGACTTCTGTCGGATTTTCTATGCCTTGATTTTCCCTCTAAGATATGCTCATATTCTCATCAGTGGTAACTATGGAAACTACAATTAAGAGGCAGCAGCCTCTGACTTATCACAGACCTAGCTCAAGTTCTTCCATATGTGCTAGGATGCACCCGTGTGAGTCTGAGATGATTCTCCTAAAGGCATCAGTAATAAAGGACCAGTTTCTCCTTTTCTAAATTTCTAATTCACCACAGTCCAATGTTTTTGTAACATACAATGAAAACAAATTAAGAATGAAATGGAAAGAAATAAATACACAACGTACACGCTCCAGTTTTATAATAGTACATTCAATAGGCATAAGATTACTCCTTCAATAGCAATGCCTTTCTCAAATGCTGACTCTCCGTTTCAAACTGCGTCATCGTGGGTCATCCCAGGTTTGTAGATAAGCTCCAGTCCATGGATACTCTCTAAATAACCCTGGCCTGAAACACCTGGGAGTTAGCCTAGGCCACCAGTCAGTCTCCTTCCAAACCTAGGTGCATTACGAGCCAAGCCTTCTGACCTTGTTTCACTTGGGCCTCTATGCAAAAATGCATTAAGATGGGGATGGGGCTTTCCCTTTAGCAGCTGACAACCCACAGAAACGTCTGTGCTTGACCTCTAGAAAATATGTGCAAAATCATCTGCAGGGTCTTGTCATACCTGGAAGCTCTACCCAACACCCAGGGATCTACATAGGACATAATAGAATAGACTAAGTGTCACCCAGAGGGATTTCATAGAGTTTATGCTTCCCTCCGAACCCCCACTTCAGCCTACAGGCCTTCTAGACCGTCTACATGAACCAGTAGATTGTCATCATTTACTTTCTCTCTGACACACTTTATAAAATCAAGGTATATATTCTAGACAATAAAATGAGTAGGTATTAACATCTATCTCTATCTCTATCATCTATCTTTATCTCTATATCTTTAGTCCAGATCATGGCATAGAATTCATCCAGCATCCCAGAAAGTTCTCCTGATCCCTTTCCTGATATAAAGGATTCTTCATCTGAAGATGTGGCCAAATATGAACTGAAAATATTTGAAAAAAAATGTCCACACTAACATGTCTACTGTTTATTTTTCTTATTATTGCTCCATTAACAATACAGCTTGACAGCTCTAAACATAGCATTTGCCATGTATTAGAAACCTTTTAATAACCTAGATACTATGAAAGTATATGAAATATAACTGTCAAATGTGCACACATACTATGGCAATTTTAGAAGGGACATGCTTATGCAGCATTTGGTATGAGATGTTCTTGGAGCAAATCAACTTTTTGGGCACTAAGGCATGTCTAAATACCTGTTTCGCACAGACCTCTGTCTGAATCAACACTTAGAATATGTCCAATAGTTCTCCTCCAGTGAGTCCTCAGACCCTTCTGAGTAAGTATTACTCCACACACATAACCTCCAGGCAACTACTTTTCTGATTTTTACCATCGCTAATTGGTTTTGCACAAGCTTCATTTAAAGGAGCATGAAAGCTAGTCCATTACTTTTATCTGCCATGCACATCTGTGACTTGTTCCAGGTTGTCTTTCCACTTTTGCTTCTTACGGCACTTGTGCTCCATTGTCGCTGAGGCCCTGTCTGCCCAGATCTTTCTGTGCAAGCCTAATTCTGTTGGGTAAATACCTTATAAGGTGTCGTTCAATCACCACGTAGATAAATGTTTGGGTTTTCAAGCAGACATGTGACTATTTTCCCAAAGCAATCAACCACACTTCAAATGAGAACTGAGGTTACTCTTAGGCTTTGTAACACTTGAGTGCAATAGTCTTCCAGGTTAACCACTCTTAATGGATGCATGGGGATATATCTTTACGATTGAAATTTACAAGGGCTGGCAAGATGGCTCAGCGGGTAAGAGCACTGACTGCTCTGCCAAAGGTCCTGAGTTTGGATTCCAGTAACCACATGGTGGCTCACAACCACCCGTAATGAGATCGGATGCCCTCTTCTGGTGCGTCTGAAGACAGCTACGGTGTATTACGCCAGAGTGAGTGGGGCCGGAGCGATCGGGGCGTCCTAAGTTCAATTCCTAGCAGCCACATGATGGCTCACGGCCATCTGTGCAGCTACAGTGTACTCATACACATAAAATAAATAAATAAATCTTTAAAAAAAGAAATTTACATTATTCTATTGTAAAATGACTTCTTGGTCAGATGATCTTTCATTTGGAATTTCTTCTGGAGAGTGCTACCACTCTTCATCCTTTAAAACAGTTGAATTTTGGGAAAGATGGCTCAGCAGTGAAGAGCACTGGCTGCTTTTTCAGAGGACCCAGATTCAATTCCCAGCACCCCCATGGCATCTCACAACTGTCAGCGATTCTAGTTCAGGGGATCTGATATCCACACACAGACATACATGCAGGCAAAATACCAATACACATAAAACAAACAAGCAAAATAGTTGGATTTCTTATCCAACTACTTCTATACTATTAGCATCCTATAGTATGACTTAACTGATCTTCTATATTCTTTAAAAATGTATTTATTTTTATTTTAGGTTTATTAGTGATTTGCATTCATGCATATAAGTATACTGCATGTGTGCCTGGTGGCCATGAAAGCCAGAAGAGAGAGTCAGATGACCTGGAACTAGAGTTACAGACAGTTATAAATCACTACATGGGTTCCAGGAAGCAAACCTGGGTCCTCTAGAGGAGCAGCAAGTACTCTGAACCACAAAGCATCCCTCTAGCTCCTGATTTTTATGTTGTAAATGAGGTCTCTTAACAGAAAACCAGATCTGATTACAATGTATGTAGCTCAGTGGATCACTCTGTCCCTTTATGAGTATTATTTTTGTGTACTACTTAAAAAGTTGCTGCCTGTCTTTAAGGTCACGATGATATTCTTCTTGTTTCCTTTTAGATTTTTCTTTTATCTTTCACATATTCATGATCCACATAAAACTACTTAGTGAGACCTAAGGGACAAAGCTTCCCCCACAACATACATGGATGTTAATTTCTTCAGTTTTACTTCATAAAAAGACCACCTTTTACTCAGCAGAACTCCAGCAGAGTTTTGGTGTACATCTCATGATCATGTAGGTGTGAATTCATTTCCAGATCATCTGTCCCATGTCACTGTCTGGTCTGTTTGCATCCCTAATACACAAGTCTTGGTTTTATAGCCTATAATAACAATGAAAATCTTTTCTGTAATTTTTTTACCAGTATTTTTCAGTAGTCTATGTAAAGGTCTTACAATTTTATTAGATATTTTCTTAGATATTTGACATTTCTAAATATCAATAAAATTTTTATCATGGTAAAAAACATAATCATAAACTTAATATCTCTCATTACTTTTCTTTGTTTTATTGTATATGTATGTGTGTTCTGCCTGCATGTGTATCTGTGCACTTACGTGCACTCTGGGTGCCAATGGAGGTCAGAAGGAGAAGCCAGATCCCTTGATACTGAAGGTACACGTGGTTGTAAACTGCCACATGGGTGCTGGGAACCAAACCTAGGTGTTTTAGAAGAGCAGCCAGTGCTGTTAACTCCTTAGTTTTTTTCTCATCTACTTTTTAGTTGAAAAATGAAAACTCTATCCACATTGAATAATAACTCTCCATTTCCTGATGTTCTCACTCTTGGTAACCAGTTTCTAATTTCTGTTTCTTTGGATCTGACTACTTCAAACTCATGGTGTATGTCAGCATGCAAAGGAGGAAGTGCTTTTCCGTAACTGACTGACTTAAGAAGGCAAGTAGTCCTTTATGTTTACCCACATTGTGTCATAAAACAGGATTCCCTTCTTTTGAGGTCTAAATAATGTTCCAGTACTTGTATGTATGCACACATGGACATGCATGGGTGCACATGTGTGTTCATGCATGTGTTTATGTGCACGTGTGCACATGACACAAGTGTGTGTGTCTGTATGCATGTGTATATGTATCAATGCTTTTTAAAATTTACTTTGATTCTTCTTCCCGATTATTATAAATAGAGGTACATGAGTATGCAAACATCTGTTTGAGATCCCATGCTGAAATTTTTCCTCTCTTTTGTCCTTTTTAAATAGATTTGTTCTTTGACAATTTTATACAGGAATACAATGCATTCTGACTACTGTCATTCCTGGTAATACCCAGTACTCCCTAAAATTCCTTTACCCACATCCATGTCTCTTTGTTCAGTTTTATAACCCATGGAATCTTACCAAGATTCTCTGTATGACTGTGGCTTTGAAACTACCCATTAGAGACTGATGAGATCACCAGTGAGAATGAAACTAAAGACAATGAGCCTCTGTCTCTTAGACTGTATTAGTAACTAATAATTCATCAGGGGGAGTAGAGCCTTTTGACCTCATCTCCAATCTATGACAGACTGTTGACAGGGCCAGTCTTGTGCAGATCCAATGCAGGTGACTGTAGTGTTGTTGAGTCCATTACTACAATAGCTCGCATGCTTAAAAGATATTTTGCAGCCCTTTTCCTCTCTTCCAGATCTTGCATTCTTTACACTCCCTCTTTTTGATGTTCCTTGAACCTTAGATGGGGAGGTATTAATGTCTTACATAGGACTGAGCGTTTAATTAGAATGCAGAGACTCATGACACTTTGAGCAGCCATGAGTTCCTGCATTCATTGTTCATACAAGTAAAGACTTCACTTTAAGGCTTGGAGCAGAAGCTTTCTATGAGTATGAACATAGATATTTAGAAAACATTTGACCCTGTGTCAATTTAGCAAAATAACATTAGTAATTTCTCTTTTAGGACCTTTGTGATCCCAAGCACTTGGTTTTAACTTGGTTACAGTACTGGGCATCGATTCCCCTTGTGGAAAAGGCCTCATCGGATCAGTTTAGTTACTCCCAGAGCAGTCATGTAATTATTGTACAATAATGGACTAATCTTGACATCAGGTTGGTATGAGAATCTGTAGGGTTCATAGATGGGTGAGAGCAGGAAGAGTTGTCTGCCTTAAGAGAAGATACACAGTAAAGCATAGCAAAAGAAAAGTTAAGAAGGGTAATAGTACAAGTAGAAAAGGTTTAAGCAGAGTAAGGAGAGGAGGATGGGGGAAATGGGCAAACAAGGATGAAGGGTTAGCCAAAAGAAAGGATATGAGCTGGGACAGGGTCCTTCCTGCTTCTATCTGCACCCAGGAGCTGGGGCTTTTCCATAGCCCTCTGTGCATGGGTCCTGCCAGGGGAGAGCTGCTTCCCAGGAATGCTGACACAGTTCTATTCTATGGGACTTACAGGCCCATAGGAAGGAAAAGCTCAAGCCAGAGAAAGCAAGACCAACTAACATCAGAGATAACCAGATGGCAAAAGGCAAGCGCAAGAACCTTACCAACAGAAATCAAGGTTACATGTATCATCACAAACCAGTTCTCCCACAACAGCAAGTCCTGGATACCTCAACACACCCCAGAAAAGCAAGATTTGGATTTAAATCTGATGCTGATAGAGGACTTTAAGAAGGACCTAAAAACTCCCTTAAAGAACTACAAGAGAACACAGGAAAACAGGTAGAAAACCTTCAAGAGGAAACACAAAAATCCCTTAAAGAAACACAGGAAGACACAACCAAACAGGTGAAGAAATTGAACAAAACCACCCAGGATCTAAAAAAGGAAAGTAGAAACAATAAAGAAATCACAAAGGGAGACAACTCTGGAGATAGAAAAGCTAGGAAGGCGGTCAGGAGTTACAGATACAAGCATCACCAACAGGATACAAGAGATAGAAAAGAGAATCTCAGATGCAGAAGACACCATAGAAAACATTGACACAGCAGTCAAAGAAAACGCAAAAAGCAAAAAGCTCCTAACCCAAAACATCCAGGAAATCCAGCACACAATGAGAACACCAAACCTAAGGATAATAGGTATAGATGAGAGTAAAGATTCTCAATTTAATTTAAAGGACCAGTAAATATCTTCAACAAAATTGTAGGAAAACTTCCCTAACCTAAAGAAAGAGATGCCCATGATAATACAAGAAGCCTACAGAACTCCAAATAGATTGGACCAGAAAAGAAATTCTTCCTGTCACATAATTATCAAAACACCAAATGCACAAAACAAAGAAAGAATATTAAAAGCAGTGAGGGAAAAAGGTCAAATAACATATAAAGACAGACCTATCAGAATTACACCAGACTTCTCACCAGAGACTGTGAAAACTAGAAGATCCTGGGCAGATGTCATACCGACACTAAGAGAACACAAATGCCAGTCCAGGCTACTATATCCAGCAAAATTAGCATCAATGGAGAAACCAACAAAAACAAATTTACACAATACTTTTCCACAAGCCCAGCTCTTCAAATGGTAATAAATGGAAAACTCCAACTCAAGGAGGGAAACTACATCCTAGAAATATTAAAAAAAAAAAAAAAAACTTCTCCAACAAACCAAAAAGAAGATAGCCACATAAACATAATTCCATCTCTAAAAACAAAAGTAATATGAAGCAACAATCACTTTTCCTTAACATCTCTTAATATCAATGGACTCATTCCCCAATAAAAAGACATAGACTAAATGACTGGATATGTAAACAGGACCCAGCATTTGGCTGCATACAGGAAACCCACCTCAGTGACAAAGACAGACACTACCTCAGAGTAAAAGGCTGGAAAACAGTTTTCCAAGCACATGGTCCCAAGAAACAAGCTGGAGTAGCCATTCAAATACCGAGTAAAATCGACTTTCAACCTAAAGTTATCAAAAAAGATAAGGAAGGACACTTCATACTCATCAAAGGTAAAATCTACCAAGATGAACTCTCAATTCTGAATATTGTGCTCCAAATGGAAGGGTACCCACATTCATAAAAGCTCAAAACACACACTGCAGCTCACACAATAATGGAGAATTTAACACCTCATTCTCAGCAACAGACAGATCATGGAAACAGAAACTAAACAAAGATACAGTGACACTAACAGATGTTATGATCCAAATGGATTTAACAGATATCTATAGAACATTTTATCCTAAAACAAAAGAATATACCTTCTTCTCAGCACCTCATAGTGCCTTCTCCAAAACTGACCATATAATTGGTCACAAAACAGGCCTCAACAGATACAAGAAGATTGAAATTATCCCATGCATCCTATCAGATCACCATGGACTAAGAATAGTCTTCAATTACAACATAAACAATAGAAATCTCACATACACATGAAAGCTGGATAACCTTCCACTCAATGATAACTTTTTCAAGAAAGAAATAAAGAAAGACTTTTTAGAGTTTAATGAAAATGAAGCCACAACATATGAGTCACAATGAAAACAGTCCTAAGAGAAAAACTCATAGCTCTGAGAGACTCCAAAAAGAATCTAGAGAGAGTATACACTAGCAGCTTGACAGCACATCTGAAAGCTCTAGAACAAAAAGAAGCAAATAGACCCAAGAGGCCTAGAAGACAGTAAACAATCAAACTCAGGGCTGAAATCAACCAAGTAGAAACAAAAAGAACTATACAAAGAATCAAACAAACCAGGAGCTGGTTCTTTGAAAAAAATCAACAAGATAGATAAACCTTTAGCCAAACTAACCAGAGGGCACATAGACAGTATCCAAGTCAACAAAATCAGAAATGAAAAGGGAGACATAACAAAGGAAACTGCGGAAATTCAAAATATCATCAGATACTACTGCAAGCGCCTATACTCAACAAAACTGGAAAATCTGGATGAAACAGTCAATTTCCTGGACAGATACCAGGTACCAAAGTTAAATCAGGATCAGATAAATGATCTAAACAACCCTATAATCCCTAAAGAAATAGAAGCAGTATTTAATAATCTTTCAACCAAAAACATCCCAGGACCAGATAGGTTTAGTGCAGAGTTCTATCAGACCTTCAAAGAAAACCTAATTCCAATACTCTTCAAATTATTCCACAAAACAGAAACGGAAGGAACACTATGCAATTCGTTCTATGAAGCCAAAATTACTCTGATACCTAAACCACACAACGACCTAATAAAGAAAGAGGACTTCAGACCAATTTCCCTTATGAATATTGATGCAAAAATACTCAATAAAATTCTCAGAAACCAAATCCAAGAACACATCAAAACGATCATCCATCATGATCAAGTAGCTCACCCCAGGGATGCAGGGATGGTTCAATGTACACAAATCCATCAATGCAATCCACTATATAAACAAGCTCAAAGAAAAAAACCACATGATCATTTCATTAGATGCTGAGAAGCATTTGACAAAATCCAACACTCCTTCATGATAAAAGTCTTAGAAAGATCAGGAATTCAAGATCCATACCTAAACATAGTAAAAGCAATATACAGCAAAACAGTAGCCAACATCAAATTAAATAGAGAGAAACTTGAAGCAATCCCACTAAAACCATGGACTAGACAAGGCTGTCCATTCTCTCCCTTCCTGCTCTATATACTATTCAAAGTCTTAGCCAGAGCAATTAGACAACAAAAGGAGGTCAATGGGATACGAACTGGAAAGGAAGAAGTCAAAATATCACTATTTGCAGATGTTATAATAATATATTTAAGTGACCCCCAAAAATTCCACCAGAGAACTCCTAAACATGATAAACAACTTCAGCAAAGTGGCTGGATATAAAAACTCAAACAAATCAGTGACCTTCCTCTACTCAAACGATAAACAGGGTGAGAAAGAAATTAGGGAAACAACACCTTTCATAATAGTCACAAATAGTACTACATACCTTGTTGTGACTCTAATCAAGCAAGTGAAGAAAGAGATCAAAGAAGATCTCAGAAAATGGAACGATCTCCCATGCTCATTAATAAAGGATTAATATAGTAAAAGTGACCATCTTGCTAAAAGCAATCTACAGATTCAATGCAATCCCCACCAAAATTCCAAATCAATTCTTCATAGACTTAGAAAGAGCAATTTCTAAATTCATCTGGAATAACAACAACAACAACAACAACAAAAACAGAATAGTGAAAACTATTCTCAACAACAAAAGAACTTCTGGGGGAATCACCATCCTTGACCTCAAGCTATACTACAAAACAATTGTGATAAAAACAAAACAAAACAAACAAACAAAAAAACCCCTCCGTGGTATTGGTACAGTGACAGGCAGGTAGATCAATGGAATAGAATTGAAGACCCAGAAATGAACTTACACACCTATGGCCACTTAATCTTTGACAAAGGAGTTAAAACCATCCAGTGGAAAAAAGACATTTTCAACAAATGGTACTGGTTCAACTGGTGGTTAGCATGTAGAAGAATGCAACTCTAACCATTCTTATCTCTTTGTACAAAGCTCAAGTCCAAATGGATCAAGGACCTCCACATAAAACCAGATACACTGAAACTAAAAGTAAAGAAAGTGGGGAAAACCCTTGAACACATGGGCACAGGGGAAATTTTCCTGAACAGAACACCAATAGCTTATGTTCTATGATCAGGAATCGCCAAATGGGACCTCATAAAATTACAAAGCTGTAAGGCAAAGGACACTGTCAATAGGATGAAACAACCACCGACAGATTGGTAAAAGATCTTTACCAACCCTACATCTGATAGAGGGCTAATATCCAATATATACAATTAGGAAGTTAGACTCCAGAGAACCAACTAACTCTAGTAAAAAAATGGGATACAGAGCTAAACAAAGAATTCTCAACTGAGGAATACTGAATGGCTGAGAAGCACCTAAAAAAGTGTTCAAACATCCTTGGTCATCAGGGAAATGCAAATCAAAACAACCCTGAGATTCTACCTCACACCAGTCAGAATGGCTAAAATAAAAACTCAGGTGACAGCAGATGTTAGCAAAGATTTGGAGAAAGAAGAACACTCCTCCATTGCTGGTGGGATTGCAAGCTGGTATAACCACTCTGGAAATCAGTTTGGTGGTTCCTCAGAAAACTGGACATAGTACTACCTGAGGACCCAGCTATATCACTCCTGGGCATATACTCATAAGATGTTCTAGCACATAATAAGGACACATGCTCCACTATGTTCATAGAAGCCTTGTTTATAATAACCAGAAGTTGGAAAGAACCCAGATGTCCTTCAACAGAGGAATGGATACAGAAAATGTGGTACATTTACACAATAGAGTACTACTCAGCTATTAAAAATGATGAATTCATGAAATTCTTAGGTAAATGGTTGGAACTAGAAAATATCATCCTGAGTGAGGTAATCTAATCCCAAAAGAACACACATGGTATACACTCATTGATATTTGGATATTAGCCCAGAAATTCAGAATACCCAAGATACAATTTACAGACCACATGAAACTCAAGAAGAAGGAAGACCTCAGTGTGGATACTTCCATCCTTCTTAGAAGGGTGATCAAAATACCTATGGGAGGAGATACGGAGACAAAGATTGGAGCAGAGACTGAAGGAAAGGCCATCCAGTGACTGCCCCACCTGGGGATCTATCTCATATACAGTTACCAAACCCAGACACTATTGTGGATGCCAACAAGTGTTTTTTGACAGAAGCCTGATATAGCTGTCTCCTGAAAGGCTCTGCCAGTACTGAAAAATACAGAAGTGGATGCTCACAGCCATGCACTGGACTGAGCACAGAGTCCCCAATGGAGGAGCTAGCAAAAGGACCCAAGGAACTGAAGGGGTTTGCAGCCCCATAGGAAGAACAACAATACAAATCAGCCCATAACCCCAGAGCTCCCAGGGACTACCACACCAACCAAAGAGTACACATGGAGGAACTTATGGCCCCAGCAGCATATGTAACAGAGGATGGCCTTGTGGGACATCAGTGAGAGGAGAGGCCCTTGGTCTTGTGATGGCTCAATGCCTCAGTGTAGGGAAATGCCTGGACAGGGAAGCGGGACTGGGTATGTTAGTGAACAGGGGGAGGGGGAAGAGGATATGGGGGTTTTCAGAGGGGAAATGAGGAAAGGGAATAAAATTTGAAATGTAAATAAAGGAAATATCTAATAAAAAAGATAAAAATAAGATAAATAAAAAAATAAAGTATATATGAAAAAACCATATGGAAAGCAACCATCTTATAACTCAATTAAAATATATACTTTAAAAAGAGAAAGGAAATAGCTGTGTGGCTGCATCCTACTACTCCTAGAAACCCTGGGTTATTGAATAATAATGTCAGTGCAGATGTGGCATACTTCTGTATGAGTTGTTGATCAAGGATGGCCCAGAAGCCTTCAAAAAAATACAGTTTCTTGCCATGTCTCCAGGGGGTCCATCAGAAGGTGAGGTTGTCTTGCATGCAAGACAAAGATATCAAGCTAGAGTCTACCTACTGCCTTGCTTTTATACTGCCAGAGGGTGCTACACAGACTGCTGGGAGAGAAAATGCACCGATGCTCTAGCCTAGCTATGAACTATACAAACCACAGTATCTTTTTTTTCAAATACACACACACACACACACACACACACACACACAGCTTAGCTTTCATAGTGCCTGAGGGTGTTACACAGACTGCTGAGAGAAAAAAAATACAAATGGTCTTGCCTAGCTATGAACTATATAAACCACAGTATCTGTTCTTGTGAATACATACACCACACACATATGTGTGTGTGTACATGTGCATGTGAGATGCCTGCACATATACACATACATGTAGATGTATACATATATACACAAGAATTAGATTCTGTATCCACATAGTAATTTTTTCCACACATTATTTTTCCAGCAACACCATTGTACACTCCCTATGAACAACATTTTAAACATTTCCAGTTGTTTGCATCTATAAATACAACTGGTATTTTATGTCTCAACTTTGTCTGCATTGATATTTGCTAAATTTAGTTAGTTTAATAGATTACAGATACTGTTGGATTGTTTACAATTACAGTATTGATAACTGTCAAAGATGATAATATTTTGCTGTTTATATCCAATGTCTACATCTTTTATTTCTTTTTATCACCATATGGAAATTTAAGGGCCTTCAGTGCTATTGAACAGAAGGGACATGCCATATTGTCTTTATCCTCTTCCATGTTTAAAAGTCTTCTACCCCATGGGCCTAACTGGAAGGGTATGTGGACCCCAACTAGAAATGGAAATTCTTGTTGGTTATTTTCCCAGCTACCTTTGCATCTGGGAGCATTGATTTAGGCAGACTCCCCATGAAAAGCAGAAGACATTTCCAGATAGGCTCTGGAAGATTTGGGGCTGGGAGGGAGTATCTATAATGATGTGTGTGGGGCTACAAAAACCAATAAACAATGCAGAAGCATTCAGAGATTATCAACATTATGAAACTCTTTTCATGCTCATACCTAGAGAGAGTATGAGAGGGGACGCTTATTTGGTGCAGTGAATCTGGATGCCTGCAAGAGGATCACCCATGGGAAGCTGATGTCTTGGGGAATGGAATACTCTGCTATCTCTGCACTGAAGTAAGAAGGAAGTAAGTGAGGGCAGAAATGTCCTGTTTTGTTTTGTTTTGTTTTGTTTTGTTTTGTTTTTCTCTCCTCATGGAAATTTCCACTGATCTAACCAATGGAAACAGAGGAAAAGGGGACCCTGGGAGAAGAGTCCTTGGGAATTAGGTCCTCATGCATTAAAACAAACTAGAAAAAGGAGAAATGAGTGAGGGTGAGAAGAAGGATGAAAATAACAGGCATAGAGAAGATCATGTGACCTAGGCTTAGTCAATCAGACACATACTTCCTAGACCTTACAGTGAAAAGAAGCTAAAACAGTGCATAATATGCTCACAGCACTAGGGACAGCACAGAGTCTAGACTGGAAGCTGCCAGTGTTGCTGGGGAAGGGGAGGCATGAATCCTGTACAAACTACCCAGTATCTATCTGACAAGTTTCTTTTAAAAGAGGACAGAAGTGAATTAGCTCAAAAATAGCTAAGAACTTCATTTAAACGTGCTCTAATTGAGGAAGCTAATTTCCATGCCAAAAATATTTTGAAATATCATACTCTATCACCAAATTCAACCAACAGTTACTTACTTCCTAACATTATCCAAGCCAAAGCCAAACGTGCACTATGAGATTCTTATTATTATTTACAGTGCGCCCCAACAATAACTAGATGCTGTTACTCTAAGATAGTTAAGGCCTTAGGGTAATATGAAATGTTACTAGTATTAATTTTATATAAAAGGGCTTTGAGGCCTTCCGGTCCCACAACACCCAGAGGAAGCTCTACTCCCAGGCGCTCTAACAAGCCCAGGATCAGAGGTGAGGGGTACACAACATCTGTCCCAATACTGGGAGTAACTGGGACCAGTGGGACCAGGCACACAGGAACTCCACCAGCCCAGTGGCTCAGGTTTCTTCTGGTCTGTCTGGGCTGGTGCCCTGAGCAGACTTTGGGCACAAGCTCCACAACCAGTCCCACGATACCCAGAAGAAGCTCCACTCACAGGAGCTCTAATAAGCCCAGGATCAGAGGTGAGGGATACACAACATCTATACCAACACCGGGAGTAACTGGGACCAGCAGGACTCAGGCACACAGGAACTCTGCCAGTCCAGTGCCTCGGGTTACTTCAGGTCTGTCTGGGCTGGCTGGTGCCCTGAGCAGACTTTGGGCTCAAACTCTGCAGCCAGTCCCAAAACATCCAGAGAAAGCTCCACTCCCAGGTGCTCTAACAAGCCCAAGGTAGCAGGATCCCAGAATCACAGGATCACAGAGGCTTGACTCTGAGGAGTTCTGCCACAACCAGGATCACATGAAGGACAGGCTTCAGTCAGATTTAGCAAGGGCAGGTAGCACTAGAGATATCCAGATGATGTGGGGCAAGCGTAAGAACATAAGAAACACAAACCAAGGTTCCTTGGCAACATCAGAACCCAATACTCCCACCATAGCAAGTCCTGGACACAGGATCACACCAGAAAAGCAAGATGCAGATATAAAATCACTTCTCATAGTGATAATACAGGACTTTAAGAAAGACATAAATAGCACCCTCAAAGAAATACAGGAGAACACAGGTAA
>NW_022196903.1:27072876-27073960 GCF_008632895.1 Mastomys coucha | reverse complement strand
ACAAGAACACAAATGCTAGTCCACGGTACTATACCCACCAAAACTCTCAATTACCATAGATGGAGAAAACAAGATATTACATGACAAAACAAAATGCACACAATATCTTTCTATAAATCCAGCCCTACAAAAGATAATAGATGGAAAACATCAACATAAGGAGCAAAACTACACCTTAGAAGAAGCAAGAAAGTAATCTTTCAACAAATCCACACAAACCTAATTCCACCTCTTACAACAAAAACAACAGGAAGTAACAATTGCTTTTTCTTATTATCTTAATATGAAAATTAATATTACCAACATATCCTAATCAATCGAAATCCAAAAACATGAGGAATTAGAAATTTGTTGATTGTCATCCAATGGTCTGTCTAGTTTGGTATTTGGAGAAATAGGTTCAATATTATACAATCCATATACACTTTCAGCTTGTTTGTTCGTGACAGGGTCTTGCTGTGTACAACATAATGGTCTTGAAATCTTGCTTCTTCTATCTTAGCCTTTCTATTAGTAGTATTGTTTATTTCATGTTTTTACACTATACTATGGTTTTCAGAACAGCTTATATATTTCAAAAGCATTTATATACACAAAAGAAATGTAGACAATTAAATTGGGAGGGGGCTTGTAAGAGAACAACAAAGAGTGAGACTGAATGCTTTGCTTGACATTTGTAACTCTTGTATCAAATTACCACAGTAAGAGCCAAGATTTTTTAGATTCTACTAAATACAAAACAAACAAACAAACAAACAAACAAAGAACACTTTATATATTTATGTTTATTTAAGAAAATATTAGTAGTGATGTATTTTTTTGGATTTTTTTTAACTTTTATTCATTATGATGAGAAAAGTTACATGATTTCAATTTATCTGAATTTGTTAACATTTAAAAACATTTTAATTAAATAGGATTGAATCACATTCTTGTTCCCCTTTTGTACCACCGCTCCTCCCATAGACCCCCTCTTCAATACCTACAATATCTTTTTTGTTGTATTCCTTAAAATACATAAAATATTATAACAATAAAAATAAGTATTATAAAAGTTGTTTGATATAAAACAACAATCAATTTA
>NW_022196903.1:27056714-27072313 GCF_008632895.1 Mastomys coucha | reverse complement strand
TTTAAATGTTAACAAATTCAGATAAATTGAAATCATGTATCTTTTCTCATCATATTGCAATAAAACTTTAAAAAAGTGCTTTGAGGAAGACTGATTAATATATTAATAAATAATTTTTATGGTGAAATAATCATACACATTATGGAGTTGAATGAAAAACTTTTCCTGACCCTGTGAAGCAAACCTTAGGGCTGCAAAGATATTTCATAATTAGAGTTGTCCACAACCTAACGGACAGAATGTTAAGAAAAATCACATCAGCAATATCTTCTGTGGAAGATTTCTCCAGAACATCAGATCACTTGGGATTAGGGGAAGCTGAGGTGCCCTTCAAGTTTCTAAAAGTTGCTACAGACATAAAGAATAGCTGGTTATAGTCTGCCCATTAGAATTTAAATATAAAGACTGTATTTGAAATGAAAGATCAAGAATGACTTTCATATTATTAGTATATTCTAAAAACTTCAGAGAGATTCTTATGCCTGACCCTTCAATACTCAGCCTCTACCAATACAACAGTAACTGATGGCTGCTTCCAGGAGGGTGTTTTCTGCTTGGTTCTAGACAAGCTGGCTCCCATGATGATGAAGACCCAGATGTGCCAAGGTCTATTGTTAATAACCTAGAGACCCAGAAGAGCTGAAAAATACATACTTCCAGCCCCAAAGGCAGAAGCCATGGCACCCAAGAAGAGCTGATGCTTCATTTCAAGTCTCAAGGCAGGAATAGTAAGGCAGAGAACATACCCTTAGTTAGCCTTTGCATTCAGTTCTTTCATTCATTCTAGTCTTAGGTTGACTAGATGAGGCTGGCTCACATTGGGGAGGAGGGTAAACCATCCACTTCAATCAACCTAAAGATCCAAATGTTCATTTCATTCAGTTATCCCCTGAAGGACACACTAAGAAAAACTAACAGCCAAATGTCTGGGAACCCTGGACCCATTCAAGTTGATATATCAAGCTGACCACCACATCTCTGGTATACATACAGAAGTCCCAGTGGTTCCTTCTTCCAGGCAGCCTGGTGATACAGCTGGACACAGCTGATCTATACTACTTTAATGCATCTAACACAAACCCTGGTAGAAGAACTATTTCTCCACTGATCCCATTAAGCAAAATCTTGGACTGCCAGCAAGGTCTTTTCTGACCACAATACTGCCAAATGATGCCTATAAGTGAGACGGACCATCCCTGGAGATGGTCTCTGTGGGTTCTTTCTTCCACTTATTCCACTCTTTCAAACCCCTAACACTAGCAGGAGAGAGAAAAGGATAGAGGGGAAAGAGATCAACAATATCATTAAACTACTTCCTGCTGATTTGGGGCATTGAGATCCTTGGAGCAAGTTGGATCTTCACCTTCAGGATAACTAATTTCTTATTCTGTCTCTGCACATGACCATTTTACAAACCACAACCAAGAGCATCCAACCACCAACCACTAACCAGCCAAACAGCAGAACAGAAACCCAGTCATCCAACCAGACAACCAGACAACCAGTCAGACAACCAGACAACCAGACAACCTGACCAGACAACCAGCCAGACAACCAGACAACCAGACCAGGCAACCAGCCAGACAACCAGTCAACCAGACCAGACAACCAGTCACCTCTACGAGGGCCTTAGCATTTATATAATCTCTGAAAAGTCTCCAGAATTCCAAACATCACACTGTTGCAAAAACTCTGCAGCTTGAAAAAGTATGCACCTGGTAGAGCAAGAGGCAAATCATAGTCACCTCTGCTGAAACAGCCCCATATCCCCACACTTGGAATGAAAATGAAAATATATTCCCACCAGATTTCGGTATATTTTAAAGAAATAAAAATTCTCACTACACATCCATGGATTTCCTGGTTTTATCACAGAAAGCCCAACATCCTGAAGCCCCATATTGGAGGGAAGACCTGCCAACTTTCATACATCTCTATGCTATAACACTCGCTCTTTCTCCCTCTCATTTTAAGAAAGAAAGAGGAGACCTAAAGCTTGATGTTCCTTACTCACAGCAGCTTAGGCTATATTGTTAGTCTAAAAGCCCGGTTATTAGAGAGAAAAGAATATAATTTGAGTCCCACCTTTACATTCAAGAAATCCAACCTTTTTTTTTTTTCCAAGACAGGGTTTCACTGTGTAACTTTGGCTGTCTTGGAACTTACTCTATAGAACATACTGCCCTTAAACTCATGATATCCACCTGCCTTTGCCTCCCAAGTGCTGGGATTAAAAGCATGTGCCACGACCACCTGACAATAAACCCATCCTTAAACAATCATCCTGCAGTAGTGTGTGCTCCAACACTGTGCCTATCTTAAAGATAGAGCTGCTATAAAGCTTCCTTGAGCTCCAGTTGATGTGGCCATTGTTTTGCAGGAGCCTGCTAAGGCCACTCTCTTAGAATTGTTGTGTATTTCTCTAAATGTTCTCACCATAGTACCTGAGGTTTTTTTCTTTTCTTTTAAATGATGAGAACTGAACCCAGGTCCTTCTGAACATATTCATAGCCATTTGATGGGTTCTTTCTAAACTAACACAGCCGAAGATGGGATTTGAGCTTGATACCTCCACCAATGAGACTTTATTGTGTGCCAAAGTAGCTTCAGAGACATGCAATGTTCATCCTGGCATCTCTGGGAGCCTCCACACAGCCTCTACCCCAATACAGCAGTCTCAGCAGAAACATGCTGAATAGAGTACTAGACAAAGGGCAGGAGAAGAAGCAAGAGTGAGAGGCAGAGAAAGACAACAAGGCATTCCCTCTTTCGTAAGATAATCAGGACCTATTATATTACTGCTGTTGATTTTCCTGCTTTCACAAATGAACACTGCCTGCTTGCACTCCAAGCATCTCAACAAAAAGAAACAGAGGCTCCTGAGTGTTTGATTAAGGCAGACATAAATCTTCCTTGTAAGAATATGGTGATCCACTATGGTGGAGTTGACTTTGTCCATAAGAGAGCTGAGAAGAGGGGGTGTCACCAAATGGACACCATTCACCCTTGCATGTCAAACCCTCCACTTCCCCCGTAATGTGCCATATTATGCATATTTTGCATAATGACTGATGTAATTGGTCAGTACTTGTGTTGTTTTTTAATAGATAATACATGTACATGGTACCCAACTCAAAATGGGATGTCTGTTCTACTGATATCCAAGCCATTGGTTTCAGTTTCCTTACCCCAGATAGTCCAGTTTTTCTCTTTGCAAAGATGGTCCATGAGTATTTTGTGATACCATTAATTATTCTGTTGTATGTTTTCAGACAACACAAGTTTGAATTCAATGACCAATAGTTTGGGGATCTAAAGCCCGTCTGGCTACATACAGTGATGGAAGCAGAACTTTGGCTCATTTGTTTATTTGTCTAATTGAACAGTCTCTTCCTTCTTTTTAAATTCACACACACACACACACACACCACACACATATGTGGAATATGTGTGTGTATATTTTGTGTGTGTGTGTGTGTGTGTGTGTGTGTGTGTGTGTGTGTGTAAAGGGTGGATGATACAAGAGAATGGACAGAGATAATAGAACCTCTCCATATTAGAGGGATCTTTCTTCCAAGATCTCCTCCTAGATCAGGTTCCAGATTGTGGGCACACTGCTGACTTTTGGGGATCAAGCTGGATTTGGCTGGTGAAATGTAAAAGTCATCTTTCCATGGGTTCTTCTACTCCATTAGCTCTCTAGCCTCTGTTAGGAGCTTCCTTGTGTGCACAGTGAAACTTTGGAACTGCTGGGAACTTCCTCCTCTGGGAACATTCTCTTCTTTTAAAAACAGGATTCTATCAACTGGATTCTTCTCCATGCAATTTTAAGACTCTAACTCAGTCTTTTGGGACAAAGATAACAAAAGGATAGCAGGGATGGGACAGAGATATGCAATAAAGGAAACTTTCTAATCTTGGATCTATGAAACTAAGGATCTTTGGGGGCATGGGTTATGGGTGAACTTCTGCTCATCCCTGGGTCTCAAAAACATGGAAATGCAAGGCAGGGCACAAGCTGTGTGTACCATGGTATATTAGGACCCTGTATAAAATATTCCTTAATATTAGAAACCCCCATGAAAGATGACTATAACCCCCAATTCTGATCCCAGTTAATTTAGTAAGAACAAGATTTCCTGGCTCCAGCCTCTCAACCTAATCAGGTTTTCCTGTGGGACAGACAGAGTACTTACAGTGTCATCTAAAAATGGGATCTCCACTGTTTCTGGCATAGAGAGGAGCACTGATCCACTGAAGATGTGGGCTTTGCTCTCAGAGACTACAGTATACCTAACTAAGCCATAACAAGGTAAGAGTGACATAGATGATTTGGCCAACCTTTGCCAGTGGACAAAATGTGCCACAGGACATTTTGGTCACAGGTGTTAAATACGTAGACAGATTGTCATTGCTTCCTAGGGGTACCTTGGAAAGCATGCGGAAAAGGTTCTTTGCAGAAGCTATATTAGAGGGCAGAGAAGTTGCAGATAGAAAATAGAATGTAACTGAGCTACATCACAAACAATCAGCAGTCACCCTGGGCTCTGAGGACATCTCTGCCCAGTCATAGACAGTCAGATCCTGATACCCAAGAGAATTAGGACAACACCCAAATCAACAACACTGGATGGTTTTGTGTTAATATAACAAAAGCCCAAGTCATCTGAGTAGAGGGAAATTTGACTGAAAACAAAGTCCCCACCAGATGTTCCTATGGATAAACCTGTGGAGCATTTTCTTGGTTGATTACTAATATAAGAGGGTCCATTTCCCTGTGGGTGGCTCCACCCCGGGCAGAAGGTACTGAGTGGAATAAGAAAACAGACTGAACAAGCCACTGGAAACAAGCCAGTAAGCACCTTTCCTTCATGGCCTCCACTTCTCATGTTCTTTTTTTCTTATTTAAAATTTATTTATTTATTTATTTATTTATTTATTTACTTACTTATTTACTTACTTACTTATATCCCAAATGTTACCCCCCTCCTGGTATACCCTCACAGAGTTCCTCCCCATCCCGCTGCCCTTCTCCTCTAAGAGGGCAGCACACCCACTATATCCCCCCACACCCTGGTTCATCAAGTCCCTGCAAGATTAGGCACATCTTCTCCCCATGAAGCAGCCAGACATGGCAGTCCTCTGCTACATATGTATCAGGGGCTTCAGACCAGCCTGTGTATGCTCTTTGGTTGGTGGCTCTGTCTCTGGGAACTCCTAGAGGTCCAGATTAGTTGACACTGTTGGACTTCCTGTAAGGTTGCCATTTCCTTGAGGGCCTTCAGTCCTTCCCCTAACTCTTCCATAGAGGTCCCCAACCTCCGTCCAATGTTTGTCTGTAGGTAAATTCATCTGTCTCAGTCAGCTGCTGGATAGAGCCTCTCAGAAGGCTGTTAAGCTAGGCTCCTGTCTGCAAGCACAACATAGTATCATTAAGAGTGTGAGGGATTTGTGCATGCCCATGGGATGGGTCTCAAAATGGGCCAGTCACTAGTTGGCCATTCCTTCACTCTCTACTCCCTCTTTGTCCCTGTGTTTCTTTTAGGCAGGATCAATTTTGGATCAAAAGTTTTGTAGGTGGGTTAGTGTCCCCATTTCTCCACTGGGGGTCCTGACTGGCTATGGGAGGTGGTCTCTTCAAGTTCCATATCCCCACTGTTGTGCATTTCTGGTAAAGTCACCTACATCGATTACTGGGAGCCTCCCTCATACTGGGTCTCTGGGACTTCTTAGAGAATCCCCTCATCCCCAACCCCTAGCAGTGGCATATTCTGTTTTTAATCCAAGGTTCTTGCCCTGGTTGAATTCCTGGCCTGACTTCAGCCAGGGATTGTTAACCAGAAGTGTTAGGTGAATAAACCCTTCCCTCCCTAGGACAGTCTTATTCATTCCCTCTGTCACAGCAATGGAAACCATAGCAAACACATTAACAGGACAGAGCTCTCATTCCAACTCCTGGATTCCTGGGTCAGGCCCTATTATGCTCTGTGGAGCCTTTTTTTCTCTCATTTGCCCCATTTGCATTATGCTCTGTCACCCTGCCGCTACCTGGCATTGGTAGGAGGCAGGTCCACCAGCAGATCTCAGTGTGAGAGTGTCTGCATCCTTCTGCCACCCTGCCTGCCCCTTCCTGTCACTTGTCTGCAGCTAAGTAACACAGATTGTCTCTACTGTTCCTTTGTGCTTCTCTGCCTCCTCATATTCAGGAGAGAGAGAGAGAGAGAGAGAGAGAGAGAGAGAGAGAGAGAGAGAGAGAGAGAGAGAGAGAGAGAATGCCAAAATCACAGAAGCAAATTGCTGCTAATGTTTCCTCTTCTCTCTCCATTAGAAATGTCACTTATAAATATTGAAGAATCAAGTGCCACCAACCACCCAAGTCCCACTGTCTGGTGACTACAAGACCTTTTCTTGTGTCTTCCAGGGCAGCCCTTCTGGAGGTATGTGGGGAGACAGCCTGCTCCACAACCAAGGACAAAGGACATAGGCAGGTCAGGAGCAGTGTCAGAGCTGCCTACATAGCTCCATAGCTATTCACCAACGGGACAGAGTCTCCTATTAGTGGGAGGATGGTACTGAGGCAGGAGTTGTAGAAGAAGGCTGGCACCCTCAAAGGAGAGGTAGAAGGCAGGTGCCAAGATACTGGTTGAGAGGGGCAAAGGTACTAAAAGCAAACAGTATCACTATAAAGAAAAATAAAGCTCGCTCACACCCATCCCTGCCACTAACTCCAACTAAGATCTCAAGCTGAAATATAGGACGTGGGAGGTGCACGAGAGCTGTATTATCTGAAGCCATAGGAGAGGACATCCTGGTCTCTGGGGACAAGGCATGCCCTGATGTTGCCACAGAGGCCTTTGTGATTTATAAACACAGTCAGAAGAGAGGCTAGGGAAACACCCCTTCCTGAGTGGTGCTGCCATGCCTGGCATCGGAACTACATGGTGTCTTTTCAAGGGAAGGAGTGGTACTTTCAGGGCATGTACTACACTCTCAGCAAACAAAGAGGTCACGGGAAGCAGCAAGTCAAGCTACCTCAGAGAAATGTTGATGTTGTAGGCACAGTGCTGGGGAGTCATTGTTTTGGATTAAGCACATTAGAAAAGAGTAGATGACATCAGGGTGATGCAGTGCTGGTATCCACAGAAAGGTCTACTCTTTCCCTGGGAACAAAAAGATCTCACCTTTCCTATGGGTGGGAGCAGGATAACAGGAATCTAGGAAGATAGACTTGGGAATACAAATCTAGTGATGATAGTAAATCATGGATATCCATGCCAAGAGTATATATAGATACATAGGCATGAGCCTGGGCCAGAATTTTGGTTAAAAACAAAAGAAAACAAAAGAAAACAAAACAAAAAAATAGTTATAGTCTGAATCATTCTACCCTGTACAGACTTGAATTGCCTGTAGTGGCAACTGCCATTAAACAAATTAACTTCCTTCCTTCTAACTTTCTTTTTTCTCTATCATCTATCTATCTACCTCCCTCCCTCCCTATCTGTCTGTCTGTCTGCCTGTCTGTCTGTCTATCCATCCATCCATCCATCCATCCATCCATCCATCCATCCATCCATCCATCCATCTATCTATCTATCTATCTATCTATCTATCTATCTATCTATCTATCTATCTATTTGTATATCTATCTATCTACCTGTCTATCTATCTACCTCCCTGTCTGTCTGTCTGTCTGTCTGTCTGTCTGTCTGTCTATCTATCTATCTATCTATCTATCTATCTATCTATCTACCTCTCTATCTATCTACCTGTCTATCTATCTACCTCCCTATCTACCTCCCTATCTATCTATCTATCTATCTATCTATCTATCTATCTATCTATTTGTATATCTATCTATCTACCTCCCTCCCTATCTATCTATCTATCTATCTACCTCCCTACCTCCCTACCTCCCTACCTCCCTATCTATCTATCTATCTATCTATCTATCTATCTATCTATCCATTTATCTATCTATCCATCTATCTATCTACCTCCTTATCTATCTATCTATCTATCTATCTATCTATCTATCTATCTATCCATTTATCTATCTATCCATCCATCCATCTATCTATCTATCTATCTATCTATCTATCTATCTATCTATCTATCTATCTATTTGTATATCTATCTATTTACCTGTCTATCTATCTACCTCCCTATCTACCTCCCTATCTATCTATCTATCTATCTATCTATCTATCTATCTATCTATCTATCTATTTGTATATCTATCTATCTACCTCCCTCCCTATCTATCTATCTATCTATCTATCTATCTATCTACCTCCCTACCTCCCTATCTATCTATCTATCTATCTATCTATCTATCTATCTATCCATTTATCTATCTATCCATCTATCTATCTACCTCCTTATCTATCTATCTATCTATCTATCTATCCATCTATCCATTTATCTATCTATCCATCTATCTATCTACCTCCCTATCTATCTACCTCCTTATCTATCTATCTATCTATCTATCTATCTATCTATCTATCTATGTTAGATTGATCCTCTGGTCTCACACATGGTAGACAGTTCTCTACCACTAAACTGTATCTCCAGCCCTTGCTTGAATTTACTCCTAGCTCAGGTAAGCCTGGGACTTGCAATACTCCTGAGGAGGAGGAACATTGTGCCCTAACCTTTAGTGGCTGGAATTGCAGGCTTGCACCACAGGCCCAGCTCATCAAGCTATGCTCCTGCAGCAGACAATTGCAAACTCTCTCTGCTGAAAGGAAAAGAAAGGGCCATGAGCTACACATGCGCAATGGAGGCGGGTACAAAGAGGAGACCAAGAAGTGTTGTGTGATAAGCTCAGGCCTCCTGTGATTCCCACAAGATTCCTTGTCTTTTCCAGGCTTCCAAAGGGTTTCAATTTTAAACTGAAAGGTTAGAAGCTGGCACTCTCCTCAACGCCTCAGCTGGACTCAGAACAAACAAAGCAGGCTTATGTACACTGCCCAGGTCCTGCTCCTCCCCTCCTCCATCAGCGGTAAGATGCTGAACATGGAGTCTGGGTGTGAGGGTCCATGGAGGGAATTTCAATCCTGATTAAAAGAATGTGGGGCTCTCAAGTTAGTGGCTTTTTATCTTGTTCTCTATTTGACAGCCAAATCAATTCTTCCTTTTTGACAACCACTTCTGCTTTCCCTCTGATCAGCTCCCAGCTGGTGGAGAGAGTTCCTTTTCTCCTAAGCCCACCTCCATGCCCTTGATTCAGTTTCTCAGAAAAAAGGACTAAAAGACTATGTCTGCTAGTGGTCATTTTTTTTTTTTTTGCTTTAGGAATTATATGGGTCTAGTCTCGGGGAAGTCATTGTGGGAAAACATCTCTGGATGCTGAACAATGAATATGCTCTAGGAGAAGATCATCTTTAAATAAAAAAAAAAAAGCAGAGGAAGGGTCTGGAGGGAAAGCACTACATGAGCCTTTATCATGTGTGTGGCACTACAAATGGTACTTTACATACAAGTCGTGGATAAAATTGATCGTCCTAGAATTGTCCACCCCTCTTGCCCATCAACCAGTTGGTCTCACCTTACTTTGTGGTTCTCCTTCTTCTATACCCTCACAACGCACACAAGCACTAAGAGAGAAACTCCTCTCTGGGTTCTCAGGGGCTTTTTGATCAGCCAAGAGAGTAGGTGGGTGTAAGGAGAGAGTTAAAAGTCAGGGGTGTGTGAGTAAGCTGAAGAAGTTAGCCAGGAAGACTGAAATCTCATACACAACAGTAATAACTAAAAAAAGAGGGAGAAAGCCAGGGACCAGAGTAAGAGCATTTGGGTCATAGAAGAGAACTGGTCAGGGCAGAAAGAGCTGTCCATGATTACTGTGGGTTCAGGATTTTCTCTCTTTATTGTTCTTTCAGTTATGCTAGCAGACTTGGGGGTTCTTGTCTGTACTTGATTTGCTATTTTGCCAATGTCTGTCTGAACCTTCTTTAAATACACTTCTCTCCCAAGATATGGCATGCCCTTTCAGCAAGGAGGTATCCAAAGTGATTTTGAGCCACAGGTACAAACTGAATATGAAACTTCACACTCCAATCTGAACTTCATCATGAACAAAGAGCACAGCTTTGCCTTGACTACATAGCGATATGATCATGTCTGTCAAGAGGCATAGGTGAAGCAGGTGCCAGCTGGGGGACACATCTAAGCAGGTCAGATGTTAATATTTTCTCACTGCTGAGAAAGGATTCCAGTTTCTTAGGAAAGTTGATTTTAGTGAGGTAGGGATGAAAATGGATGTCTTAGCTTCACAAGGATTTTTTAAAAGTATTTTGATTCAGTGATCTCTCATAATGCCACCTGGTACATTACATCCCAAGCCCTGAACTCTCCTGTAAATTGTAATGCTGCCTTTCCTGAATCTTCTCCATTTCTCCAGCTTTGAGACTGTACCAAATGAGCCACATGGAGCCTTAGGATTTATTTTGATTACAGATACATTTACCCTGTATGAGATGAAGTAGTGGTTTTGTCCTGGGAATCTATTGTTAGTACTTGATGTTTTAAATTTAAATTATGGCGTCTGACCTTTTAAACTCAATAAATATAGGAAAAATTATGAATTTTTAAAAGTTTAAATTGTGATATACAAAGATAAAAATAAGTGTGTGTGTGTGTGTGTGTGTGTGTGTGTGTGTGTGCACATATATAAGGAAATGAGTGTAGAATCCAGGAGTCAGGTGTTGTTTTAGCCTACAGACAATTCTTCTAGGCTCCTCCCCGGGACCTAGCAATGGCTTAAGTCATCACCTGCTGCCATTACCTGCCTCCATCAAGTGCAGGCACCATATAAAAAGACTATCCCCCACTCTAGCTTGCTTGCTCTCTCTGTTCCCTCATATTCTTCTCTCTCTCTCTTTCTCTTTTTCTCTTCCTCTCTGTCCTTCTCTGTCTCCCCTTCTCTGCCCTCATGACTCGGCTCCCAACTGTCTCTACCCCTTTTCCAGATCCTCACTCACCTTCTTTTCCTCAAATAAACTCCCTTTATATGAGATCTGTAACGTGGCGTCATTTCTCAGGGGACACCTTGGCATGGGCCCACCAGGTTCCCCCTCACTACATTATATTTCATAACAGGTATGGTTCCTCAGTTGGCCTTTACTTTCTTCACTCTCACTCTCACACTCGAAACCCTTAGACAGGGTTCCTCATTGTCCTGAGGCTCATCAAGTAGGTTAGGCTAGGCTAGTGGGTCAGTAAGCTCAGTGATCTCCCTGTCTCTGACAACTCATTCCTCCCTTAAAAAAAAGAAAAAAGAAAAAAGAAAAAGAAAAGAACATGCATTCTAGGGATGAAACTCCTTATCCACCAGCCCAACAAAGACTTCTTTTACCACAATTGGTTCCATCTATTTTGTTTCAGCATTGCATTATGAAAAATGTCACGCATCACATCAATGGGCAGTACAGTTCTCTCTCTCTCTCTCTCTCTCTCTCTCTCTCTCTCTCTCTCTCTCTCTGTGTGTGTGTGTACATATGTTTCTAGACTTTTCTTGTCATGTCTCAGCCTCTTTCTCTTATCACCATCTTTTTTTCCCATGTATTTTAAGTCAGTACACTTGTCCCTAAATCCTTTACCTGGAGGTCATTACCTTGATTTCAAGATTATTTACAGATTTCCTTTATTCTGAAGTATAGTTTACAAACCGTGAAATGTACTCTTTGGGCAGATTCACTAAGTGCTGGCAAACACACACACCTATCATAACTCATGTCACATCAACAAAGGCACTTTCCTATGGCATACATATACGCCTGCCATAATTGATATTCAGATCAGCATAGGATTTTCCACCATTCCAGAAAATTCCTCTCCTCAGCAATCCTCTCGTTTCCACCCCTCATGGCTTCTTGCCTTCCTGACTGGTTCTGCAGTAGATTATTTTTGTCCTAGAAGTCTATATGAATGGAACCATGCAGTCACTCCATTTGGTACATTTGTTTACGTTAGGTGGTGTGTATCAAACCCAGGGCTACGCTCATACTAGGCAAGTGCTCTATTGTAAATTTAAAACAACCTCTGGATCCTTTCAGGGTAAGGAATACTGGGACATTTTCTCTTGTATGGCTACAGAAAATGGAGTTTGCGCTATCGTTATCAAGACTGAAGTCTCTGGATCATTCTCAAACCTAGTTCGGACTCTTGGAAGACAGAAGACAGTAATGGAACTGTCCTAGGAACTCCTACAGCCTTTCCTTATTTTGTGGGAAGCACTTCCTGTAGCTCCATTAGCATCTCAATCTTGCAGAACCTATGGGATCTGTTAGGCTGATGTGCTCAAGGTCAGGAAGCAAGGTGACAGGTGTCCAATTCTTTTGGCCTCTCAGACACTCCCTCCTGGTCCCCTATTGACCCATCTGTTTAATGTAGGTGGCTGTGGCATGCTACCAGAGCTGAGCTTGGAGGACTCTGCAGAATTTGTGCATGGTGAGAAACTAAGAAACAAACGCTTTGGCCTTGTTTTCTTTGTGAGCTCCGCAGGAGGGATCAGGCAAGGAAGCAGTCCTCTCTCTGCTTTGCCTGTGCTGGAAGACCACCCGCCAGCACAAAACAGGAAGCAGAAGAGAGTAAACAGACCAGATGCAGAGATGTGCTCATCAGCACAATCTGTCCCTGAATGTTTTTGCCGCAAGTTTGTGAGAGTGTCAAGAGGCAACCGAGCGGAAGGAACTAATCAGCGAGGCCCACGGTTGTGTTGAAGAGTGGAGAGGAGACTTCCAGATGGCATCTGGCCCATACACACATAGCAGGGCGGGATGCCCTGCCTCAGACATAGAGGGCTATCAGCTCAGCTCAGCCCATTAGTTTCTTAAACGTGGATTTCTTCCATCAGTCACTACTCCCATGAGTTCTGGACTGTTGGAGTAGCTGATGACCATGACAGCAGTGGTGGTGATGATGTGGTTGGTGTTGATGTAGTTGATGATGATGTGGTTGGGATGAGAGAGGAACCCTGAACACCAAAGTAAGACACCTTAAGTTTGTTCAATGCTGCTACATATAGATACTTACCTTTACTTATGATGGAAGTGTCCTGTCTAAGTGGAAAATATGAATACAAATATATATATATATGTATATATACACATACATATATGTATATATATAGAGAGAGAGAGAAAGAGAGAGAGAGAGAGAGAGAGATGGATGGATAGATAGTGCCTGAGCTACTCAGCATCACTGTTAAGCCACACAGCTCACTGTAGAGGGTCATTTGTTTCCCAGCTAATCACATGATTGACAATGTTACAAATCCAGGATACTACCCTAGCATTTCAAATCCATTAAAAACTCTAGAAATGATTTCTACTGAAGGCATATGACTTTAGCGATATTGTAATATATTGAAAAGCCCTACATCGGAACACCGAAAGCCAGGATCAGTTATATTTATGAATCACTTGCCCTATTTTAAGTAGTGACTGGCATGTAGAGTCTAAAGATCTGAAAGAGCACAGGATGGAGGTTAATCATGTTGAGCCCTCCCAGTCCATGCCAAGTCTCAATCAGCCCCGTCGTAAAGTGGGAATTCTTCTGAAACTCCTAGTCTCTATCTCAGGGGTATTGGAGACTGTTTAAAGAAGGGAGAGATGGAACAATAAAATGAGGGAGGGGAAGAGTAGCTGGAGGGAACTTTCTCCTTCATGGCTAATTGAAATTCACTAAATGTTTATACCTATTAAGGCTCAGATCTGGCCCTGGTAGGGTCGCAGGTGCAGAGATTGCTAAAGGGAAAAGTCCACACATTCCAAGCCTCTGCTTTGGAGCTAACAAGAATGCTAATGGAGGTGATTAAAGACCGATTGATTACCAGGGATGAACTGAGGGGTGTCATGGGTTAATACACATTAGAGCTGAGGACCATGTATCCTGGAGACAAGAGACAATTGTGCAATCCCTAGGTCCTCTTGATGGAGTGGTGAGCCTCAGAGCCCTGCAGGTACAGCTAGCATTAAAAGAACCGCAGCATCTGGATGCTAAGAAAGCACCATTATTTGGAGGCTAGGGATCAGACTGTAGAAGAGTAAGAAAGATTTTTCTTATGTTGTCCTGATGTAAACTCTAAATATTGACCTTGATAACAGTACCAGACCAACTCCCTGCACCTGCCTTCTGAGCTCAGTGGTGATTAATCACTGTCATGATTAATATTAATCGACACCTAACAAGATCTAAAACCATCTAGAAGACAAGTCTCTGGGCATGCGAGAGTTAACTGAGGTGGGTGGAACTATTCCATGGGCTGGGGTCCTGGACTGAAAAAAAAAAAAGAGGAGAAAGTGAACTGAACACCAATGTTTCCTCTCTTGCTGCTTGCTGTCTATGAATGCAATGTGACCAGCCACTTGAAGCTCCCACTGCCATGACTTCTCCACCACGATGGACTGTACTGTCAACTGTGAGCCAAAGCACACTCTCTCTTTCTTCAGTGGCTTGTGTTAGGTCTGTTATCATAGTGACTATAAAAGTAACAAATGCAACTACTATCCTTGAGCAACAAAACAAGCTAGATGAGGTGAGTAGGTCAGACACAACTAGGAGGCGGGGAAGAAGGGACTAATTTATTCTAAGAGCCAAGGAAAGAGAAATGTCACAGCCCAAACTGGATCCTAGCATTCCATGGTGTGATGGTTTGACTATTGTGGTAGTTTGAATATGCTTAACCAAGGGAGTGGCACTATTTGGAGATGTGGCCTTGTTGGAGGAAGTGTGTCACTGTGGGCGTGGGCTTTAAGACACCCTTCCTAACCACATCGGAGCCAGTCTTCTCCTAGCTGCCTTTAGACCAAGATGTAGAACTCTCAGCTTCTCCTGCACTATGCCTGCCTGGAAGCTGCCATGTTCCTGCCTTGATAATGGGCTGAACCTCTGAATCTTTAAGCCAGCCCAAATTAAATGTCATCCTTATAAGAGTTTCCTTGATTGTCCACAGCAGTAAAATCCTAACTAAGACAACTAACTATGTTGGGACGTAATTTCTCAGTGTGGCAGTGTTGGTAGGTAAAGAATACTGGGAGGGTTTGGCTCCTAGGATAATGTGCTACATCAAGAATAAGTTGGTGACCTGTAGGAGCTGACCCCCTTTTTTTGTCTTTTCCATATGCAACCATGTGCTCCTCTGCTTTCATTTATGAGTCAAAGCACTACAAGTCTCTCACCAGGAGCTGAGCAGATGCCAGTACCATGCTTGAGGGTTCCTAGCCTTTGCACCTCACCAGAACAGAACTCTATTCTTTGTAAATTAGCAAGTATTCTGTTAGGACAGGGGAAAAAATGACCAAGACACATGGCATCCACCTCAATTGATGCTGTTTCAGGAATGAATCATTAAGGACTAACCCACCTCACCCACCTATTTACATCATTTTAAAAATCCAAGCCTGAGTCTCACACTCCACAGAGACTGGCTTTATTGCCCACCCTTGTACTCCTTCTGTTCTCTAGCCATGTACAGAGTCCTTCTAACAAGATCAACACTTTGCCAGGAAGAAGACTTGCCACGCGCACTTGCGTGATGGCGGTATTTGAGGCGAAAACTTCAAGGAAAGTCAGCCTCCTGCCTCCACATTGTT
>NW_022196903.1:27044452-27055936 GCF_008632895.1 Mastomys coucha | reverse complement strand
GTGCCCACCTGGCCAGAATCCCTTGTCCCGCGGAACAGGGACCCCGCGAGAAATCCCGGTCCGCGGCAAAGACTGTGGGGGTTCCCATGTTTGTACTGTTAAGCTGCTCATTATCAATTGGGGCACTTCGTGCCATTCTAACCCTGCACAACTGCCTACTCTAGGGAAAGGCCTGGATTATCACTGAATGGGCAAACTCAGGAGCAAAGCCAGAAAAAGCTTCACATATGTGAACAGAGGCATACAGACAAGAATGCCAATGCACACATTCACATGTTTACACATGCACCATATGCACACATGTACCACAAACAACCCCCACACCATACACATCATGTGTACATATACCATACGTACTACACACACACATATTTACAAGCATACCATGCACACACATATACTACAAAAATCACATATACCACATACACACACATACAATACATACCACACATACCACACACACACACACACACACACACACACACACACACACACACATACACACGCACACCAGCCTCTGCCAGTCAGTCTAACCTCTATGTGAAATGGTTCACAACATGGTCATTGCTCAGTAAAAAAATTACAAAAGAACTGCTCCGGAACTTCAGTCTGTTTTAAGCTCTGCTCTGCAGGGTCATCTGTCTCGCCCTCTAAAGCACCTGGCCGTGCTCTGTCTGCATCAGGGAGCTCGGTGCCTGTTTGAGGCAACTTGCAATTATTCTAGTCTCCCTAGACACCACTAATTGGATTGTGTGATGGGTACTGCTACCTAATATGAAAATAGCTTCACTCCCCTGAAACATGGTGGCTCTTGGGATGTAATTGTTGGGGGAGAATACCTGTCTGTGTACAAGTGTTTAGGGAGGAGGAAAGGAAGCCATGCTAAGAGGAAGAGAAAACAGAGGGAGCCCTTTCCCTCGTCAAGGACTGATGGTGTATACTTCTGACACAAAGCCAGAGAAAAGGGAGCTAGAGACACATAAGCAGGCAAGGAGACTGAGGACTTCCCCAACATGAGATACAACAAACTGGGGTGGGTAGGCAAAGTTGGGGAACTGAGGCAGATGACCCTGAGGGCACCTGAGAAATGAGCTCCTCTGGCTACTTGGTATACATATGAGAGTACCAACCTAGGAAGATTAGGATTTGACACAGCTCCTGGAGTCCATAGGAGCACAGGTAGCATTGGCCTTGGCCTCTGAGTTCCACTGGTCTACTACATGCTGAGATGCCACTATGGCATGGTCTAGCTAGCCCCAGTAAAATGACAACCAGAGTTGAATCTCCAGATCTCCCAGTGGAAGGAGAAAACCACCCCCTTAAAGGTTGTCCTCTGATCTCCTTCTCTTTCTCTCTCTCTCTCTCTCTCTCTCTCTCTCTCTCTCTCTCTCTCTCTCTCTCTCTCTCTCTCTCTCTCTCTCTCTCTCTCTCTCTCTCTCTCTCTCTCTCTCTCTCTCTCTCACCACCCCCCCCCACACGCACACACACAGTGAGTATACATTTTTTAAAAGGTAAAAACTGGTTTAAATAGCAGAAGACAGGCAATACTTTAGAAAAGAGTAAAGAGGATCGAAAGGACCAAAAATCCTGTTCTCCCTAAAGATTGCTATGAATTCCTGTAATGTGCTTTGAGGCCCCCTCTCAGTCTTTCACATAGAGAAAGAACAGAAGGGGAGTTGGTGGGGCTGAGTGAGCATGAGTGTGGAGCAGAACACAATGAGACCAGTGAGCAACAGGTATCCCATCTAACAGGACCAATGGGTACAGTTGTCCACACATCCTCCTAGTGCTCCCCCAGGGACTCCCAGGCAAGGGAGCAGGGGGACATCCAAGGTGAGGGACTGAGGGAGCGTAGATTCTTACAGCCTGGATGCATCCTCCTTCATGGCTGCATTACCATGGTGCCGGGCCACCATAGTGTATCTGCATCTTTTGCATCCTGTTTACCTCCCCTCCTGCCCGCAGAGGACATAGGCATCACCCAGAAAGAGCTGGGATCATTTCTAATCCCAAACTCCACCTCTACCAGCTGTGTGACCTTGAGCAATGTTCCAAACTCCTTAAACATCATCTTTTTCATCCAGAAAAGGGAAGTATTACCTTCTCTATCTGGCTCTTGGAGAGGATCAAGGGAAAGACAGAAACAGATGTGACCTCAGCCCATGAGAGTCGCTCTGTGAGGACTTTACTTCCTGAGTCTTTCTTTGATGGATCTGTAAGGCTTAGCATTGCCTTCGGGGACCCCTTGCCCAACCTGCGACATGGCAATAAAAAGATGAGAGGAAGGAAAAACGTTTTCCATGCACTCATAAGACAGACAGACACCATGTGGAAGTATTCTAAGGGTCACGAGACAGACACCATGTAGAAGTGTTCTAAGGATCACCCATAACTCTCTGGACAATTTGTGACTGGAAGACACTGTGATCCGGCCTTTACTTGTTAAGTAGTAGGAGGGAGACAGCAAGTAGTTACAGGGAGAAACTACACAAGAACAAGAAGAGGGGTCAGGGAGACCCAGCCCTGTGCCAGACTCTGTGTGAGCCAGGAAGTGGAGGGGCAGGGTAGAGCAATTAGGCATACTCTGGTCACCTCTGTGTACCTGAAACTGGGCTGTGATTTAGCATGTTTGATGACATATTTGTTATGGAAATTACCTAACGAGCAACAAAATTATTATCTAACTGGAAACAGTACTATCATAAAATATTACAAATTAGATTAGGCCACCTTTGCTTAATGAAACAAATAACAAGGGTAATTGAACTTCTGCTGCACCAGCAAGTGCAGCCCGCTTGTTCTTCAAGATGTTCCTGTTGATTCAGGCATTTGTTTTAAGGCTGTGTAGGATGGAGATGAAAACATCCTACCCGGTCATCTGTCTGGCAATCTGATTGTTTGATGACATTCTCCCTAGGAGTAAAAGGAATCTGCATGTACGATGTGGGATGTGGCCGTGTAGGTGAGGGAGTTACTGTATGATTCTGCCTTTCAAGGGACTCCAGGCTTTCATCCTTCTGCAAAAATCACCTCATTTTCCTACTTTTCACTCACAGGCTGAAATAGATTTTCACTTTGGGAACTTTTATCTATAGTTTGAGACAAGAACATTTTCTATGAGGACTGACCAGAGTGAATGAGATGGTTTTCTTTATCATCATTAAAATGTTGAAACTCTACTTCAAATAATTTATTACAGAAGAAACTGCTCCTCTCTCTTTCCATTACTGGAGGAGCACGCTCCGACATTTTAGTCTTTCAATCCAGCCACTATTTGAAATAATCAATATTTTATTTTCAAACAAAGGCACTTAGGCAGTTTCACTTGTACCAGAAAGGAATTGGGCAGCACTGGGGGTGGGGGGAGGGTTGGGAGCAGGGAATTGCCTTAGAAACCTCAGCCTTTTGTTAAGATGGCTGTGTAAGGAGTGGGCTCCGTGTATACTTTTCTTCCTCTAAGCACAGAGGAAAACCTTTCTCCCATGGTCCCTTGCAAAAAAAAGCTAGGGCCGTGTGAATAAATTCTGCCAGTGGAATTTGCATGGAGGCATTAAGGGGCATGGAAGCCTGATCCTCTAACGTGGAGACTCTGGAGGCAGGTGTTTTGATGTTGTATGGCATGGAAAACCTTGTAGACCCACATACTAATCATTCACAGTTACGCACCAGCGCCTCACTGTCAGCTAAATTTGTTGAGCTTCCTGTGTTTCAGACAATGCTGTGTCTAAGGACGCACTCTCTCTGTCTGTCCTCACCCCTAAGTACTATGGCCATCTCAGCATATCAGAGAGACACTTGCACACCCATGTTTATAACAGCCATTATTTACAACAGCAAAGCGATGGACCTTGTCTAGATGGCCATCAACAGATGGATGAGTAAAGAAAATGTGGTGCATAAACACAATGATGTTTTACTTGGCCACCAAGAAGAAAAGATGTGTTATTTGCAGAGGAATGAATAAAACTGGAGATCATTAGCTAAGCAAAATTAAGCCAAACCCAGGAAGACAAACATCACATTTTTCTTTCATATGTGGAATCTAGATTCATGTGTATGTGTGCAAGTGAAAAGGGCACTCAGTGAAGGGTAAAAGGAGTCTATGAAGGAGAGAAAGGATGGACAAGAAGCAAGAGATGCTCACTAGGGGTAAGAAAGACCAAGTATATATGTAAAATTATCATATATATACATACATGCATGTATATATATACATATGTGTGTGTGTGTGTGTGATGAAACATAAAAGCTAAAGAGAGTTATTTTGGAGAAAAAATATGAACCAGAAAGAATGGGATTCAAGTCATACTGATGAACAAAGTACATTGTCTATTTTTATCTATTTATATCTATCTATATAAATATATATGAAAAGTGTCATAATAAAACTCATTATATTGTCATATTTTTTAAATGCCAACTTAAAAATTAATTAAATCAATTAATAATCTTACTGTTTATCCAATTGCCTTACAATATTAGTCCAGAACACAGTCATGATACTAGTAAGACAGGTCTTGAAGACACTTTTGGATATCGTGGCTTTTTGCTTTTCAGAATACATTTTATTGCTTTATACAAAAATCCATTGAAAAATGGGAAATTTTCTGTCTATTCTGCTCAATCTATTTCATCTATCTTGTGCTCCCTATCACTAACATTTACTAGTACCTTGCACTAGTATTGTACATTTGTGAAGATAATTCTAATGTGACTTTTATCCTTTCATCTACATTTATATTTAGATAGTGCTTTAACTGTTTTTGTTCCTTTTTGTTATTTTTGAACTGCTTTATGACAATTAGATTCTATTTTTTTTCCTTTTTTTCTGAAATTGGACATGATCAAAAATACAAAGAGAAATAAAATGTCATTGCTAAATAACAAACAGGTGGCAGTGGGAAGACAGAAAGAAGTCACATAGTTTTGGGAGGAACCATGGCCCTATCCTGTAGTCATGGCAACAAATCATAACATAGACCAGTGTGACAAGGTATTCTGAAAGGCACAGTGGTGGTACTTACATCCTAGGGGTAACCACCAGTCACCTACCTGAACTTAGGACACACTCAATAGGAGCTAATTAAGGCTGCAACTTAAATTTAGCCAATTACCCATGGCTGGTGAGATTAGGAACCTAGCGAAGAAGATATGACTGATTGTTCTCTAACTGCTTCTAAATACTTACTCTTACGTCCGTAGGTTAGTGTAGCTTTTCATCTCATCAAGGACGTTCCTCTGTGCATCAGACAGCAATCATTACAGAAAGCTATAGCTGGTCAAAGTACAAAGGTCTACTGACTGTGGAGTGCCTGCTTCCAGTTAATGCATTTATCACACGACCCCTGTACCACCAACTCAGAGAACATTGCAGAAGGATGGGTGGAAAGACTGTAAGAGCCAAAGGACAAGGATATCCGCTTCAGAATAGTGTCCTCTTTAAAAGAGAGAACAGGAAGTTGTGGGGTGTGAGTCAGAGAGGAGTAGGGGAGTCACAAAGGTGAATATAATGTTGATCCTTTAAGAATTAATAAAAATAATATATCTTTTTTTATAAAAAAAAAAAAAGAAAAGAAAAGAGGAGTCATGAAGCTGGAAAATGGGTTAGGCAGGTGGGGATGGGACCTGGGAGTAGGTAAGGGAAAGAGTAAAGGGATAAAGTCAAAATACATTGTATGCATGTATGGAATTCTCAAAGAATGGATAAAATCATTACGTTACAAATAAAATAATATCAATCAAGCATCAGGTGTGTAAATTCTCAGAGATAGGACACTTATAAACATGTTAGTTGTTATCATAAGGCTGATAATGATGAGTGGGCAAATACAAATGTGCATATATGAGTATGCACATGCATGTAAGTTTATATAACTTTCTCTATAGTTGACCATAGCACCTAGGAAGGTATAATCTACCCTTGTGATTTCCCTGAATGCTCCTTTCTCTGCAGCATCCTTGTTTAGGGGTCTCTGGGGGAAAACACAAGCTCTTAGGGCTCCTTGGGGGGGATGTCTGAGGAGATTTTAAGAGGTGGGGCCTTGAGGGACAGAGAAGCTAAAGGGACAGAATAGACTCTACAAAGTTGTTTTCTACCTTTCACATGAACTTCATATCAATCATGTACATGTACACACACATACATATACACACATATACACATATACACACATGCACACATACATGTATATACACATAAACATAGATATATATACACATGTGTATATATATACAGACACACATGTGCACATACACAGATATACACACATATGCACACAGATACACATAGAGACACACATATGCACACAGACACACACACAGGCTCACTTCTGGGATCACAGGCAGAATTACCCAAGTTTCCTTGGTCTTAGGTAATGCATAGCAGATATGTGAAAATGGAAATTGAGGGTCTCTGAAATTAACTTGGATGTCAGAGTAAAAAACTGTTTTCTTTCTGCTCTATAGTTTTCAAGGAAAAATACATACTTGTCTATATGTCTGGTAGTTGAATCCAAGTAAAAGAGTAGAGGCAGATCTATAAACCTTTGTCTGCTTCATAGCAGCTTACCTAGGTCCAAACCCCCAAGCCCCTGTGTTTAGGTATAAGGTAATGAGTTTCTAATCGGGGCTGTATCCTGAAGAAGTTGTGTCAGGAAGGAAAGGCATAGCCAGCTAGGGGGAAGCTGACATCACTCTGAATGAGTGCACAAAGGTTTGGACATGCCATGGAAGCTATGTAACTGGAAGTGTGTGGACTCACTTCCTGAAGGTGTGAGAGAGATGAGAGGGTGAGGATGGTGTTGAGAGAACATAAGGGAAACTCAAGAAGGGAGTTTGTATTTACTTTACATCACCCATCACCATCACAGCTTCCCCTCCCTCCTCTCCTCCCAGTCCCTCCCTCTCACCTCACCTCACCACCCTACATCCACCCTTCCTCCCTTCTTCTCTGACAAAAGGGAGGCCTCCCATGGTTATCAACCAGCCTTAGCATATTAAGTTGCAGTAGGACTAGGTACATCTTCTTCCACTGAGGCTAGGCAAGGCAGCCCAGTTAGGGGAAAGAAAATGCAGTCAAAAACAGCCTCTCTTCCCACTTTAGGAGTCTCATATGAAGGCCCAGCTGCACAAGTGCACTATGTGCAGAGGGCCTAGGTCCACACCATGCATGCTCTCTGGTTGGCAGTTCAGACTCTATGACCCTCTATAGGCTCAGGTTGAATCTGTATGTTTTCTTGTGTTGTCCTTGACCCATTTGATTCCTTCAATCCTTTGTCTCCCTCTTTCACAGGATTCCTCAAGGTCTGCCTAATGTTTGGCTGTGGGTCTCTGCATCTGTTTCCATCAGTTGCTGGGTGAAGCCTCTCTGATGACAGTTGTGCTGGGCTCCTGTCTGCAAGTATAGGAGATTAACATTAATAGTGTCAGGAGAGGGCTCCTTCTCATGGCATGGATCTAAATCTGGGCCAGTTATTGGTTGGCCCTTTCCTCAAATTCTTCTCCATTTTTACCACTGAACATCAGGAAGGACATATTGTAGGTCTAAGTTTTTGGGCTGGGTTGGTATTCCAATCTCTCCATTGAAAGTCTTGCCTGATTACAGGAGATGGCTGGTTCATGTTCCAAATCCCCCATTACTAGGAGTCTTAGCTAGGGTCACTCTCACAGATTTCTAGAAGTTTCCATTATCCTAGGTTTCTAGCCCATCTCAGAGATGTCCCTCTCTATCTCTGCATCTCAAAACTAGTATTTCTCCCAGTACTCTCTCCCTCTATCTTCTCTCATCTCATCCCTCCTGTTCTTATGTCTACCCCTCCCCCACCAAGTCACCTCCATCCACCCCAAAATGTCTACTCTATTTCTCTTTCTTGGTAAGATTCAAGTCCCCCTGCCCATTGCACCCTCCTTATTACTTAGCTTCTTTGGGTCTGTGGTTTAGCATGCTTATCCTTTACTTTGTGGCTAATATCAACTTATAAGTGACTATATGTCATGTTTGTCTTTCTAGGTCTGGACTGCCTCACTAGGGATCATCTTTTCTAGTTCCATCCATTTGCCTACAAATTTCATAATTGCATTGTTTTTAATGGCTGAGTAATACTCCACTGTGTAAATGTACCACATTTGTGGGGAGCCGTGATCTTGAGAGGCATTCGCCATGGCAAGATGGTGCCTACTTCCGCTGTTAACTCCTAGTGGACAACTGTTTGCGCATGTGCGTAGAGAACTGTTGGCGCATGTGCGTAGAGTGAAAAGGACGCCATGTCACGGCCCATCCCAGGGCGTTACGTAGGGTAATGAGCGAACAGCCAATCATGAGCAGACACGTCACGCTGTGGGCAGATACGCTCACTGTGGTGTATATAAGCAGTGCGGATTTTGGGCTCGACCCTTTTTCCCTATGGATGGAGACAAATAAACAGTTGCTGCAGAAGGAACCTAGTGTCCTAGTGTTCTTCCCGGCGAGAGGACCACGCGGGCTACACACATTTACTTTATTCAATATTTTGGCTGAGGGACATCTAGGTTATTTCCAGTTTCTGGCTATTATGAATATAAAGAAGCTATGCACATAGTTGAGCAAGTGTCATTGTGGTATGGTGGGAGATCTTTTGGGTAGATACACAGGCATGGTAGAACTGGTAGATTTATTTAATTTTCTGAGAGTGGTAGAGTGAATATGTTTGGCCCATTGGAAGTGGCCCTATTGGGAGGTGTGGCCTTGTTGGAAGGAGCAATATGTTGAGGGTTTGAGGTCTCCTAGTGCTCAAGCTGCACCCAGTGAAGAACAGACTCTCCTTCTTGTTTCCTTCGAATCCACATATAGAATTCTTGGTTCCTCCAGCACCAAGTCTGTTTGCATGTTGCCATGCTTTATGCCATGACAATGGACTAAACCTCTGAAACTATACGTAAGGCCCAATCAAATTCTTTACTTTATAAAAGTTGCCTTGTTGTGGTGTCTTGTCTCAGCAATGAAACAGAGACACTGAGGAATAGCCAAATTGATTTCCAAAATGATTGTACAAGCTAGAACTCCACCAGCAATGGAAGACTGTTCCCTTACTCCATATCCCTGTCAGCATCTGCTGGCACTTGAGTTTTTGATCTTAGCCATTCTGACTGGTGTACGATGTAATCTCAGAGTTGTATTGATTTGCATTTCCCTGACGACTAAGGATGTTGAACATTTCTTTAAGTGCTTCCCAACCATTAGAAATTCTTCTGTCGAGAATTCTATTTAGATATGTACCCCACTTTCAATTGTGTTATTTGGCTTGTTGATGTCTAGTTTCTTGAGTTTTTTATATATTCTAGATGTCAGCCCTCTGTCAGATGTGGAGTTTATTAAAATCTTTCCCAGTCTATAGGCTGCTGTTTTGTTCTTTTGACAGTATTCTTTGTCTTGCAGGCGCTTTTCAGTATTATAATGTCCCTTTTATTAATTGTTGATCTAGCACCTGATCAGGAAGTTGTCACCTGTGCTAATATGTTCAAGGTTCTTCCCCACTTTCTTCTTCTCTTCTATTAGTCTTAGTGTATCCAGCTTTACTGAGGTCTTTGATCCACTTGGACTGGAATTTTGTGCAAAGTGATAAATATGAATCTGTTTATATTCTTCTATATGCAAACATCCAGCTAGACAAACATTATTTGTTGAAGATGCTTTCTTTTTTTCCCATTGTGTTTCTTTTTCAAAAATAAAGTGTCTACAGGTATGTGGATTAACTTCTGGTTCTTCAATTTGATTCCAATGATAAATTTGTCTGTTTTTATGCCAATACTGTGTTTTTCATTACTATTGCTGTGTAGTTAGTAGAACTTGAAATCAGGGATGATGATACCTCCAGAATTTCTTTTATTGTACAGGATTGATTTCACTTCCTGCGTTTTTTTTTTTTTTTTCATATAAAGCTGAGTATTGTTTTTTCAAGGACTGTAAAGAACTGAGTTGGAATTTTGATAGAAATTGTGCTGAGTCTATAGGATGGCCATTTTTACTATCTTAATCCTACAGATCCATGAGCATGGGAGATCTTCCCATCTTTCTGATACCTTCTACCATTTCTTTCTTCAAAGATGAGAAATCCTTGTAATGCAGGTCTTTCCCTTATTTGGTTAGAGTTACACCAAGAAATGTTATATTATTTGTGGTTATTGTAAAAGCTATTGCTTCCCTATTTTCTTTCTTAGCCCATTTATCCTTTGTATATAACAGGGCTACCAGTTTTTGTTGTTGTTGTTGTTTGGTTGGTTTGGTTTGTGTGTGGGGGAGGGGGTTAGTTAATTTTAATTGTGTATACAGAGAATTTGCTGAAGTATTTATTAGCTGTAGGAGTTCCTTGGTAGAATTTTTGGGGTCACTATGTATGCTATCATTATTATCTGCCAAGAGCAATACGTTGACTTCTCCACTTTAAATCTGTATACCCTTGATTTCCTTTAATTCTCTTACCGCTCTAGATAAAATTTCAAGTACTATATTGAATAACTATATAGAAAGTGGATAGCCTTTACTTCTCCCTGGTTTTAGTGGAATTGCTATAACTTTCTTTCCATTTAGTTTCACGTTGGCTGTCAGTTTGCTGTATGTTGCCTTCATTGTGTTTAGGTATGCGCCTCGTATCCCCACTCTTTCCAAGAAGAAGGGGCGTTGGATTTTGTCAAAGGTTTTTTTCAGAATCTAATAGGATGATTGGGTGGTTTTTATTCTTTCAGTTTGTTTATGTGGTAGATTAATCTGATGGATTTTCATATGGTTGAGCCATCCATGCATCTCTCAGATGAAGCCTACTTGATCATGTTGGATGATGTTTTTGATGTGTTCTTATGTTTGATTTGTGAGTGTTTTATTGAGTATTTTTGCATCGGTGTTTATAAGAAGGATAGGTTTGACATTCTCTTTCCTGGTCGAGTCTTTGTGTAGTTTAGGTATCAGGGTGACTACAGCATCATAAAATGAACTTGGCTGTGTCCCTTCTGTTTCTATTTTGTATGATAATTTGAGGAGTATTGATATTAGCTCTTTTCTGAAGGTCTGGTAGAGTTCGGCACTAAAACCATGTGGCCCTGGTCTTTTTCTGGTTGGGAGACTTTTAATACCTGCTTCTATTTTCTTAGAGGTTATAGGTCTATTTAAACTGTTTACCTGGTCTTGATTTAGCTTTGATAAGTGGTATTTATCAGGAAAATCATCTATTTACTTTAGATTTTCCTACTTTGTGAAGTACAGGTTTTTGAAGTACAACCTAGTGATTCCTTGGATTTCCTGGTGTCTGGTTTGTATCTCTTTTCATTTATAATGTTAGTTTGTATATTCTCTCTCTGCCCTTTGGTTAATTTGACTAAGGGTTTGTCAATTTTGTTGTTTTTTCTCTTGGAACTAACTCTTTTTTATTGATTCCTTGTGTTGTTCTCTTTGTTTCTGTTTTATTGATTTCAACCCTGAGTTTGATTATTTCCTACCATCTACTCCTCTTGGGT
>NW_022196903.1:27042314-27044442 GCF_008632895.1 Mastomys coucha | reverse complement strand
CCTCTTCCTCTTCTTTTGTAGAGTTTTCAGGTGTACTTTTAAATTACTAATATGAGAACTCTCCAATTTCTTTATGTAGCCATCTACTTTCATTGTGTCTCATAAGTTTAGGTATATTGTGGCTTCATCTTCATTGAATTCTAGAAAGACTTTAATTACTCTCTTTCTTTTTTTGACCCACTGGTCATTGAGTAGAGAGTTGTTCAGTTTTCCTGTGTAGATTTTCTCTTGTTTCTGTTGTTGTTGAAGTCCAGCTTTAATCCTTGGTGGTCTGATAAGATACAAGGGGTTATTTCAATTTTCTTGTAACTGTTGAGACTTGCTTTGTGACCAAGTATATGGTAAACTTCAAGACGGTTCCATGAGGTGCTGAGAAGAAATATTCTTTTATGTTTGGGTGAAATGTTTTCTAGGTATCTTTTAGGTCTATTTGAGTCATAACATCTATTAGTTCTATTATTTTTCTGTTTAATTTGTGTCTCGATGACCTGACCAGTAGTGGTAGTGGAGTGTTGAAGAGGGTTCAAAGTGTGATTTAAGCTTGAGTAATGCTACTTTTACAAATGTGGCTGTCCTTGCATTTTGGATATAGATGTTCAAAAGTGAGACATCATCTTGGTGGATTTTACCTTTGATGAGTATGAACTGTCCTTCCCATTTCTTGATTAATTTTGGTTGGGAGTTTGTTTTATTCAATATTAGAATACTACTACTTTGGCTTGCTTCTTAGGTCCCTTTGCTTGGAAAATCATTTTTCCAGCTCTTCACTCTGCAGTAATATCTACCTTTGATGTTGAGGTATGCTTCTCATATGCAGCAGAATGGATGTTCACATCCATTCTTATAGTCTGTGTCTTTTTATTGGAGAGTTGAGCTCATTGATATTGAATGATATCAAAAATCAATGATTGTTAATTTCTGTTATATTTATGATAGTGGTGGTAAGAGTTATGTGTGTGCATGGGGGTTGTCACTGTTTTGATTGTGCTGGTGTGAAATTATTTACTTCCTGTGTTTTCTTGGAGGTAATTAACCTTATTGGGCTGGAGTTTACCTTCTAGTATATTTTGTAGGGCTAGATTTGTGGATCGATATTGTTTAAATTTTGTTTTATCATGGAATATCTTATTTTCTCCATCTATGGTAATTGAAAGTTTTGTTTGGTATAGTAGTCTGGGCTGACATCTGTGATTTCTTAGAGTCTTCAAGCCATCTTCCCAGGCCCTTCTGGCCTTTAAAGTCTCTGTTGAGAAGTTGGGTACAATTCTAATAGTTCTGCCTTTATATATTATTGGTCTCTTTCCCTTTAATATTCTTTTACTTTTTCCTGCATATTTAATGTTTTGATGATTCTGTGGCAGTAGGATTTTCTTTTTTGGTCCAATATATTTGGTGTTCTATAAGCTACTTGTACATTTATAGGCATCTCTTTTTTTAGGTTAGGGACATTTTTTTCTATGGTTTTGTTGAAAATATTTTCTGGACGTTTGAGCTAGGAATCTTCTCCTTCTTCTAGTCTTTTCTTAATGTCCCAAATTTCCTCGATGTTTTGTGTCCAAACTTCTTAAATTTAATTTTCTTTGACTGAATCGTCTGTCTGAACTTCTTTCCCCTGTCTCTTGTATTCTGTTGGTAATGCTTGTGTCTGTAGCTTCTGTTCTCTTACCTAGATTGTCTGTCTCCAGGGTTCCCTCAGTTTCTGTTTTCCTTTTTGCTTTCATTTTTATTTTCAGGTCTGAAACAGTTTTATTTATTTTCTTCACCCATTTGATTGTATTTCTCTGTATTTCTTTAAGTGATTTATTCATTTCCATTTTAAAGACCTCTATCGTTTTTGTAAGATTGGATCTGAGGTCATTTTCTTATGCTTTGGTTGTGTTACAATACCTAGGGTTTGCTGTATGACTGGGCTCTGGTGCTGCCGTATTGGCCTGGTTCTTATTGATTGTGTCCTTATCGTGATCTGTAGCTATTTGGTTGTCCCTGGTGTTAGCAGGCCTTCTGGAAATTCAAACAGAGCCCAGAACTAACATTTGAAAAAAGCTAAGTGCTAGAGCCAGGGAGCTAGCTCAGTCAGAAATGTGTTTGCTATGGTAGTGTGAGGTTCTGAATTTGATCTCCAGAACCC
>NW_022196903.1:27031993-27042304 GCF_008632895.1 Mastomys coucha | reverse complement strand
AAACAAAAAAAAACCCAGATGTTGTTATATGTGCTTATAATTACAGCTTTGAGGAAAACAGGCACAGGAGGGTATCTAGGGATCACTGGCCAGCCACCCTAGCCTACTTTGTGAGTTCCAGGCCAGTCTTAAAAAGCAAGGTTGACAGTGCCTGAGGAATGACTGCAGAGGCTGACCTCTGGCTTCCACAATCATGCTCTCATACAAATGTGCACATGTAACACACACACACACACACACACACACACACACACACACCTACATTCTGTCTTAGGGTTTTATTGATGTGAAAAGACACCCTGTCCACAGCAACTCGTATAAATGTTTAATTGGAACTTGCTTACAATTTCATCATCATGGCAAGAAGCATGGCAGTGTCCAGACAGACATGGTGCTGGAGAAGGAGCTGAGAGTTCTGCATGTTGATCCTCAGGCAGCAAAAGAGGACTGTGTGTAATACTGAGCATAGCTTGAGCAAATAAGACCTCAAAGCCTCCCACCTGCCTCCACAGTGATATATTTTCTCCAACAAGTGGCACTCCCTATAAACCAAATATTCAAACACATGAGTCAGTGGGGGTCATTCCTATTCCATCTAACACACAAAGCACTATGATAAAGGCTAGGGGAGAGCTTAATATCAAAAGGAGATCACAGCCTAGAATGACCACACTTGGATTCCAGCTTACCGGGTGGGTGATGTGGTATATGCATCCAGGAGAATGGGAAGGAAAGACTAGAATTCAGAGAAGGGGTCAGGGTAGAATTCCAGAGCTATGCTGTAGAAAAGATGAGAATGAATGACCAGGAGCAGAGAACAGAAGAGAAATGAACTCTTTCTCCATGACTGACCAAGCACAGAAGCAGGGAGGCAATCAGTGGAGGCAGAGAGAGATGCTTAGGGAGGGGAAGTAGCATCCTTGGGCAGAGGCATCAGAGCCTAGGATGATTGAAGCATTTCAGAGAGAAGCTTGTGAGAAAATTGCCAGATACTGCATTACTGATAGACCAGAGGGGACAGGGAAGGAGAGGGCTTTTGGAGTCCTTTAACACGAATTGGAGATCAGGAATGGAGAAGTGGATGAAGAAGAATGGACATCAGTGGTTGGGGAGGGGGGGCTTGAAGCAATGAAGGGCATGCCTTTTCTTGGAGAACATGGGCCCAGAAAGAGAGATTTGCTAAAAGATGTTGTTCAGACATAAAAGTAACAAGTGACAATATCTGTCCTTAAGGACAAAACAGAACAGTTGGCTCTAAAGAGGCTGCTAGGAGAATTGTGCTTCAGAACACTCTAGGAATTGCTATAGTAGTCACCGTAGCCACCTGAAAAAAAAAGGGGGGGATGAGAAGAGGCCTGAATAACTGACTTTTCAACAAGTTATCTATTTTGAATTTCATATTCCATAAAGTTATTAAGCATTTGAAATAAAAGTATTAAAAATACTTTTTTAATACTTTTAAATATAGTGGTGGGAACTGATTAAGGCCATAAAACAGGAATAAAGGGAGTCTAAAAGCTCCTGGGAAAGGTTTGAAATATCACACAGCATCTTACTTGCTGTGCTGGGTGAAGGTGATCTCTATTGTATACACATGCAGACAAGTGCATGCATGCACATTACAAAAACAGGCTCTCTTCCTTGCAGAAGGCTTAGGTCATGTGTTCTGACTCCACTTGGAGATCACTTCATTACTTGTAACAAGATGAACACAGCCACAAGCTCTGAAGAGGCACCATGACCAAGGCAACTCTTATTAAAGAAGACATTTAATTGGGGCTGGCTTATAATTTCAGGACTTTAGTTCATTATCATCGTGGAGGGAAGCATGGCAGTGTGCAGGTAGACATGGTGCTAGAGAAACCAAGAGTTCTACATCTTCACAAGCTTTCTGTTTTTAATGGTTTCCTTCACTGGCTATGCTTGGCTGTCACAGAACTTGCTCTATAGAGGAGGTTGGCCTCGAACTCAGAGATCTGCATGCCTCTGTCTCCTAAATGCTGGAATTAAAAGTGTGTAATCACCACACCTGGGCCTATGCTTTTCTTTAATTCCTTTCATTATGCATCCCATTTCTGGATTGTAGCTCATGCCAGACATAGACAAATTGACAACGGAAACTAGTCATCACAGGTACCAAGAATATTTTGAGTTCTAGAGTCAAGTCTTCAAAATAAAGCAACAAAAAGACAGGTAACCAAAAAGATACTCTCTGTGTCCTACTGTGCTGAGAGCACAGAGCTGGGAAAGGAAGCTGGGTCAAAGATGTTATCTAACGCATTGGCTGCCTGATCCACACCATTATGGAAACCTCACAGAGCTACTGAGGTAAGATGCCAACCTCAGACAGACTGCTGTATGAGGACAGAGTGGTGACCTGAGGCCATGTTCCACTTAAACATAAAGACCAAGATCCAGCACTAGATGCAAGGTGTGTGGTCAGAGGCCCATTTTGCATATTCCTGGTATAAGAGGCAGGCTTAGAGAGGTTGCTTCTGGAACAGGATTTTCAAATCTTCAGGGACATTCTAAAGGCTTGTAGAAACAACTCAATCTATTTAACAGAGTAGGCCTGTCCTGACCACTTCAACATATTTGTTCATCTTCTTTCCAGAATTCCCTCTCACGCACCAGATTTGTTTGGGCTTCATGGGTCCTCGGGAAGTTGCTGACAGCAGGGACCCACATCTGTCAATCACTTCCAGATGTGACTTCAGAAGCTCAGAAGGACATCATTATCTTGAGGATCAAGCCTTATTTGGACACAATTAGGTTCCTCTGTTTGGGCTCACAGAGTTGAGTTAGGACAATCTACTCTTTGGAAGACTCCACCAACTGGAAAGGAACCAAAATTTCTTCTTGACCCAGACAGTGGGATTAAGATGTGGGGTGTTTTACACATTCTTAGAGTTCTCTTGGCATAAGAAAATTCAAGAGAGTTCACTCTTAAGACTGACTCTGACATCCAAACAGAATCTTATACTCAAAAGGCACTGGCCCACCATGAAAGTGGGCAGTAAACAGAAGCAGGGTAGAGAATAATTTATCTGCTCTGCAGACAAGCCTGAAAAGCAAATGCTTATCTCTTCTCAGTGGTCCTGAAGCAGCAAGAGTTCTAAATTCTAGCAGAAAGAGCTGGGCCAGGAGTCCTGGAATTGGGTTTTAGCTGTCCTGATAAACCTTTTCAGTTGTGCATTCCTCAGAGGATTCATGGTTACACTAACCTGCTGCTAGACCAGATATTGTGGGGTAAGCCAGACCAGAATATCTTAGACGTGGCTATAGAAAGTATATTAACCCAGTCTGGGTATTCTGGTACACACTGGCAATTCCAAGGCTGAGGAGACAAAATAGAAGGATTGAGAATTCAAGACAAGATTCTGTTATATGTAGATTCTGTTAAATGAAAGAAGGAGAGAGGACAGAACAGGAAGGGTGGGGTAAGAAGGAAGGAAAGATATATCTAAGAAGCCCAAGGAAGCAATCTGGAAGATTTATGTCTTCCTCAAGGGCTTTGAGATTGGAGCATGTCCTATCTGGTGTCAGCCAACAGGGGTCTAGCCAAGAGCATTTGGGGATTGAGTGCAGAACTTTCAGTCACAGTGGAACTGAAAATAACAGCTCCAGGACCTTGGTGATGAAAGTTAGAAAGTCAGGACTGAGGGGGAGGAAGAGGACTGAGCAGCACATGGGAGTGGGAGTCAAATCTTGCGTGTGAGTGAATGAAGAACAGGAGCCAAGAGACATAGCCAGGGCACACATTCATAGTGTCAGCAGGAAGGACTGCTTGATTCTAAGGGTGAGGACTATGTAGGCACAGGACCAAGATGATAACTTAGCCATCCAAGTAACACCAATGGGAAAATAAGGGGTTCACTCAAACACTCAAAGGGCCTCACAAACTCTGAGATATCATAAGTAAGAACAGTCTTATAGTAACAGGCTCATGACATATTAGAGAAAAATAGGCCTGCAATATACAAAGCCACAAGTACTATGGAATTTTACATTCCTGCAGGGAGCGAAGATATTCTAAGAAAAGATAATTATACCATTCCCTTAGACTACCAAACTTTAGAGTCCATGAACCTGAAGTTCAAGAGTTTTATGTCTGGAAAAGGAAAAGATTGAGACTCTGGTGATAGCCAAAAGACACAATGAGGAGTGTGGTGTCTCTGTGAGACAGACTTCAGACAGTACTGGTGTGGTGGTTTGAATATGCTTGGCCCAGGAAGTGGCACTATTAGGAGGTGTGGCTTTGTTGGAGAAAGTGTGTTACTATGGGAGTGGGCAATGCGACCCTCCTTCTAGCGAGTTTTCTCCTAGCTGCAGTTAGATCATGATGTAGAATTCTCAGCTCCTTCTATACCATGCCTGCCTGGAAGCTGCTGTGTTCCCACCTTGATGATAATGAACTGAACCTCTGAAACTGTCAGCTAGCCCCAATTACATATTGTCTACTATAAGAGTTGCCTTCATCATGGTGTCTTTTCAGAGCAATACAACCATAACTAAGACATCTGGAACTAGCCAGACTATCTTTTCAGGAAAGACTGGAGTAAAAATGATTCTAGGTCAGTGGTGAGCGGGACTTGTTCAGGGCTCCTTAGTTATACATTATCCTTTACCCACTATTTAAACTTACACTTCATGTCAGGACCCAGGAAAAGAATTTGTTGGGTAGAGGGTGGGGTGTCACTAGGCACAAATGCAGGCCAGCTAGGACTAAGCTGAGAGATACCTGTGTAACTTTATTTTTTTAATTCTATTTTTAATGATGGTTTTTAAGAGCTTTAACCTCCCTTGTAGCCCACCATCCAGCAGAGGTAGTGGAAAAGAAAGGATCCAAGGGAAGTGGACCTCTTTAGAAAGGTTCTTTGGAGCAACTCCTATCTGTGTTGTCTGGAAATCATCGGGTCAGTTTATAGGTTAGCAGCAGCTCAATCCAGTTAACACTTCACAGATACACCAGCAGTCTATTTTGGTAGTGTAAGGTTATCAAAAGTAGGCTAAACTAGCAGAGACAGCCAGACCTCAGCCTCAGGTAGAGTTAGCAGGAACACCAGGAGAAGTTCTCAGCTGTGCCTCCCTCAGGAAAGCAAAGATCAGTGAAGACTCAAGATCCACAAGTGTCGCACAGCTATCTGTACCAGCAAGACAAGCTCTGTCTCCATCACTATGTGGAGTCCTGTTTATACCCTTCAAACATCACGTGTCCTTCATGTGCCTTGCCTCAGCACCTGTATCTAATCACCCTGAGTCCAAAAAAGAGGCAAAAACTGCAGCACACCACCAGAAGTTTTCTGGTTTTTTGAGTCCTGACCAATGCAGCTCAACTACACAATGTAAGGCAGACAAATACATGCGTGTCATCATTAGCAAAGAATCCTTCATTACATGTCCTTTCAAGTTCTTGCTATAGCAGAACATCCTCTCTCCTGTTTCTGCTTCAGTGAAACATTCCTTCATAAGTCTGAGTTAGCCTTTCACACCTGTGTCCACTTTAATGAAACATTCTTTCACATGTTTGTCTCAGAAAACACTATCTAACCAACTTTTCAAAGAACCCTTAAGTTTCTACTCCATACCCGTAAAGCAACTGTTCTGAGTCTGTCCCTGACCTTGGGCAGCAGAGTCCAGTGGGAGTCTGCTGACATTGCTTAGGGTTCTCTGGTTGCAAGCAACACAAATAACCATTTCTGTAGTCAAAAGAAACACCCAGAAGGTCAACCCAGGGTTGCATATCTAACATACCCACAGCACAGCTAGGAATTTAGAAAAGGGACTTATAGTAACATCTATTCTGTCTGAAAATAGTGATGGTTTCTTCAGGGATCAACTACCCAGGACAAAACAATTCTGTCCACTCTAGTAGCAAGTCATAGGAGTAAGCTTGACAGTGACTTGAGCCCACCTGTCCCTCTCTGGGTTTGTACTCTCACCAGCTCAATGCAGTATGGGTAGTATTACCCTAAAATCAAATCAGGAGTCTAGATACAAAAGAAGGGGATTAACTATTGGGCTGCAAAAAAAAAAAAACAAAACAAAAAAAACCTTACCCATGTTTTAAGTGTCGAAGTTAGAAGTGACACAGAGGAGGAATCCATCCACTCATTTAGTCAAGGGTTAGATAATGCATACTTCAGTTATGTGGTCTTGTTATTTTGGGGTATGTTAATTTTATCCTCACTGTGACAAAATACCCCTGAAAGAAACAACTCAAGGAGTATGAACTATCTGGGCTCACAGTTTTGGAGGTGTCAGTCCTTTGTGGCATGAAGGGGCATGGCAGAGAACAACTTAAATCACAATGACCAGAAAGCAGAGGTGTGAAATATAGGAAGTCTAAGGTAACATATAACCTTAAGGATGTGTTTCTAATGACCCACTCTCTCCAACTAGGTCCCATCTCCTCCCTTTATTACCCTACAATAACACTACCATATTACTGTAATCTCCATCAAGGGATTGATCTATTTATTATGTAAGAAACTTGATGATGCAATCATGTCTTGAGATATTGTCTATATTAATTTTCTTTTGCTGTGACCAAAAACAACAACCCTAACCAATGTCAGCAGACTCCCCCTGACCCCTGCTGCCCAGGAAACAACTTAAGGGAGGAAGCATTTTGTTGACTTACAGTTTAAGAAAATATAGTGTACAAGGTATGATAGCAAGAGTGTGAGGTCAATGGCCACACTGCATCCATAGTCAGGAAGCAACTTCATATCTTCCTTTACTATTGCCCCGCCTGGCATAGTGATGTCCACATTCAGGATGGGTCTTCCCGTTTCAGTTAAAATTTTCTAGAAACACTCTCATGCTGATTCTAAATCCAACCAAGTTTACAATGAAGATTGACCATCAAGCCTTTATAGACACACTGAAGGTGTGCTTTACTAGTATTCTAGGAATTAAATCAAGCTAGTAAATGATCAAATTAGTCATCTATGTTAGGTTGATACTCAAACACATCTCCATAAATAATAAATTGCACCCCTGGCCTTCAAAGGGTTAATGTGCATCCTATAGTGAAAAATTAGTTCTACTTCACATCTAGAGTCCCCATAGTCATGGTTCCAATATAGTTTAAAAGTCCAAGTTCAAAGTCTCCTCTGAGACTCAAAATGCTTAGAGCATTAGTTGAGAGCATCTATAAAATCAAAACCACATTACATATTTTAAATGAACAATGCTGCAAAAATAAATATTATTCAAAAAGAGGGTAAATGGCCATTGCAAATGGGTCATTGCAATGGCTAGTTTAAATGATCAACTTGACATAATCGGAAGCACTGGAGCAACTGCGTATATCAGTATGGCCTGTGGGTATTATCTTGGGGTTGGCTATCTTGATTACATTAATTGATGTAAGAAGACATGACCACTGTGGGTGTCACCATATCCTAGGTAGAAGAGCCTGAAGTACAAGAGTGGGGAAAAAGCTAGCTGTGTGCAAACATACATGAACTGATTCATTCCTTTCTGATTTTGATTTTACTATGGATGCAATGTGACTAGTTGTCTCAGGCTCCTGTCATGGTGACTCCCACACAATTATCTATTATAACCTAGAACTGTGAGATAATTAACCTTTTTTTCTGCCATAAATAGCTTTTGTTGGGGGTATTTTATAGCAGCAAAAGAAGTAAAACTAAGACAAATAGAGAGATGGAAGAAAAGCCAGACTGTATAAAAGGTTAATCCTATAGTATCAGACAATCCCTGCGAAGTGCCCTTAAGGAATCTTTCCTGCTGTCCAAGGGCAAAGTGCTTGGTTCCTTGTTAATGGCATTAAATTACTTTGACAATAATGTTCTCCTTCTTACAACTTTAAATATGCTCTTTTTCTCTCCAAATCATATATCTTTCAAGTGTTTCTGTTCTGCCTTTTGCTCCTGATTCCTATTATTAACTTTGCTAAAAACAACTAAGACTGTCTTAAAATTTCCACCCCAAGATAAATTAATCCGTTCATCCTAGCCTCAATCTCAGGACATAGTTCAAATGTAGATAGATTATTTGTACAATCTAATGTATGACCTCTAGCTCAACTCTCAGTAAAGCGTATGTTCCTGTCTGAAACTTCATGAGCTTGGTTTTAACTGTCCACACTCCTGAGAGCAGTCTTATCTTCTAAGCAAGTACCAGAGCTATCTACTGATCTCTGTTAACAACATTCCGTGATTTCTCTACTAAGTTTCTCCAGACTTTCCCAAATTCCTTCTATATACCAGCTCAAAAGAATTAATAACCACATGGTCAGGTAGCAATGAAGCCAACCCCCCAATACCAATTTTTCTATGTTAGTTAAAACAAGTTAAGTGGGGGAGCTGATCTATGTTCATTGTTTCAGGGATATATGTCCATTGTGCCAGACAGGAATATGGCAGAATAGAGCAACTCACATCACAGAGAGTAAATATTGGAAAAGGGAATTATAAGTGATGGCTAGGGCAACAAAGCCCTCTGGGACACAGCTCCAGTGACCAGCTTTCTTCAACTGGGACCCTAGTTATACTTCACTTCAGAGTAACACTTCATATTAGGACTCCATCAGTGGAAGAGTGTATTCATGAGGTCAGAACAGGCATGGCCTATTCATCTCTGGAAACACCTTCCAGTGGTGTACTTTGTTAGTATCCTGAGCATTTTTTAATGTAACCAAGTTGACAATCAAAAATGAATCCTCACATTGAGGTAGCTTTTCCACTCTGTGGTCATAGTGTAAGAGCAGACATGGACAACATATAAGTAAATGGGTATGACAGGCTTTCAGAATAACTTTATTAATTAAACAAGGGAGGGACTGGATTGGCTTCTGGTTTTCAGACCTTTTAGCATAGATATGTTAAACAGAAGGGTAGAGACACTGAGAAGGAACAGTTCTGTCCACTCAAAAACTTACAGCTTATCTAAGTGCACCTATGTATGTGGGGTGGACTCTGTTCCCTTCTCTCTGGGAAGAGAAAGCATTTGTTCTAGTTTGAAGTTGAGGTATGTTATATATTTGGAGACTCATACATTAGGGTTTCTGTTGCCAAGTAGTAGGCTTGCAGGGAGAGTTACTAGATGCTAGGGGCTATGTTGTAATCAATATCAACCTTCTGACTGATCCCTAGAAGGATGGCATGGGAGATATGGCCTAGTTGGAGGAAAGTATGTACTAGACACTTTACTTGGAAAGAGATACATCATGTCTGGCCCCATCCTATCTCCCTTGCTTCCTGGCCACTATGAGCTAAGTGATCATGCTCTACTGTCTCCTGCCATGATCAGCTTTGTGACAGCCACGTAAAAATGGAGCCAGCTGACTATGAGCCAAAAGCCCTGAAACCGTGAGTCAAAAGAGATCTTTCTTCCCTTCAAGTAACCCCTTTCAGGTATTTTGTCACAGCAACAGAAGGCTGAGTGACATTCCCACTCAGGGTACAGACTCTCTATTCACTTTCCCTTCATTAAGTTCTTTCTCTTTGCTTAACATGTTTCTTACCTGTTTATTTCCATGGGGGCCTTCTTTCATAAGCTTTGCATTGGCAAAGCTAGACAATCTCCTCCTTAGCAGGATATCAGAAATACATCGCCTTTTTCCTCTTGATTACACTATCACCATGGGTTTCTGCATGTGGTACACCTGTATTTATTAAGTTATTTAAGCATATATATCAACGCAACTGCAGCCCCACTTGCCAAGCTGCCATTTGGCTTATCGCTCCCCACCCTTGGAGAAGAGCCTTCCTTTGAGTTGTTTTTGAGCCATTATCATTCAGGAAATCAGGGCCTGGGGACTCGGAAGCAGTGGGACAGCCATGGCAAGGCAGAGGCCCAGGCCTCTTTTGTAACCACGTGTTTGGAGTGAGGCGGTATGCTCTGACTTGGTGTGTTCCAGGCCTGGAGTGGGAACATATGGTGTGTCTCTACTCATTCTACATTAAATCCTGACATTTTGCAGCTGTCAAGATAAAGCTGTTTATGTGAGTAACATTGTAGTTTGTTTATAGGGAAATAATGTGCAGCAAGTTATGATTAATCAAGGTGTCTAAAGTCTGCTGGAAGCTTCGACATAGATTTGTTTTCACCACTGTGACTTTGTCTCCCAAACCTGGGATTTAGTTGCCCTGGCACGCCTCCTTTATATGGGCTTGCTTGCTCCTTAGTCCTGCGCTTTCTGAGTGGCAGACAGCAAAGCCAAGGCATGGCAAGGCAGAGAAAAGCAGGATGTGGCACAGAGTAGGGTGATGGAAAGGACTCGCCTTCACTCTGGAGCCCCAGAAGCTCATCAAGGCCACTGTCGTGTGTGTGTGTGTG
>NW_022196903.1:27012052-27031983 GCF_008632895.1 Mastomys coucha | reverse complement strand
GTGTGTGTGTGTGTGTGTATGTGTGTAGTGTTTGTTTGTTGTTTTGTGTTTCTTTTTCTGTATTTAGAATCCAAATCTCAAACAGACTATCATCCTGAAGGTCCGACCCCACAGGGAAAACATGCAGTGACTTTGTTTTCTGAGGGAGAAGGTGATATGGCAAGAGATCAGAATGCTCAAGGCTGTATGGGCTTTTCAGGGGGTATCAAGTTCTCGAAGCCAGATGAATACACCTCTTATTGCTGTGGCCCTGAGTTCATATTTCCTTGTAGGAGGAAAATTGGTTAGAATGCGAAGCGCCCCATCCCCCAGCAAAGGGAAAGACGCTTACGTATGATCTCGCTCAGCTTTTTCCCCAAAGCAAGAACCTTTCAACAATGAACCTTTCCACAATGATGGTGTGGTTCAGATATGGATGAGTGTTTTCCCCTGGATTCACGTTTGGAAGCTTGATCCCCAGTGTGGTACTGCTGAGTGGTGGTGGAACATTCAAGAGGCAAGGTGCAGTCGGAGGTTGAGAGACTAACCACTGCTTCTCACCCTGGCTTCATGTCCTTGTACGATCTGTCCCTCTCGTACACACTCTTGCCAGTGCGCTATCATCCACCATGATGTGAGAAAGCCAATTGAGCCCCATGGGGGTTAGGACTCTTCTACTGTTTGAGCCTTCACCCTTCCAGACTGGGAACTCATTAAGCCTTTCTTCAGAAACATGTTGCCTCAACCATTTCAGTACAGTAATGAAAAATGGACTAATACAGTTGTTGACATATGGCCCAAATCACTGCGTAGCCTTTTGACATGAAGAAGCAAGGTAAGACTATGAGAAAGGGCAAAATATGTAAGAAAGATCTACCTACATGGTGTATGTGGGGGGTGATATGGAGAGATTAGTCAGTGGTTAGGGTGTATACTGCAGTGGACTAGAGTTCAGTATCCAGCATCCAAATAGGGCTGCTCACAACTACCAATGACTCCAGCACCAGGAAGATCTGGTCACACAAACACATACACACACATGCACACACACAATTTAAAAAGTGAATCTTAAAAAAATTAAGGTCTGCACATGTGGGTTTGTCCAGCACAAACAAGGTCCTAGACTTGAGTTCTACCAGTACAAAATGAAAGCAAGCAAGAAAATATACCTTCTAATCCTATGATATGGCTGTCCTAGCTTTGTCCTCTGGCACAACATGGAGCTAACTCATTCATTTTCCTCACAAAAATCTTTCAGTTCTTGGTAGGCAGCCACCATATCTTGTACAGGCCAAATGGCATAGCTTCCATGGATAGCCCTTCCAGTGACAAACTCCCCTCAGTGCTCATCATATCCTGGGTCCAAGCTGCCTGAAAGTCCCCACTTTTTCTTCTCCTTTTATTCTTTTCTGAGGCTCATCACCATTGGAGGTGTGGTCTGATGCCATATGAATAGTAACGGCCTTAGGATAATCAGCATCATTCCTAGCACCGACCTCCTATAGAACTTTTTAACATCCTCAGAGGACTTTTTCCCTTCCTTCAGGCACAATTATCTATTCTCTCTAAATAGCATCCTGACATCAGAGTATCTCGTAAGTACCAGGCATTATTCAGGACCTGTGTGTTTGGAGCAGTATTCAGGCACTGCTCCAAAATGAATGTGTGCATGCATGGGTGTATCCTAGGTTATACACATGGGTATGCATCCTTATAAGACATACAGTGACATCTGTCTCTCTGTTAGCCAAGGAGTGAGGTGGACAGTCTCACAAGGAGACTCCTCCAGGTCCAGATCACTGTGACAAGGCTATGACCAATGAATTAAAATATAACTCTCTCTTCCCTTCTTACTGCCACACCCCAACTCTGCAGGCAGCACAGAGATAAGAAGCAGCTGCCTCTTCAGTCATGGAGACAGTAGTAGCAGGCAAAAAAATGGAGGAGGCTGCTGCAGTGTGACATTCTACTGCTTCTTGGGGACTCAATAGGAAGCTCACAGGAAGCAGGACAGAGAAAGAGGCATCGAGGGTAGGAATTTGCTGTCTGAGCAGAGAGGAGGGGTCCAGAACCATAAAGAGCTATCTAGTCATCACCCAGTTCCTTCAGCATTCCCTCCCCCACAGTGGTTACTCCTTGATTGTGTTTATATACATTTTCACTTTTGGAAAAGAGCACATGGCCCAGACTGGAAGCCTGAGATCTCTAGGTCTGTACAAAAGGGGAGAAAGGAAGCCACTGGAGGAATCTGGGTAGGACCACTTTATAAGGCAGAAGGAAAGCATGGAGCCAGCCCAGGGGTGAGTGAATGAACTAACAGGACCCGGCGATGGCTTAGAGTGAGAAGATGCTGAGTTTGGTACTGCCAGGGCCTCCTTTCGGAGAGGTGAATAGATGTTGCTCTGCCTCCTGAACTGGATTGCTCTGAGAGTCTCCTTTAATTTTATACAATAGCAAAATAATAGAAGCTTTGAACCTCCTCTGCATAAGTGGAAGAAGATAGGGAAGACTGAACAGAGAGCCAAAGACACCCTGCAAGAAATGCAGGGCACAGACAGACAGAGAGACAGACAGACAGACAGACAGACACACACACACACACACACACACACACACACACACACCAGAGAGATATAGATAGATAGATAGATAGATAGATAGATAGATAGATAGATAGATGATAGATAGATAGATGGAGAAAGAGAGAGAGAGGTGCCCAGAATCTTCTAGAATCCAAATAACTAGTAAATAAATCCCATTGAGATGCCCACATTCTCCCCCATGGCAGTCCTGCAGAGCCAGCCAAGACAACCCCATGTTAGAAATTAACATCACATAGAACAGTTAATTAAAGATGAGCTGCCCCTTCCACTCCCCAGTGAGTGAGTGGTGTTTGGAACAGAGCTGACAGCCTCACAGATGAAGGAGTGGTGGGGACCCCTCCCCCTGCAATAGTCCACCTGCAAATGGGAGGGGGCGCAAGGAGAGCGTAAAGCCAATTTCTTCCTATAAAAAAATAAGAGGAGGTAAAAAACCGTTTACTGCATATTAGGATCCACACTTAGACCATTTGTATGTTTCGCTAGGATGGTCATGTCACTAAATGAAGCCTGAGAAATCCATCATGGGCAGGGAGCCTGGCAGTGGCTAGGTCAGGGAAAGGAAGGGGGGCAGGGTGCTGGGTAAGAAAGGAGAAATAGAAGGGACAGATGTTGGTGCTATAGAGACCCACCTCCCCATACTCTTCCCAGGTCACCCAATTACCCATCAAAGAATCTGTCACCTATGTTGTCTTCTTAGGAAAAAGATGAAACCTTAGGGTTCCCAGTCTCGGTTGTTTGCTTTTTCCGGGGATAAACAGATCTATTACTCCTCAATTTAGCCATCGACTTTCAATGAAGGGTTTCTATCCTGGGACCCACAGGTGAAAATTGTCCATCACTAATCAAGTCCTTTCTCCTTTGCCCTTGGAGCCTCCACCCAGCCTGTCTTGTACCTGGAGCAAGGTTATAAGAGACACAATGACATTAGGACAGATAGCAGCAGGATTAGCAGGGGGTGGGGGGGGGGAAGAGTGTGCAAATGTCATCTAAGTGGATGCTGTTAATCAGAGCCTTGCTAATGAATGCCAGGGCCACCTCTCACTCCCCTTCCCCACACCCCCATCACCAGAAAAGCCAGTTTGAACTTTAATTGTCCCGCTTGTCTCTTTCCCCTGCCTCTGAAGAGAGGAATGTCTCAGTAGTGTCTGGCCCTCCCTTGCTGGTTAGCCTCCTGCTGTGTGACTGCATGGCTGAAGGACTTATCTTTCAGTCTCAGATGCCCAAGAACCAAGTCCTAAAGTTCCATCAGAGTCCCTTGTTACCTAGACATGAAAACTGAGGCTTAGCACCAGGATTCTGTTTCCCTGATTCCCCACCCCAGCTCCATACCTGCTGTTGCTTTTGAACACACAAGGGAGCCACACAATCACTAGTAGCCCTATGCCCCTTACATACTTTCTTAGTTAAAAAGCTAACTCACATGTGGGTGCCAGAGGGACTCACAAGACTCTTCAGTCTGAAACCAGCCTCTTAGATATGAGCCTATCACATGTTAGTCTGAAGCAGTCAAAGAGCTCTAAGCATTTGCTATAGAGCACATTCTGATCATAGCTTGCTGCCCTACTGATTCATTTTTTTTCCATTTCATATTACATGGTCCCTTGGTAGCACCAAATAGAGGACTAAGGATGCGAACTGTGAGGAGTAATATAGTGTAAGCAAGTCCTAGTGCCTCAAGGTGAAGGGCAAGAGCATCTTAGCCTTTACAGGGGCTGGATGGATTGACAAAATGGCTTTCTGGATCCAATAACCACAAGCAACCATGAGGTCCATGGAGGACAAGATGAATAGCACTGTCGATGGAGGTCTTTGACCAGATTGGAGATGCTGTGCGGCTGCCAAATGTACTGGCATGATGGGGATTCAGTTACAAGTTCATCTGAGGACAAACAACTCTGCATCACACAGAATCCAGCCTTCCCAGGTGAAGAAAGCAGATGCCCAAAATGAATCATGCTCCCTGTTGGGCCGTAAAGATGCTATGTGTCCAGTCCCTGTGCCACGTCCCATGGAGGGAGAGTGAAGCAAGGGCCGGCATCCAAGAGTGGATGATTCACTGAGCTAGTAATTAGGTGATTCCACTGGTCTGCTCTCAGGGAACTAGCAGCAGCTTGAACCATCTCCTGCCTCTGCCAGATGTACCAGGTGTGTGCTGTGCATAAAAGGGCCCCGAAGCTACCCCAGATCTCACTCTGCTTGCCCGATCTCATATCTCTCTTCCATCTCTCATGTCTCTCACTCCTCTCTCATGTTTCTCTTCATCTTTTTCTCCTTCCCTGTCTCCTTGTCTCCTTCTCTCCCTCTCTGGCTGCCTCTACCTCTCCCTCATGACCCCCTTCCAAGACTGTCTTTTGTTCTCCCTTCCCTCAATAAACCTCTTACACTCAATCTGTTGCATGGTGGAATTTCTCAGGGGTACACCTCGGGACAGCCCACCAAAAGGTACCAACCTTTGCCACAATTTATCCTATCATACAACTTATCAAAATGATGTGCAAGATGATAGCCATGCCCGACAGACAACCTGGGGAATAGGGCATAGTTTCTGCCACCAGGTGCCAGCTTTTCATATATGTTTGCTGTTTCCTACATGTGTGGTGACCTTCGGCAGGGTCCATATACTTTTAGTTTACACTTTTGTAGAGTGGAGATTAATACTGTCCATCATATAGGGCTGCCTGAGGAGTAAATAATTCACTCTTGTAAATTAGGACAGGGCTTGGTCAACACTACAGTGAAATAAATAGTTCTGATATAAATGGTCAAGCAAGAGGCAGAAATGTTCTCCAAGCAGACATTTCTCTGTAGGTAAACTTAGGTGGGTCATTTACCACAGACACAGGGATTATGTCCCATGGGTTCCCCATCTCTCTGCAAGTATCTCCATGTATCTGCCACCTAGGAAATGAATGCTCATGGCAAGATCTTATTTTCTTATTCAATTTTAAGATAAAATTAGGGATGTGTTCCTTAGGGGATAAATGTTAGCCTCTCTTCTCCCAGTGCAAGAAACTCCCTAGAGAAAACCTGTTTAAAACCATTATTTAAAGGGACATCAATGGTTTTTTTTCTGACAAAGTATTAAAAACGATAAACAAATTACCCAATAAGATGGCAAATTCATAGGACTGCCTGGCATTTGAGTGACAGTTAAATACCTCATGAGAAAAAGTAGTGACAGGTGACATGTCACCAATGACATGGCCTCAATTGCACAGGATCCAAGGGGACTCCTGCTGGAAGCAGAGTAAAGCAGAAAGGATCAGGGTGGGACAGGTAATCTGTCCAGTGTAGAATATTAATCTGCCCAATATTGCAGTTATGTGTCTAGGGACCAAAGAGCAAGGTTGGAGGAGCTAGGTCAAAGTCTCTCCTGCCTGGTATCGGTGAGCCAGAGACTACTGCAGTAGGGAAGAAAGCCTTACTGCTAAGGCACACACCTTTTCAGAATGATGGTGTCTATACCAGGTAGACATTCAAGCTAGTGCTTAGGCTGATAGGCAGGGATTTCAGAAGTGGCATTTGATCTAAGAAGGGAACTAAACAAGGGACCAAGGGATTGGGGCTCAGGGAAGGACTACCTCCTGCTGTGAAAGTGCACAAGGACAGTGTCTGGGCCCAGGAAACAGGAGGAAAGATCACAGAATGGACATCAGTAAAGAAGCTGCCATCTTCCAGTCTCCAGAGGACTACATATATCCAAATTGTCAGTAGGATGGTGTCAACCCTTGACCCCCACACCTGAGAAGGGCAACAGCTCTTCATCTAACCCTCTGGCTGAACTCTACACAGCTTTTGAATAGAACAGGAACTGGAGGGGACAGAGACTTGATTGAAAACTTCCAGGACCTGGTTTGGACATGGGGAGCCTGGCTTCCAAAGCACAGAGTGGGAAACAAATTCTTCTATAGCATTACAGTATGGGACATGATAAGCTTATCCTTTGAGCCATAAATCAAACCTACAGAAATTGTATTAAAATGTGTTATGCGCACAAAACTGTCTGTGGGCTTGGTAGAAATGAGGAGATACTGATTTGTGCAGAGCTCCCTCATTATTGCCTATGCACCCTCCAACTCCATGGTTAACGATTTTTTTTCATTTTCAAAGTTCAGGCATTAAACCTAGGACCCCATGCATGCTAACCATGCCCCTACCATTAAATATATCCCTAGTGGTGGCCTTCACTATCACACATTGCTTTTATGTGCAATAACATATAGTAGATGTGTATACTATAATGTATTGTGGGAAGACATCCAGGAGTTTAGAAAATAACTTTGGAAAGCATCTGGAAGACTTCCAGTGACCTCACACCATTGGAATAGTTGCCATCTCCCCAAGTAGACATTTTTAGCAGGAAGTTGTGGGAACCTTTACTGTCTTTTTCTCATCCTAGCCCAAACTTAGCTGAAACCCTGGAAGGAAGTATTCTGCCACCCTTCTTGCCTATCTCTTCAGCACCCCCCTCTCACTGGGAAAGTAGAATGTTCAAGGGTTGGGTGAGAAGGTGGCTGCTTGGCACTGCTAAGGTGCTGCATTTGTCTCTACGGTCATTTCTTCAGCATGCTTTTCTTTGCAGGCGTCTCTCTGCAGCCACTTCTCCAGCAGGCTTCTCTGGCCAGGAGGTTTCTCTCTGCAGTAGGCGTCTCTCTGCAGCCACTTCTGCAGCAGGCTTATCTCTGCACCCTCTTTTGCAGCAGGCTTCTCTCTGCAGACTCTCTCCTTTTTCTTACTCTCCTCTCCTCTAGAATGACCCCAGATCTGGAACTAAAGGAAAAGATTTAAAGAGAAGATCTTTGAGTTTAATCTTCTTCTTCTTCTAATTCAACTTTGCCAGCCATGAAGCTAATTTTAAAATCCTCTATTTGACTTCTTGCCTTAAAAAAAAAAAAAAGAAGTTAGACTTCATAAAGAAGGAATATAATTAAATGACATTTTTCTAGTCCCCCATAAAAGGGTACAGCAATTGTATTGAGGTAGGCTGGCAGAGAACACTTACCATTGGAAGGAAGGGGGTTATAACAATTTACCACATGTATCATCAACATGACAATATCTATCATACACTGAACATTTACTGAAATCAAGCATGGTGCTAAGGATTAGAAGCCATTTTCCTTCTTAATCCTACCACATCATTCTAGATGAAGGAATGAACACTGGGGAATACAAGGACATTGTCTGATGATTCTGATATGGAATCCACATGTAGAATAACTTCCTAGACCACACTCTGAAGTACCACCTGAAGGAAGGCATTTTACTCATGAGCTTTCTGCTTCATAAGAGGCAGCCATACCATGTTTAGGGGTGCCTATAATAGGGCTCCAGGTAGTGCTCAGCTACAGAGAGTCAAAAGCAAGATAAACCTAGACAAGCACATGCTATTCAGGTACCCAAATCACCACAATGTTGGGAAGCAGGGTAAGCCTGGGCACTGGCTTTCAAGGGTCTCACACAGAGGTAGACTAAGGGGTCAACATTTATAGAAATCTCTGAAGGATCTCACAAGGTTGGAATGCAGGTTCATCTTGTTGGCTTTACCCATTCCCTACAGTAATAAGTTGACTAAAACACCCCTTTTCCCTCATGCTTGGCTGTGGATATTAGAGCTACAGTGAAGCTCAGAGTTCATTCATTCCACTCCTGCATCTTAGATGAGTGAGCGGGTTGGGAGAGGAGATGTCATCACCCAAAGACAAACTAGGGATGGATTTATCTATAAGGAGCCCAAGAGTTCTAAGTCTTATCCCAGAGCTTCCGCCATGACCTCTCACAAAGCTTGATTTTTTTTCTCTATTTCTGGTTCTACCAAGATTTATGAGCTGTAGACTCAGGATTAGATTCTATAAAAAATAGAGCCAGTGTCCACTCTCAGTTGTGGACTTATAAGGTGGCTCATGGAACTAGAGCCTTGTTGGGAGAAGACAAAGGGCACATTCAGCTCAGCATGGCAGAATGGTAAAGTTAGCTCTTAAAACTTGTAGGTTATAAACAGATGACAGCAACCGTGACAGAGGAAGAAACGATTGATTTTTCTATGTCAAGAGCAACTCCTTATTTACACACTTCATAATAGTCAATACTCTGTATGTCTAGAGACATCTATCCTAACAGCTCAAGGTGTGCCCATACCCCATCTCCCTTTCTCTGTCCTGACATATAGCCCTTAGACTGCCAAGTGGCCTTCAAGAATCCAATAATCATTCCAATGTCAAAGTGTAAGATGCAGCCAGGACCCAGAACACTGTGCCCTAGCTCTCTAGGACATCATAGCTAAGCCACTACTGGGGTTACCTCATCATCCTGTATAGATCTCTGCCACCAAAATAGAAAAGATCCCTCAATCAGGAATATCATGTCATTGGAATAAGGAAAGGTGTGAATCTCGGCCCTGGGCAGGCCAATTAATGCAGGGAGGTGCAAGGAGAAACAGAGGGCAAGTGTTCTGGGCAGGTGGTTCTGGTTCACAAAGGCTCTCTACACTGACAAAAGACCCCAACTCTTCCTCTCCTGGAATCCAAGCTTCCCTGCTGTTCTTTTAATAGAAGCATTTTCCCTGCCTCACTCCCCTCCAAAAAAAAAAAAAAAAAAAAAACCCTCACAAATATGTTGTGTGAAATATCAGAACTAATTAGACCAAATGGTGCTCATATCTGTCATTGGTTTTCTGGGGGAGAGCAGCCTGTGTCATGGAGGGAATTTTATTAACTAATTAAGGGCCTCGTTTAAGGGGAATGCCCTGTTCCTGGGAGAAAGCAGGATGGGAGGACTAAACAGTACAATCTGATGGAGGAAAATGAAGGAAAGAAATGGAACACAGTGAGAAAGGGCAGCCTAGGAGATGCTATGGAAAGAGTGGATTGATGGTGAGCTAAGTCCATAGGCTGTGAGTTCCATGGTTCTGATGGTCAAAGCAAGACAGCATTTGTTCTGAAATGTGAATGTACTTACCACACTAATTTAAGAAAAAGAGGAAGAAGGAGGTAGTGTATCTATCACTGGTACTTCCTGACTGTGAATGTTACTGTCAGTTAACCACGACAAAAAGCAAGCCATAGCTGTGTTCTCTAACTCTCAGCAGAGTTAGAACTGACAGTCACCCCTAAATTTTGACTAGAATGTTTTATAGGAAGAAGAAAAAGCTATTTACAGGCATCATTTAGGCTGGAGACATTTTGATCTTTTTTTCTTCTTCTTCTTCTTTAAGGAACATTTGAACAGAAGTAAGAGAAAAGGAACCCAAGGATCTTGAAGCAGAGACGCTCAGGAGAACTTCTAGCTACCTCATAGATTCAAAGTACTATTGTGTAGAAGGGACAGTGATGGTGCCTTGCATGAGGATGCTTTTACATTTGAACGCTTGGCCCCTAGTTGTTACAACTGTTTGGGAAGGATTAGGAGGTGTGGCTTTATTGGATAGAAGCATCGTTGGGAATGTTCTTTAAAGTTTCAAAAGCTCATTAGCTTTCAGCTGCCACTCTAGTCTCAAGCCTTCCTCCCTCCCTGCCTGCTGCCATGTTCCTCATTATGATGGTCATGGACTCACCCTCTGAAACTATACACCCTACAACGAAATCTATAAGTTGTCTCGGTCATGGTGTCTTATCACAGCAATAGAAAAGTAGCTAAGACAAAGTAGGTTAATTCCCAAAGTCTAAAACAGGCTAATTAGGGAGACTTGATGCATAATAATGAAGACTTTTTAAATGATAATGACTATTTGAGGGATAAAATGGGATATCTGTTGCCATGAGAGGTAGTGAGACACTCATTGCCTAAGTGTCAGAGCCAAGGCTATGAGTCATCAGAGAAACTGAGAGAGGCAGTACCCTTCAGACTCCTTGAACATTCAGGTCTGTAGATTTGGGACAATAATGGGTTATGTTTCCATTGTGTGCACTAGAGAAGGATTACAGGATCTTCCCTGAGCTGTAACTGAGCAAGGCACTGCAAAAGCCTGCAAGATCTCTTACTCCATATGGAAGTGGTTAAATATGGAGCAGGATGAACAAGAATCTTCCATGAATAGCTGAGTGCTGCCTGACTCAAATACAAGGTGAAGGAGGTAGAGGTGAATAGGCTGGCAAAGAGGTTCCATGACCCTCACTTACTTGATAATGTCTTTTGTAAGGCAAAAGCAGTATTGGGAGAGAATCCAGAGCCTAGCAGTCTGGTTCAGCTGCTCTAAGAGTATGCTTAGTCACACCCTGTCGGGTCCTCTTCCTGTGCTACACAGTCCTGTGTGCACTGAACTGTGCGTCAACTTTTCATTCTCCCTTCTCTTCAGCTCCAAGAACAACAATTTTTTTTGATGTAATTGAGCAGTTGCCATTCTGAAGGAATAGCCTTGACCTAGGCATGTTGCCTACTTGATGGGGGCCTGTTTAAAGTTTTTGATCATTGTGTCCTCTCCTTTTTATCCCTCTCTTGTGGTTTGAATGTAAAATGTAAAATGTAAAACTGTGTGTCAACTTCAACAGTCATTCTCATTGACAAGCTTGAATTCCAGACCTGAACTCCGAATATAATGGAGGATGGGAACACTTAAGAGTGCTGGGAACAGGAGGCAGTAATGAGAACCAGGGTACCAATCCTCTATATGCTGTTCTCTATGATGTGGGCAAATATGTAGCCCTTACTAGTGGAGCATGGGCAGTTTCATTTGCTTATCTACACTGATGACTCTGATACTTTGTAGGACTCATAGGGAGAAACTCCTATGCTAAGTAAATGCCTGGAAGAGACTATGGCACATAGTGCTTTTTGAGGAGCAGAGTCCCAAATTCCACTTGATACTGTGCCCCCCAAGCTGACATTCATTGCCCTCTTGAGGGGTTGCCTAGGTTACCTTTCTTGCCACTGTGACTCAACATCTGACAGAAACCTACTTAAAGGGGGAAGGGTTTATTTTGGCTCACAGTTTAGAGAGGATTCAGTCTCTTACAGCTGAGAAGGCATGGCAGCAGGCAGCTACATCATGGTGGGAATGATGAGCTAGGAATTCTCATCTCCACCCAATAGGAAGCCCAGCCATAAACCTCAAGACCCAACACACACTGATGACTCTACCTCCTCTAGCATGGCTCTACCTCCTAAAGTCCCCACCATCTCTCAAGACAGCACCACCAGACGGAACCCAAGTCTTCAAACAAATGAGCCCTTGGGAGACATTTTACATCCAAACCACAAAAGAGGGAGGGATTAAAAGGAGAGGCCACAATGACCAAGCCCACCATCAAGTGGGTAACATACCTGGGTCAAGGCTATTCCTTCAGAATGGCAACTGCTAAAATGCACCAACGAAACAAAGGAAGTGAAGGTGATCAGAGCAAAATGGTCCCTGTAAATCTGGAAATGGGGGAGGGGGTCCTGCTACTCATGTGACTTCTGTCTTTGCCCCAGAGACCATAGTGCCATCCTTCTGTGGTGGCTGCTGCAAAGGAAGAGGCAGGCTCTCCCTGAGGTTCTGCTCTTGCTAGTCCAAGAGGGTCCAATGCTGACATGCTCTAGGCTCCTTGCCATCTTTGGGCTTTTTCCTCAGACCTTTGCAAGACATCCTTTGAAATGTATCTAATGGATGGGAGAACTGACACAGGCAGTTTGGACCAGCTCAAAGTCACAGCATGAATGTGTGTCAGGCCTGGGGCCAGACCCTCCACTCCCCCTGTTGTCCTGAGGTTCTCCAGCCTGCCTGCTCCCCATCCCACCACCTAAACATTCATTTCTCTGGTCTAACAAGGCTGCCCCTGCTCTTTGGCTCTGCTTACTTTAATATACACATAGATTACAGCTACATTAAAGGAGCCTGAAAATACCAAAGCAGAACTAAAGCAATTATTATAATGCAGCCTTAACAGCAGCCGTAATGAGACAGAATTAAAAATGTGCCAGCGTAATCACAATTCACTGTTCCCAACGACCTTCCAGAACTGCCTTCATTTGGAAAGAAACATCCAGTCCTGAACTGTCAGATGGAAAGGAAAAATTCAATTGTGCTGCCCCATGGGACCAAGTCCCTGGCTACCAGATCTGGCTCCTCCACACAAAGGCATCTGTCCTGAAGCTGCCACCGTGGGGTATTAGCCATTTGCTCGTGGGGGGCAGAGGGAAGGGAACATGGATGGGGGGAGGGGGCTGGTGTTCTTTCCATGGCACCAGGGATGGTTTGTTCTGCTTCCATTTCTTTGCTGCTGAGGCTGCCTGTGCCACACTGGAGGGAATTCAAATGTGCTCAGCATCGCACCCCGCTTGCTCGTGGCATGCTCTATGTATGATGTGTCATAGATGATACTAACTCATGCTTCAGGCTGCTACAGTTATCCCACGGTCACCCTGAGATGTCCGTTGGTTTATCCCTCTACTTTATGAACAGGGAAACAAAAACTTAGAGATTCTGTGTGGCCATTCAGAGCCAGGACCCAAATCCTTCTCTTCAAAGCCTGGGATATTGATTCTCATGAGTTTATGGAGCCTGTCACCTAGCAGAAGTCAAAGAGAAAGCCATCTCAATTCATTTTACATTACTTGTTTTGATGTAAGAGCCCAAGCTGGAGGGGACAGGGAAGTTGAGGGTGAAGTAAGGAAAAGAAACAGGAAATACCTCAGTGGAGAGATCCTGAAGGCCAATGAACATATGCCAGAAGTCATGGGCATATGAACAAATAACAGCGTTCATTAGTCTCATTTCTGTTTCCATGGCTCTTCCAGAGAGTTCAGCTTCAGCGACAAGGAAGTGAAGTGTCAGGCAACAAAGGAGTCAGGTGAAGCCAGATGAAGGGTGGACTTCTCTTCTCAGATTATTCCTGAAACCACTCAAACTTGGTGACTTGGTTGTTCCTCCACTAATCAAATTAAGCTTCCTGGTTCCACAGCCATAAGTAAACCCGACTGACCACTCACTTCAATCATGCTTGGCTTACTTTGGAGTCTCCTGGATGTTGCTTTGGATTTGGTTTTCATAGCTTTACTTCAACATCTCCCCAGGTGAGTTAGCCCCCACCTATACAGTTGGACAGAAGTGATGCAGACAGTAGAGTGAGGGTTCATCCTGGTCTAACAAGGCAAGCTACAGCAACAGACTGTCAGGCTTTTTGTTTTTGTTTTCTGTGCTTTGTTTTCTTACTTCATCCCTACACATGCAATGTTCTACAATACTAATGCTACAAACAATGCCCTGTGCATTCTAGTGTAAAAACCAACCAACCAACCAAACCAAACCAAAACCCAAAACCATCTTACCACTGGGCATACTGCATAGGTGTTGGGAGTTCATAGTGTTTCTCTGCAGCTGTCCTAGGCATTGGCAAAATATTTACCCAAGTCTGTTCCCAACACTACTTACAAGCAATTGTCAACTGTAGCACCCACTTGAGGTGACCAATGTCAAGAGTTCCGCACAGCGTGATAACTGCACAAAGGGTCATTGCCATTTCCAGGGTTCTGCTGTCCAAAGCTGATTGCAAACCCAACTGTTTTCTATAGCAAGATGGCTAGTGCCCAGCTCACCCTGCATCCAAGGCACAGAGTCTTGGATTCTAGCCATGTTTGTCAGCTTCTCTGGTTGCCTTTGTTAGTGAGAAATCTTTTCCAGCTCCATCCAGTGGACTATCACAGCCTCTTTGTGACTGTCATTTTTCACTTCCCATTCCCATGTTACACAGAAAGAACATGACATATGTAGCCATTTGACTTAAAGAGACCAGCATCCTGTGCCCAAGGATTTAGAATGGCAGAAACCCTCATCCTGAGGTTAGATGCTGTAACCTATCCTGCTTCTATTGGTCTGTGTCTGTTGGTTCTGCTTCTATTCTTTTGTCAATGGACAGAGATGCCTATAGTCTGACAACTCATCCCAACTCCCAGGCCAAGATGAGCTTCCTTAAAAGGTTAAAGCAGGAAACCCCAAGCAAGGGGGGCTAAGGACTCTATGGGGTAATCTGGAGGAATTTGTTGTCAATTTTCTTGCCTGGTTTCCAGCAAGGAAAAGGGAGTTCATCCTCTAGTTGTAAATGAGGCTCTGTACTTCAGTGGTGAGTGGCAGGGTCAGGGTGGGGAGAAATCTCTATGAGCTTGGAGTCACCAGCAGCCAACTGTGACACATCTGTGCTATGAGGTCAAGAGTTGACTGAAGAAAGGGCAACTCACCTTGATGGAGATTATTGCCAGGGATTGAGTTTCAAATATATGAGAAAGTTTTGACCATTTGGAGAAACAGAAACAGACAAACAAACAAAAATGCCACATACAAAAGGATTTAGTTATCTAATACATTTTTATTGCTGCTTGTTTGTTTTTGCTGACTTGAGATGGGTCTTGCTCTGGAGTTCTCTTTGTCTCCCTGTATGGCCATAATGTATAGATAAGCAAATGTACCTCCTCATCTTCCAGAGTGCTAGGATTCTAATTGCAAGGGAGTCGATAGAAACTTGCACTCAGGGAACAGACCAAGGAACAGCATCTGAGAGACCTTTTCCAAGCTCTGAGCACCCCCTACTTGTCCCTAACCCAATTCCGGGTTTTTGCATTGGTTTTCAGACCCCTTGAGTACATACAGGCAGTTCCAGGCAGCTCCAGCCAGCATTTCTTCTCTTACCTCCAGGCGCTAATGAGATGCAGAGAGGGGTCTGCAATCCTGATGGAGTCCTTTGCAACTTTTGTTGCTGCTGTTTTTGAAAATATCTTTCTCTAGTCCTCTGCCAACAGCTTATTAGCACATGGCCTGGGTGAGTGAGTGGTTTTTAGCCCTCAAGGCAGTATGACGCTCTTCTCAACCTCCAGTGGAGAAATCTCCAGATCTCCAGATATTTGTCCACTGTGTCCCTAGGCAGATGCCCTGGAGCCTCTCCAACAATTCCAGACACATATTCACCAGACCCCCTCCCGGTCCCAAGTCCAGGGAGCCAGGTGTTAAATCCCATTTTCCACAGAAGCAGTCTTGCCCCATCTGTCTTGTAAAGGTGTGAATGGGTTGACGGAAGATGAAGAAGGGGGGAAAGGAGCGAAACTAGCATCCCTAGCAACCCTTCCCATTAATACAACACCATCAAAACACGCACACACGCACACATGCACACATGCAATGCATGTGCAATTAGTCACCCAACATCAACCATAGACATAGCCAACAAAGTAATACCAGACCACTTCCCACAATGGGGTATCTAGAAAGAGTCAAATTTGGACTCTGGTCTCAGCTGACCCAATGTGAGACTCTTCCTTCTCAGAACATAAACATCCTTTTGTTGTTACTGCCAGTCAGCCACAGTCTTCCAGAAGGGCAATATGTCTGTTCATACCACCTACAACTTAACACCCAGCTCACAGCAGCACCAATAGAATTAGGCTTTAGCATGGGAAAAGGCAAGTGTTTCTGGCTTTACCTGCGTAACAGAGTGATGAGCCATCTAGCTACTGCAGCTATGCGGTATTTGCCTCTATGCAGCTTTCCCCTCCTCCCTTCCTTTGTTAATAAAGTTCCCAAATTCACACTTCTGTTTCTCAAGCAAGCTATAATAAACTAGCCACATGCTATCAGCCGCGTGTGTACTGTTTGCCAAAAGCATGTCTTCTCTAGCCAGGATCTACTTGTAGATCACTTCATCCTGATCATCTCCCACTTCTGGACACACAGCCATGTTTCTGAACCTCACTGGGCATTCATCTTCACTGTTCCATGTCAGCATATGTCTCCTCGTATCCTTCCCTTTCTTCACTTGTACAACAATGATGTGCTTCATTCTGACTAGTGGGGAGCTCGGGCTTTGGGGAAATTCTGCTTAAAATACATTTTCCAATATTTATTTTGAGGTGTTGGTTCTTTTTGGGCGAGTGTTTACACAGCATGCCTTCCTTCATTTCTTCTTAACTCAAATGCTCGGCATCTATCTTGCAAAGGTGTGAACAGACTTGACAAAGCACAGATAGGAAGAGAACAGAAATAATCTGCATGTTCTTACTGCCACATCACAGCTACCACATGCATACAGTCCACATATACACATCTACGCACACACACACACTCACACACATTCTTCAGCCAGTCAAGATAGAACATGGCTAACACTTAAGGCCCAAAGAGAAACTACATTTTACATGGTTCTCATAAATTGCATATCTTTTAGATACAAACTCTTTTTTTTTAAAATGCAAGTTTAATGAATGTCTGCCACTAATAATCCTGATGCGTTTTGACTTCTTTATCTTAACTTACTGTGTCATTACAACTATTTGGATAGAAATGCCTCAGCAGATTTCTCAAACTTCTGAGCATGCCCAGAAGATAAGGATCTGACTGCTCAGGACCTGGGTCATTTCTCAGGGTTGCATTTGTGTCAAGAAATCTTACAGATTTAGGCCGTGTCTCCCTCTGGGACCTTCTAGCAAGCTTGCTGTTTACTATTTTAAAAAAAAAAAAAAGCAGATTCCCCAGTCTCAGCTTTCCTCAGTCGCAACAGAAGCCCAATACATTCACCACATCATTTTAGGCATTCTCCTGGGACACATAGGGCACAAAGGGAACCCAAGCTCTTGAATGATGCTCATGCTGGAACTCATGTATGAGTTCCAGAATCCTTTTCTCCAACCCATATAAAACTCCGGAAACCCATGCTTTCTGGAAGCTAGTAAGAAGCTAACGTAGAACCCTCTGGCTAATCCCAGATCCCTCACAGATCCGACAGTAACTTCAATGGTTCTTTCCCTATATTTTCCCGTAGCACACTCTTCTCAGAGTAAGACAGCTTTATATTATTTGGTATATCTGCTGTTTCCAAAGGAATACATTCAATCTCTCTGTGCTTGGTGGTTAGCTCTAAAAGTTTACCTTAGACTTTGCATAATTTGAAATTAAACAAAATTTCTATTCTTTGGTTCCCCACCCAACCCCCATCTGCCACATTTGAGTTCCATCTTCATCTTGGTATTATACGTGCATCATTCAAGTTGCTGTTCATTTAGACTGACCAAACGCTTACCTTTCCACTGCTGTTACTTAGTCAGAATCGCTGATGGCATTCGTTTTCTGGTGAAAATAGTCTTCCCAGTGGCGGGGTTTACTCACAAGATTGTAGCACAACTGTGCAGGAGAATGCATGCAGCCACTTCAGGCTTTAAAGGCTATCAGGCTTATGAATGAAGTAGGGACACGCTGTCAATATCATGCTGGGGTGTCAAGATGGGTTAGAAAGAAAATGTGCCTGATTTTGTTGCACGGAAAACAGGCTAGTGTGATGGTGTCCACAGCATTCAGAAGCCAGGTCCCCGATCTTGTGCCCTGTATCTCAGGGTCTCACAATTCTGCTGACACTTCAAGAAAGTGAAACGCTCGTAAACTCAAGGGCCAAAGAAGTAAAAGTCTGTGATGTGCCCATGAGGTTCTGCTTTTCCTGAACCCCTGTGGGCTCACTCCATCCAAAGGAGCAGAGAAGCCATTAAACACAGACACACAGACACAGACACAGACACACACACACACACACACACACACACACACACACACACACCACATACACACACACACCCATACACACAGAGACAGAGACAGGAAAACAGAAAGTGTGTCTGTGTGTTTGTGTGTATGTGTGTTTGTCTGTCTCTGTGTGTGTGTGTTTCTGTTGAGCATTCCATAGCTACCCACCTATCCTTGCCACTCAGGGACTTTCTTGATCATTGGCTGACAGTGGGTTTACAACTGTCCATTAGGTCCTTGTCATGATGCCTGTTTGGTTCTTGTTGCCATGGTAGCTGTCAAGGGGAGATAGCCCAAGGGCAGTCCATACCTAAGTCCCTCTTTGGTTATCACCTATGACTGTTAAAGCTATGTTTGCTTCATGCTACCCAGTGCCTAAGTGCAGAGCCAGGTTGCATGTGTAGCAAGGTTGGTGGCATCAGCCACATACTGGAAAAATGCCAAGCTTTCTGAACTCTTCCTTGTGAGCTCATGTAGGTTCTTTCCATGCTTGTGTTTAATTCTGGACCTTTCAGTGTCCTCCCTTGACCCCAGAACTAATTGGAGTGTGGCTCCAACTCTCTCTTCAGCATTGAATTGAGTAAACAGGGGGTGGAATATGGGTTCCTTCCTACCTTGAAGGCTCTCTGCTTCTTTGGACAAATGAAGTTTGCAGAGATGAACGTTTCCCATTTCAGCAAAGGTAGTCTTGCGTGGGTCACAGGATATATTGTCAGACTTGCCCTTCGGAAACATGGCTGCTTCCCATCCACACAGACACCCAATTTAGAAAATAACTCAGATAGACGTATGTAAAGAAAGATATTTCATACACACGTATGCATACAGATATAGTCACCAATGAAAATAACCACTGCAAATTGATTGAACTAGGTAAAGATTTGTACAGAGTCCAGCGCAGAGGGTGAGGCTGTGGACCCTAAGACTCATGACTCAAGAGAGAAGCCAGGTGGTGCTGAGGTCCCACCCTGTGCCCTCATCCCCAGTCCAGCCTTCAGCATCAGCTGCCTGTTCAGCCAAAGCTAATGAGCTAGGTGGAACTCAGCAGTTCTGACTCTCCCTGGGGCTATGTCCTGCCTTTCCCTAGCTCCTTCCTCCTGTTTTTGTTCCCTAAAGCATCCTCCAAGCAGAGATCAATTAAAAGCAGGGGTGAGAACCACAGAAGGGCCTGTGGGAGGAGGTCTGTGGAAAGCCCTAGAGTCCCTTTGTCTAAGGAATCATCCCTTCCCCTCCACTCCCCTCCAGCTCCCAACCTTTGCCTCTAGAAGTCAGAAGGGGGCAAGCAGACACTGAGCAGGTGGCTCTGGCTGGTGCCTGGGCTGATGGCAGGTTGAGTGGGAAGCGGTTTGTCAGCATATGGGCTCAAAGAACACATGGCCCCCAGTTCCTGGGGACAGGAGGGGAAGAGGCAGGAGCAGATGAACTGCTAAGCAACAGGGTTGGTAATTTCAATCAGAGAACTTTCCAGTGATAAGAAATAAGGGAAGGCAGCCAGTAGGGGAGCATGGGAGGCGAAGCCGAGGCACTTGGTGGCCCAGTCTCTGGGCGAGTGTAGCTGTGTTCAGTTCCCTTTCAAAGAGAAAATTTGTCATGAACTTGAAACTCTTGTTCTCCCCCCACTTGCAGGGAGAAAACAATAGAGGGTGACCCCCACAAAGTTGCCTCCTGGGGGAATGCCCACACAACTCAATATGTGCACATTGAAATGACTTCTTACCACAGGATACTCGGTGGCTGAACTTAAACATGGATTTACAGATCAGTTGGGAGCCTTAGAATTATTTAAAATAGCACAGAAGGAGACATACCAGAGTGTGCACAGATGTTGCCTCCAGGTTATAGAATTATAGTATGATTGTGTGTGTGTGTGTGTGTGT
>NW_022196903.1:26995934-27012042 GCF_008632895.1 Mastomys coucha | reverse complement strand
TGTGTGTGTGTGTGTGTGTATGTGTGTTTGGATGACTATTCTCCTTCATACTTTTCTGTACTTTGCATGGCTTTGTAATGTATAAATGCAGCCTCATTATTCTGAAAGACTTTTTTAAGTAGAAGCAGTGCAGATTAATAAAAGAAGAAACTGTAGGGTCTGATGGTTCTGGAACCTACCATATGATCGATAAAGTCCCCAAAGAAGATCTTTATGTCTGTTATTTAATTTGACTTTCAAAAACATCCTGAAACATTTTTTGTACCCTTGCACAGATGTGGAAACTGAATTTCGGGGGAAGACAGCATCACCAAGGTGACGTTGATAGTGGCTGGCCCAGTGAGATTTGAGCCCAGCTGCATCTGGCACTAGGTTGTATAAGTACTGGACACAGGGCTCATGGCTGCCTTTTGGGGACATTCCTTCACATGAAACAAACTACATATTAAACGGGCTATGGCAGGTGCTCCAGGGATGTTTTTGTGGGTAAAGTTACAGCTGGGCATGCATGAAGACTTAGCTTCAATCCCTAGCACCCATTTAAAAAGCTGGGACAGCAGTATCTCTCTGATATCCTGGTGCTGGCATTGGTAAGGAGGGGAGCGACAGAGACAATTAGAGTCCCAGGGTTTATGGAGCAGCGAGTTCAGTAACCAGTACTCCAAGTTAATTGGAGACCCTGTCTCAACAACAAGGACAGCAACAACAACAACAACAACAGCAGCAGCAGCAGCAACAACAACAACAACAACAAAGTGAAGAGCTAACAAGAAAGACACCCAACATTGACTTCGGCTTCCATGTGCACATGCATACATGGACACAAGCAGAGCATGCACAAAAGCAAACACACACACAGACTCATACTCCATACATATACACACAACAAGGTATAAGTAACAGTGAAAGTACAAGGCGAGGAATCAAAGGGACACAGGGAAATGCTCACTCATCACCAGAAAACCATGCTAATTAAAGCTGGACATGTTCTGCTAAGATGCTCAACCCTCAAATAGAACGGCATTGATCACCCACGTGCTGATGGGAACTAGCATTCTACTGGTGAAGGACTCATTTTACAGTCGAAATTGTGTTGTGTTGTACATTTTAGCTCTTTCTCGTGCAGAAGGATCTTGCATGTGGGCTGTCACAGGATGGAACAGTGACTCTCCCCAATATTGAAGTTAGTGCTCTCAGAACTCTGAAATCCCCCCACCAGACTTCCAGTCTGTTCCTCCTCTATTGCACACACTCTAGGGAACAACTGAGAAGGAACAGTTGCTATTATGCCTCCTCCTCTGGGAACCCTTCAGCCCACATTTTATAATTCAGATATAAAAGGCTCAGAGGCTCATGTGCTGAGGCATTCCCAGCTAGTGGAATGATTTGGGGAGGTTCTGTGAATCTTAGGAAACAGTGCATACCAGGAGGAAACAGTCACTGGGAGACATGTAACTTACCCCATGTAGCCTCTGTTTCTTTCTAGACTCTTCCTGCCCTCTGCAAGTAGAATAGCATCTGTCACATGCTCCTCCCATCAGGATACTCTAGTTCATCCATGGGCCAAGAACCAGTAAAGCTAAGACTTGAAGATTCAATAGTCCCTAAGCCTAAATGAGTCTTTCCTCTGCCCCCATGAAGTTGATTACGCCATACTTTGTCACACTGATGTAAAGTCTGACCAACACACCACTCCAGATACTCCTCACTGGTCAGCACATAACTTTCTGTCTTTCTTCAGTAGTTTTAACTTGAGCTACTGGTTCTCTAGGCATGTTTTAGGGATTCCATGCGCACGCACACTCACACATGCGCATGACTTTCATGAGATGCCCAAGAACATGGCAAATGCCTTCTTTAGCCTGAATTCTTCTCGCATCCATGCCTGTTCCTTCCTGTCATCTGCTTAGCAATTTTCCTTTCTTTAAACCACTATGTTTCGTTTCTTTACTTCTTCACGTCCCCTTCCCCAGAATTCACTCCTTGTCCTTGGACTGTGAAGATGAAGCTCTAAGATTTCATTTCCTTTGAGTCTCCTGAATTTCCTTTTGTCTTGTACCCCACCTACTACTTGAATCCCTCTCCTTTCCCCCAGACACTGGCTTGTATCTAGTTAGTCTGACTTTAATGTCTGCAACTAGCAAGAACCCAGTTCATCGAGGCAATCTCTGACTAGGGGTAGAAACCATGAATGCCACCCATCAAACAGCCTGTTGATTTCCTTATTGTTCATTTCCAAGAAGACAGTTGCTAAGCTTTGGGGGACCTGGGACCTGATCATAACTTCTCTTGGTAGCAGAAGGAAGATGTGATCAGGAACAGAAGCCAAGAGGCTACAGCACCAGCTCTGTGCCCTCGCTGCCATATCCTTCTCCCACCCAAAGCAGAAATGGGATCTAACTGTAGTGCTCTCAGGAGCTGCTTTGGTGTTAGGTAGACCTCTACTTTACAATGCCCAAATAGACAAAGTAGGACAGATTCTGTCTTTCCTAGTTATGGGGAACAATAACTAGAAAGTGACTTCAAGCTGTTTCAAATGATTCTGCTGCTTCCAGGCTACACACATGCCCAGGATTGACACATCTCACCATGTCCTGGGAGGAAGGAAGCTCAAACCAGAAGAAACAGAAAGACAAAGAAGCAAGGTTGGCTCGCATGTGTTTAAGTTATTTCTACCAACATTTATTGAGTGTCCACTGGGTACTGGGACGATTGGTGATACACACTTTATTTTTTTGCATTAAATACATTTGCTCTCTAGTGAGGGTGAGTAGCCAGCTGTTCATATGTAAGGAGAAAGGGGAAGAAGAAACAAGAGAAGGATCTAATCTCTCGACCCTTATCAGAGAAGCTTCTTGCCGTAAATGAAAATTAACACAACTGGTCAACCCCAAGTGGGACATTCATATCACATCACATTCCACCCTGCAAGGCTCAAGTGTAGCCCGCGCGGTCGTCTCGCCAGGAAGAAGACACGCGGACACTAGGTTCCTTCTGCAGCAACGTTTTATTGTCTCCATCCATAGGGAAAAAAGGTCGAACCCAAAATCCGCACTGCTTATATACACCACAGTGCAGGGTATCTGCCCACAGCGTGGTGTGTCTGCTCATGATTGGCTGTTCGCTCATTACCCTACGTAAAGCCCCGGGATGGGCTGTGACATGGCGTCTTTTCACTCTACACACATGCGCAAACAGTTGTTTAGGCGCCATCTTGCCATGGCGAATGCCTCTCAAGATTCACGGCTCCCCACATCAAGGATCTTCATGGAAGAGAGAACAGATTGTCAGAACCAGAGGTAAGGTTGAAAAGATGGCTCAGTGTTTAAGAGCACTGATTGTTCTTTCAGAGGAACTGGGTTCAAAGTCCGGCACTCATATGGTGACTAAGAAGCATCCACTTCCAAATTATCCAATGCCTGGCCTCGGAAGACAGTGCACTCATGTGGTACACACACAGACATGCAGGTGAAACACCCATGAACGTACAATTAAATTAAATACATCTTAAAAACAAAAACAGTCAACAAACCTTTTTATAAAAGAGCCAGAGACAGTTTATAACATCAAACTGTCTGAAGTTATAACTGATGAAGAGGAAAGGTGAACACAAAATCCTACCGCTGGCTGAGGAACTAATGCTATTGAATGGTTGCTAGAGGAGGGAGAATCAGATTCATTTAATGAGATGTGTCCCCCTGGTAGACTGGTCACACAAAAGATGGGTCCTCCTGGAAAGAATAGCTGGGCAATGCAAACTAGGCTTGGTGGGAAAGGAGGAGGAGAAGGAAAGAAGAAACCTCAAAGTTGGGTAAGAAGGTGTAGAAGAATGAAAAAGATTGTAATGGGAGAACTTTGGAAAGAGAGGTAAATCTATTCAAGATCATTGTGTGTAAATAACAATAATAATAATAATAATAATAATAATAATAATAATAATAATGATACAGAGAGAAAGAACTAGTCTTAGGGGCCGAGAGAAGAGCTATCAATAGACTAAAAGTTTATGCTGGCACCAGTGATAGACTCATGTCTCAGCATAGTTACAACTCCTGGCTCTTCATAATTTTCCTACATAAAAATCCATCAGCTAAGAACATTCATGAGCTTCTCTTAGCTCAGGTCCCATGGTAAGGAGTTTTGTGGGCTGAGGGCAGGCTTCAATGATTTAGGTGTCATTGATTCAGAAAGGGTTTATTTATAGTTCAGAGGTATAGAGTCCATTGTAGGGAACACACAGCAGCAGGTACAGGAACAGACTGATCACATTGTATCTACACACAGAAAACAGAAAGAGAAGTGAGCCTGGGTCAGACTATAAATCTCAAAGCCTGCCCCAATTGGTGCACTTCCTCCAGCAAGACTCCAGCCCATACAGGTTCTGTAACCTTCCCAAAACATCATCACCAGCTAGGAATCAAGTGTCCGAACATATGAGCTTATGTAGACAACTTCATATTCAAACCACACTATTGGTTGTCCCAAACATGATGTGAGTCTCTGGCTTGTTAGGGAGTGACAAACATCCATGACAAGAAACTTTATGTGGGTTCCAGATTGTTAATGGAGCCCAGTCAGGAAGCTGAAGGACAGAATGAGTAAATAAAGTCAGTGAGAAGAAGAATCTCCTTTTCATCTTCTATTCTGCTATGGCTTTTTATATTCCCTGTTAGGAAGGGTATGGGAGAGGGGCAGGAGAGGCATTTGTATGTTGTTTTGGGTAACTTGATCCTAATGAAGGATAATAATGGAGGGGAGATGTCTACATGTGTTGGCTCACTTGGCATTACAACAAAGATGAAAAAAGCCCCTGATAGATATGAAATATTTAGGACCTAGGTTTGCTCAATCTATGAAAACAAAACCAAAAGCAAACTTTTCCCGCGTTGATCACCCAGTTCCTAGAAAGCCTCGTTCAGTGGCCCATTGGGATTTTCTAAGCCTCAAGAAAAACTTTTGCAGCTACAAGTATTGGGTCTGCACTGTAATTTTTCTCAGCTGGAAGATGAGTGGCCTTATGCCACTCATGGCAAACCACCTGACCCTCAGAAACCTCTACAGGCTAAAATCAAGAGCAACTTAGAATAGAGCAGCCAGCCTGTAGAAACCATGCTCGGGGCCTAGTCCATCCTACCATCCCTGATCCATATGCTATATAGGTGCTCACTATGCTGAGCTCCCTCAGACACCACAGGGAGAAAGCCTGAGCTAGTCATCAGCAGAGAAATGGCTTTGTCTAACCTCTCTCCCCAAACCCACAACCACACAGCCTTTGTAATCCCTTCAACAGCTGTGGCCTGTGGCTAGTCTCAGAAAAGAAAAAATCCTTTACTTGACACTCTGGATGGAACCTGATTTTAATTTCTAGGTGTCAGAATGTTTCATTTTTAGTATGAATAAACTATGTCTCTTTTTATGAAAGGAGTTGGTCTCAGATATTGGAAATTCTCTTTCTCTGTTCCTCTTCCTAGTCTTTCCTCATCTTCTTCATAGCACCCTGTAGAAGGAATATCTTATGTCTGTTTGGAAGCTTCACCTATCAAAGAAAACTGATTGGCCTGTAGCTGAGGCAGGAAATAGAAGGTAGAAGTTCCAGAGGGAAGAAAGGGTTCTGGGATAGAGGCAGGCTCAGGAGATTCACCCAGGAACATGGCAGTCAGAAGCATGGGAGCTGAGCAGAGGTGGTCAACCACAGGACAAAGCTTAGATTAGAATAACAGGATGGTTAACTTATGAGCTAGTCAAGGAATAGCCAAAGCTTATGGTTAAGATGTTTGTAAATACAATTGAGTCTCAGAGTCATTATTCCAGGAGCTTGGGGCTGAGAGGGAAAAAAAAACCATTTTATAGCACCCATTATCTGTTTAAAACTCCAGCTGCTGAATGGAGAACAGAGTTGATAAATCAGTTGATGAGTAGCTACCCATGGGATGGGTATTTGGGAATAGTTCTCTTGGTTGAACATATCCCCAAGCCCCCAGCCTTCTTAGCTTGCATACATCCTGGCTACCACCTCAGAACAGAGATGGTCTCGAAAACCAACTGTCACTTGAATACATCTTTATCCAGGATCTACCCATCCTGGCTGTTTAGAGTTTAAGGACTTTGATAATGAGCATTGAAAGATGACCTTCTTAAAAAAACTACAGGGGAAGGTGGTGTTTTTTTCCCATGGTAAGGTATTGGGTACTCCATATGAGACCACATAGGACTGTGGTCTATTAATGTCGCTACCACAAATACTGAAAATTGGGTAAGCTATTAAGAATGGATATTAATTTCCTCATAATTTTGGATTCTAAGAAAGCCAAGATCAAGGAGCTAACACCCAATCAGGATCTACTTTCTGCCCCATTCAGAGATGAAGGATACAAGAGTCTAAGGGGGGAAACTCATACTTTCATAATGGCAATAATCTTATCCATGGGAAAAGAGGGCGCAGGGCTCATTCACTTCATGTGGTTCCACCCCTTACCTCCTAACAGTGGCAACAAAATCTTAACATGGGTTTTGAAAAGGACAAACATTCACACTTTAGCTACTTACTATAGAAGAAGGCTGAAGCTATAGATGCATCTGAATTAGAATAAATGGAAGTGGGAAACAGTGGGAAGGAGGAGTTACCAACATGTAAGGGATTAATAATCTGGTGTCTTTTAAGCAGTCGTCTGGATTTGTTTCTAATGATAATGAAGAGGTGGTTAATAATCATCAGGAACTATTTAAGATTCTATCCTATTTCAAGGTAACAAGGTAGACTGCTACAACCTCATGGGTGGTCACAGGAGGCACAAGACTCCTAGATGCTAACACAGGAATCCCTTGTTCACCACAGTAAGCAACAGCAACAATATCAGCATTTACACTTGGTCCCCAAGAGTCACATTTCCATAATACCATGTACAGGCCTTTGATGATTTCTATGCACCCTATGGGTTGAGTAGCAAAAACAAAATCACTATTATCTAGAGAACTTAACCACTTATAATGGGCTGTTCTGGATTTACTTAAATATAACCACTAAATAGAGTGCTTTATAATCTATACTTTACTCATACGTGCTTTAAAATACAATACAGAATCATAATATCAACAATTTTATTAAAGTCTCTAGATTAAATTCCACCACAAAAAATGCATTTTAGGGATGTTGATATTTCTATAGTCTCTTCAGTGCCTTTGGAATGGCATTTCCAATGCTTCTTCAGTGGTACAGGACAGATTATTTCATTTGTAGTAAGAAGGGTGTATTAGTTTGGCCTTTCACTTCAATACAGTTTATATTTTAATATACCTAAAATATATTATGTTATATTATCATGATGCTACAAGTAAAGATATATAGATGATATATGGATATATTAGTGAGTGCCCTGTTTTACTTATTTAGTTTGCAAATACAAGTGAATTTTTTAATGTTGAAATAATGCTTTTCATAACTGTGTGCATATATATATATATGTGTGTGTATATATATATATATATATACACATGACTTACTTAAGAGAATTACTCAGGAATAGAATTGCTGCATAAAATGGTAAATGCTCCTTTTTAAAGTTCTTGAGTCATTGTTTTCAATATTAGCCAATATTCCTCCAGAAAAGCTGCAACAGTCTCTCCTCAACACAGGAGATTTCAAACATATGTGCTCATACCCACAGCTTGATAACTCTGCCTATGGTTAAGAGAGGATTTTTGCATCTTTAAAATTTTATTGATGAGTAAAATTATTTTGTTTTAATGAGAATATCTTCCATTACTTAAAGAGCAGAGTGTTTTTCATATACACCTGATATTAAATTTCTTCTGAAATTACTTGTTTGTTTTCCTTGCCTTTTCAATTAGAATGATTCATTTTTATTTAAAATTAATTTTAAGAGCTCTTTGTATGGTTAGTATATTTATTCTTTGGTACAAATATTGCAAAAATGCTCTTTAATTCATCCTTTGCCTCTTTATTTGCTGATGATATTTTCATATAAACAATAAAGAAATATCACTGAATTTATCAGACGTTTTCATGGTTGCTGCTTTTCAAAATATATTTAAAAGTATTTTATATTCTGAGATCACAAATTCATAGAAAAATCTCTTTTGAACATCTGCTTCACATTGAATTCATTGATTCTATGGAGTTATGATACATTGTGCAAGATAGGCATTTACCACACTTTATAGTCATAGGTTTGTTTGAAATTCACTGGTCTGTCGTAAACACTGTTAAAACACAATTCCTCTAATTTGTATAATTTAATAATGTAATATGACCTTAAACATCAAGAGAAATATTCACAAAGCAACCAGAAGTAAAGCTAGAAAAGTCTACTTTCCACAATAAATGTTCTGGAGAGTAGGAATGTGCAACTTTGAGAAGAAAGGATTCAATCCTAGTTAAAGGAGGGAAGCCACACAGTAAGATGGTATACTGCACTGCTTCTTTTCAAACTTAAGGATCTGTTCAGTGAGTTGGAACAGATCTGGGTGACTCAAGGGAATAGAGCTCAGAAAAAAAAAATGAGCAGAAATAACTAGATGAAAACTTTGACTCATCAAAGAACTTCAGCAGAAGGTTGTTCAGCATGAGAACAGGCCACTTGAAAGGAAAATGGGGAAGGGGTATGCGTCAGTTACTCTTCTCACTGCTGTGACCAAATACTTGATAAGAAGCAATTTAAAGTTGGAAGAATTTGTTTTGGCTCCCACTTTGGAAAAGGATGATGGCCACGGGGACAGGGAAAGCATGGTGACTGAAATGTGAGGACTCGTTGCATCCAGAGTGAGGGAGCAGACACTGGACAGGAAATGGGATCTAACTATCAACCAGAGCCAGTGACCCACTTCCTTCAGCAAGGCTCCAACTTTGTAAAGATTCCACAGGAACACAAAGCCCCAAGCTGGAGACTCTGTGTTTGTATATATGAGCCTGTGGGAGCCATTTCTCATCCAAACCACAATAGAATAGTTTTTTCTATTTTAAATAGCTGGTTTTTCAAGGATGCAATATAAAAGACTTTCAGAACAAAAGAGGGACAGAGTTATTTGAAGGGCATTTGTCTCTAAAATCTTGTCATTCATCCCATTGTGGTCTTAAAAATCAATATCATAACTCCATTAGCATCCACACACAGCCATGGAGAAATCCGCTCTGGGATATTCTGAAGGCAATTGAGCTGAGACATTGGCTCCTGGAACTACGGAAGCCTCAGTCCGGTTTCCCTTTGACTGTGAGGCACTTGGAGCAAGAAACAAAGCCAATGAAAATCGAATAGGTTCCCACTCAGTCTTTGCTTTTGTTTAAACTTTTAAGTATGAATCAAAGCACCCTGGGGCATCCCCAGGTCCCACTTTTGTCAGGTTTCTGCAGACAGAAAAGCACAGGGATGAGCTGTCTTTTTCACCCTACTCCCTTCCATAGGGTTTGGAGAGGAGAACTTCTTTTAATGCCTCAGTAAAATATTCTGAGATCCCTCGAGTTGCGCTATTCAAATGCAATAGTTTTATCTATTATTTATCCCGGTGGCTTTTGGAGAGAAACCCTTTCTGCCTTGCAAAGAAGAGAGGCACAGCTTTGAAGCAACCTCCTTCGGGCAGTTTTCCTTTCGGAATAAGCAGTCACCAAGAACAGGGGGTGAAGGTGGTGTCCTTAGGGCCTGGGTTTCCCGTTATTTCAGTTCATTTTGTGCTACTGTAACAGAATACCTGAGATTGGGTAATATGTAAAGAACAAGGATTTGTTTCTTATATTCCGTGGGGCTGGTAAGTCCAAGTTGTATCATTGCCCATGATGAGTGTCCACATCGTTCCATGGTGAAAGGCAGAAGGATGTCGGAGTAAGTGCATGTTGCCCACAAGCACCCAGAAGAAGCAAGGGTAGGGGTGGCTAAATTTCATCCTTTTCTCAGAAGCCTACTTCTACAATATACAACCATCACCTGTGACAATGATGTCACTCATTTGTATAGGCATAGGCTTCATGATAATAATCACCTCTTAAAGGTCCCAAATTCAACTTGCTTGTACTGGGTACCTGTTTGATAAACTTTGGGGACAGATCTAAAGCACAGCATCTGTGTAAAAGATCTCATAGCCCAGGACATTGTTTCAGCAAGTGGAGGGTCACTAAGGCCTCTAGCTGTGGCCCTGTGAAGATTTGCTGTCCTCATTTGGTGAGAAGCCTAGACAGCAGAGGACAGCACCAGAATCTATTCTACTTACCACAGCCTCTCAGTTTTCTCATAGGCAAAATTAGTATGAGAACAAAACATGGGACAAGGCATGGACCGTACACAATTTACAGGCCTTTTAATCACAAGGCTGGGTGAAAAAATAAAAAGTGAGTCAAGGTAGAGATCTGACTCCATGTATATAAAATTTTAAGGTAAGCTGTCTAATGTATGGTGTTTGAAGCCAATGCTCTTCTTTTGGTCAGGGTTGATCCTAATGTCCAGAGGGCTCTCTAGGGCTTCTAGGATGTCAGGAATAGTCTACCTTAAGCAAAGTGCTGGTGACTCCAGTGCACTAAATTTATGAGCAGATTTATTTCACATTTATGATTTATGTATGTATGCTTAAATTCAAACCAAGAGGGAGATGACGACAAGCATTTAGCTTGGTAAGTGTTCCCTTGTATCTGTCTTTCAGTTCTCCTAACACCCTATGTGAAGTCAGTAATTCTTCATTTTTATTCTAGAGAAGGATGTGGAAATTCTGTGAGATGATACTGTAGGACAGAGTCACTGTAGTCTGATCAAGACTGTCTCTCCCTGGCTCTAAGCAGAGGCTCAAGTTTTCACTAAACATTTTACAATATGCAGAGCAAAATTATGCTTTGATATTCCAAAGGAAAGGAGAACTAGCATCTAGATCAAGCTGTGGGGAAGGACCCTGTCACTGCATTCGCCTAAGGACATCAGAAAACACATCTGTTTATATTGTGATTCATAAAAGTAGCAAAGTTACAGGTATGAGGTAGCAACACAAAATAATTTTATTGTTGGGTGATCACAACAACAGAAGGGTCACAGCACTAGGGAAGTTGAGAACCACTGATCTAGCCTCTCTCCCAGCCAGAGCTTCAACCCATAATGATAGGGACAATCTGGGTACTCAGAAATCTCTTGGAGCTATATTATCTGCAACCTTGGAGAGAGGGCTTTTCTATCTTGCTCAGTAAGTTACTGTGTAAAGGGCAGAACCTTAGAAAGAGATAACCAACACCAATGGAGAAATGAAGCTGTTAAGTGTTTAACCAAAGAGATTTCTTCCCCCATAGTACCACCTACCCCAATGTAATATAACAATCCTTTAGCTCTGTTTATAGTCTCTCCTTACTAGGACCCATCCAAACATTTAGAAAACAAACAACCTTAAGGGTCTCTTATCTCCCCATCTTTCCCATGTGCCTTCTTAACATGATTCTTTCCCATTATACAAAAATACATCAGCATATGGTCTCAGGGGAACCAAGTCTTACACTCAGATTTTTACATTTCAGTTGGAGCTGGTTGTTGCTGGTTGTAATGGAGATAATAGTGTGTGTGTGCGTGTGTGTGTGATTGTCTCCTGAGCCCTAAGGCATTGTATTTATTATATTGGTTGTAAACTTGACAAGATCTAATATCACCTAGAACACAGATGTCTGGGTATGTCAATGAGCAAGTTTCTACATTGGGTTCACTGAGCAGAAGGCCCTGGGTTGTATAAAAAGCAAGCTAGTAAACATTGTTCCTCCATGGTCTCTGCTTTGATTCCTGCCTCCAGGTTCCTTGAGTTCCATATGGTCCATAGACCATAACATATGAGATGAAATAAACCCTTTTCTTCCCAAACTCCTTTTGCTCATGGTGTTTATCACAGTAATAGAGAACATACAGGACACATGGCCTGAGGCTCTGGACTGAATGAGCTGAGCAAGCAGCACTCCCCTTTCTTTGCTTCCTGTCTGCAGATGCAATGCAGCCAGTAATGACACACTCCTGCTAGGTGCTGCGCTTTCCTCAATGTAATGAGCTGTAGCCCTTAAAACTGAAACAAAGTTAACTGTTTCTTCCCTACATTGTTATTGTCAGATGCTTAATCACATCAGTGAAAAAACATGCTTCATGAAGAGAGAGAGAGAGAGACAAAGAGACAGAGAGACAGAGAGAGAAAGAGGAAGGAAGAGGGAGAGAGAGATTGACCGGTTTTCTTGTAGGGGGGTGAGCAAGGTGATAGTAATATATCACACTCATTTACAAACTACTCCCAGGCATGTGTCATTGATAAATAGTTAAGCAAGTGGTTAGTCTTGAATGTAATCTTGGGTCTTTGATGTATACAGAGAGGCCATGGAGGAGTTATTGCATGGCTATATAGATTCCTCTGTGGGACAAATCTACTTTAGATAGGGAATGTGTGTTCCTCTTAACCCACAGCTATGAGAAAAAGGCACTGGGATTTCTCATATATCCAATATCCATTCATGGAAATGTGCTTGCTAACTAGCAGAGTGTCATTAAGCCTGGATAGAGTGTATTGTGGCTCTACTCACAGTTCAGCAGGTGGTGGCAGGTTTTCTATTGCTGTGATGAAACACCATGACCAAAGCAACTTCATGGGTGAGGATCAGGTTTTTTGCCTTACTCTTTCACACCATTACTGAAGAAGTCAGGACAAGAACTCAAACAAGGCAAGACCTGGAGGCAGGAGTTGATGCAGAGGCCATGGAAGAGTGTTGCTTACTGGCTTGCTCACCATGGCTTTCCCAGGTTGTTTTCTTACAACACAGAAGACTACCAGCCCAAGTTTGGCCCCTCCCATAATGGGTTAGGCCCTACTATGTCAATCATAAATTAAGAAAAAGATGCCTTACAGGCTTGCCAACAGCCTCATCTTATAGAGATATTGTCCTAATCGAGACTCCCTTCTCTCTAGTAACTCTACTTTGTATTAAGTTGACATAAACTAGCTCAAACAAGTGGCATCTTCCTGAAGAAACCATAGTCAGCCCAAAGTGCTAGGACCAGTGAAAGAGGTGAAGCTGACACAGAAGAGGTAGAAGGAGGATAAAGGTGCCCCAGAGCTTGAGCCAAACTATGGGCCAGCCAATTCAGCATTTCCCCAAGTCAGTGACAGTTAGATGCACCACTACTGGGTAGTATATCTGATCAATTGTTTCTGAGGTCAAAGACAACAGAGTCCATAAAACAGATAAAATGGCTAACAAGTTTTCCCTCAAGATCAGAAGCTATTACTCATAATAATGCTTCACACTAAAAAAATAGTTCTCACAAACAATTCCAAAAGAGGTAATCCATTCCTGGAGGGTAAGACCCTATTGCTCAAGATACCACATACTTGAATAATAAAACAAGGGGAAATCAAACTCACATTTACTTGAATGCTGCTTCCCTCCTGGCTAGCTTTTGTGGTGCTGGAAGGTGTTATGCACACTGCCAGAGGAGAGATGTAGTCATCAATGTTACTCAGCTGTGAACTGGACATGCTCCAACAATAAGTGGCTTGCAAAATGCATCCACTGACACAATAGTGACTTCAATGCTATAGGAGTAACCTAACTCTTCCTGATGTGACTTAAGGTCTGCCCCATGAGATACTTGGGACCATCAGTGGGGAGCAGAACCTCTGGCTAGAAAGATCATATTCCCTAGCAGAGAGCCTTACTACAATTATTCTGCTGGACAGACATATTATTAAACTTCTCACAATGACTTACTGTATACCCATAGATGTACGCAACCCTCATCAAGAATCTGCTTCTTACAGCAGAGGGTGGTTATCAGAGACTCCCAAGGAGTCAGGGTACAGAAAATAAGGAATTATGGAATGGTCAGTTCTAACTGGGACATCTATGTCACATCGCTTTCCCTAAGGCTCAGGCATCATTGTGGAAGAGCAGGCAGAAAGACTGTAAGAGCAAGAGGGTTGAATAACTACAAGGAAACAGTATTTTCTAGATGCAACGGAGGAGAAGCAAGTACACTCACAGCAGTTGAGACAGCATGCACAAGGCTTCTGTAAGAACGGTCCAGACAAAAATCCAAGCGCACAAAGGAGACGTGAGCGCAAAGCCCCACCCCTAGCTGAGGAATTATTGTCATTTGGTAACTGTTGTGAGATGAAAAGAGAAAGTCAGTTTTGTTTAATGATAAAACCCCTAGTAGGACAAGCACACTCCAGGGGATGCTCCCACACTCAAGATTATTTGGGCAGCCCAAACTGGACTTATCGGATTTCAAAAATATTTTTAAAAGTTGGATGGAAAAGTAGGTGTGAGTAGATATGGGAGGAGTGGAGAAAGACAGAAGAATATGACCAAAATACATTGCATGAAATTCCCAAATTATTAATAGAAATACTGTTTTAAAAAATAGTTCTCTACCTTCTTCTCAAAGATTTCTTTTATATCTTTTATTTTAAGTTGTACAAATGTGTTATATGGTGGACACAGTAAAAATAAAGACAAAACACAAATTACTATTTTTTTTTTTTTTACAAATACCACCAGACACAATGTATAAGACTAATGAGCTCACTAAATACATGTCATTTTTTTTTTTTTGGTGTGTGTCCATTTGTGTGTATGTACACGTCTGATGTGCATGCATGCAGAGTCTAGAAGACGTGAGGCATCCCATTCTATCTCTTCTCACCATTTCCCCTATGAGATAGGTATCTCAGAGAACTGAAACCTCACCATATTACTAAACTGGTTGACCAGCGGAGCTTTCAGGATCCACTTTTCTTTGGCCTCCAGTGTTGGGGTTACAGGCACAAGCAGCCATGCCTGGCTTGAATATACATGCTTTTAATTCGATCATCAATAGGAGGAGAGGACCTCAGCCCTGTGAAGGTTCTCTGCCCCAGTGTAGGGGAATGCCAGGGCCAGAAAGTGGGAGAGGGCGGGGTGGCAGGCATGGGGAAGGGGGAGCCAACAGAGGTTTGTTTTTGTTGTTTTTGTTTGTTTCTTTGTTTTTTGGAGGGGAAACTGGGAATGGAGAAATTTACATGTAAATAAAGAAAATATCTAATAATAAAAAATAAACACTAAAAACATACATTCATACCAAAAAAAAAGAATATACATGCTTTTAGTAAATGTGAGATCTCTATTTGAAAATGGCGAGAAGAGGCTGAAAAGAATAACTTTCCCCTTGTAACAGGAGCCAGTGGCAGTACCCCAAAACCCAGCTTTTTTTTAAGTTTTATTGCATTATAATGAGAAAAGTTACATTATTTAATTTATCTGAGTTTGTTAACATTTAAAAACATATTTTAAATAAATAGAATTAAAGCACATTCTTATTTTCCTTTTGTACCCAACTCCTCCTAGAGACCCCCCTTTCAATACCTACAATATATTTTTTGTCATATTCTTTAAAATTTATAAAATATAACAATAAAAATGAGTATTATAAAAGTTATTTGATATAAAACAACAATCAATTTAACAATCATATGTGGATGCTTATCTATGGTAATACTGAAAATACATGTTTTCTCAATATAAATTTTAAATAACTCCAAATGTATTAACTGTGTATTTCAAAATAATACATCACTACTAATAATTTCTTAAATAAACAAATATATAAAGTGGTTTTGTTTGTTTTATATTTAATAGAGCTTAAAATCTTGGCTCTTACTGTGGTAACTTGATGCAAGAATTACAAACATCAAGCAAAGCATTCAGTCTTACTCTTTGTTGTTCTCTTACAAACCCCGTCCAAATTTAATTGTCTACATTTCTTTTGGGTATTTAAATACTTTAAAAATATGTAAGCTGTTCTGAAAACCATAGTATAGTGTAAAAACATAAAATAAACAATACTACTAATAGAGAGGCTGAGATAGGAGAAGCAAGATCTCAGGACCATTATGTTGTACATAGCAAGACATTGTCATGAACAAACAAGCTGAAAGTGTATTCTTGGATGGCAGTCAATAAATTTCTACTTCCTCATACTTTTGGATTTCAATTAGGATATGTTGGTAATATTAATTTTCATTAATTAATTGTTGGTAATATTAATTTCATTAAGTAATTGTTACTTCCTGTTGTTTTTGTTGTAAGAGGTGGAATTAGGTTTGTGTGAATTTGTTGAAA
>NW_022196903.1:26967751-26994738 GCF_008632895.1 Mastomys coucha | reverse complement strand
TCTTAAAGTCCTGTATCATCACCATGAGAAGTGATTTTATATCTGAATCTTGCTTTTCTGGTGTGATGATGTGTCCAGGACTTGCAATGATGGGATTATTGGGGTCCGATGATGCCAAGTAACCTTGGTTTGTGTGTCTTATATTCTTATGCTTGCCCTGCATCATCTGGTTATCTCTACTGCTACCTGCCCTTGCTAAATCTGACTGGAGCCTGTCTTCCTGTGATCCTGATTTTGTCAGAACTCCTCAGAGTCAAGCTGTCTCTATGATCCTGGGATTCTGGGATCCTGTGACCCTGGGACTTGTTAGAACACCTGGGAGTGGAGCTTCCTCTGGGTGTTGTGGGACTGGAGGGTTCCTGAGCCACTAGGCTGGCAGAGTTCCTGTGTGCCTGGTCCTGCTGGTCCCAGTTACCAGATATTGTGTCCTCCTCACCTCTGATGCTGGGTGTGTTAGAGTGCTAGGGACTGGAGCTTCCTCTGTGATACCCAGGTTTTAACTGCTCTGGGCTGAATGAGTCTCCAAAAGCACACGTTGACAACTTAATCCCATCGATAATGCCGAGCGCTGAGGCCCGAGGAGATGTGAGGGCTCCAGATTGTGTGTGCTGCCCTGGTGAATGGGTCAATGCCATTGATGTGTGTGTTCCTTTCTTATGGCTAAACTTGGCCACTCTTTGTTCATCTTAGCCTTGATTTGACAGTTCCTCCTTGGGATGACATAATATGAAAGCCCTCATTAGATATCAGCCCCTCAGTCTTAGACTTCCCAGTCTCTGGCCTGTGAGAAATGAGCTTCTGTTCATTATAAATTACTCAGTCTAGCACTTAGTAAGAGCCCCAAATACCCATTGACACTGATCCAGGTATGGAACCTCTCAAAGCCCATCCTGTTTTCATGGACATTATTTTGTTCACTGATGTAACAGATCAATAATGGAATCAGAACCAGGAGCAGTGTCTGCTGAGACACTTGAGTATGAGTTTGCACCTATATTTGGTAAACCACAGACAACACACCGCAATTGGTCTCTTATTGCAAATAAGACATGCCCATCTATAGCTGCTCATCAATACAAGGTCAGAGAACAATGCAGCCAGAGAACACAGATTTCCCAAGACATCTACCAGTGTCAAGACCTGAACAAGCTGCTAGGTGCCAACCAAAGATGTTTAAAGAGCAGTTATTACACATGCTTGCCAAGACCCAGTGCTGAAGGCAAAACCAATATGCCCTCATATTCCAAGTTTAGAACTGTTAGAATCTAAAAGAAGGGTTGTTAGGACTTAGGAGAAAGATTGTTTGGGCTCTCTCTCTCTCTCTCTCTCTCTCTCTCTCTCTCTCTCTCTCTCTCTGTCTCTCTCTCTCTGTCTCTCTCTCTCTGTCACACACACACACACACACACACATACACACTAAATATTTGTACCTTGATTATATATTCCCACAGTCCATTTGTAATAAGACAGTATATAAAATAGGATTTTTTTCTAAAAAAAATAATTAAAACAGAGCTCCAAAAGGATTACCTACAGATTATCAGGCACTTGAGAGGAATTAATTACCACTTCTGAGCCCAAAGTTGAGATGCGGGCCATATATAAAAAAGAAACATACTTCTCATTATCTAATAATAACAACTTTTAAAATACTTTATTAAATAGATCCTCAAGGCCACATGAACACATCCTTCTATGTGGTGGTTGGTGGAGTGGAAGCCAGCTTCTAGGAGAGGTGTATTCTGTGCTTATTCTTCTATCTAGGATAATTAGTCATAGATACATTCTGTACTTTTCCAGCCTTCCCCTTCCTTTCTTCCTTCCTTTCTTTCTTCATTCTTTCCTTCCTTCCTCCTTTCTCCTCTTCCCACTGTCCTTTCCATGTTCCTTAAAAAGTGCTGAAAAGCAAAAGCAATAATAAATTATATGCTCCTAATCTAAAAGTAAACTGTACTTGATTTTGTAAATAAGATAAATAGAACAATGAATGCAAAGTGGAAACCTCTTCTCTGCGCTTCCCAGATATGATCATTCTCAGCAATTTAGGGTGCGTTTTTCCAGTGATGTTTTATATTACATATGCAGCTATAAATAGAATGTTATTAAGTTATGTGTTTTGTATAAATGGTGTAATACTGAATCCAGCATTCTGCGAGTTACATTTTTCACTCAATATTATGTCTTTTAACTCTCTACATTGGAACATGCAAATCTAATTAATTTATTTGTTTAGTAGCAACCATCACATGACTCTTGACAGTTAATTTATCTTTTTCTCTATTGAACATGTTATTCATTCCTAGTTTTCAAACACAATGAAATTTATTATAGATATTTTCAGCATAGCCATTTTTACACATGTTGGACAGTATTCCTTGATATATAGACATTATCATAAATTTTTATGCCATTTCAATTTTTTCCAAGATGGCAGAATTTACAGTAGATTGAGTAAAATGTAGTGTATTTAAGTCATCTTACACTAATGTTTTCCTGTTTTGTCTTTGAAAAAAATGAACTGTCATGAGTAGGATTATAGAATATTAGCTTATCAGAAAGGGGGCATCCTAAGATAACCAGTTTCCTCAATGGCTTTCAGTGAGCCATGGTGAGCCAACATTTGGAATTGCTTGGCATACTACAAACTTAGCAAACTGCCCTCCACTAACTAGAAGCCATAGGTACCCTCTAAATCCAAGTAGGGGTGGGGACCCCTACTTACAAAATCTCTTTTGAAATGCTACCATGATCTTATAGGGTCTGTCTTATACCTAAAAGTAAATTTTCTTTTAATCTCTTTCCTTAAAGCTTTTTTTTTTTTTTTTTTTTTTTTTTTTTTTACTCTACCACATGAAATTTCTACTGGCAAGCCTTCCACCTGTCCTAAAGAGTCCTTGAATTGAGGGGATGGAGAGATGACAGCTGGGACCACTTGCTGCTCTTCCAGAGGACCAGAGATTGGTTGCCAGAACTCACTTTGTGGCTCACAACCACCTGTAACTCCAGCTTCAGGGGATCTGATGTCCTCTTCTGGCTTCCACAGGAATCTGTGAGAATGTGCACATACCCACACATGGGCATGTTCATGTGCACATAATTAGAATTAGGAGTTCTCAAATTGTCCAAAAATTTGCTTTCTTTCCTAAGCAACCCCACTAAGAATCTCTATTTTCCATCATTGTGAGTAATCACTAAGACCCTTCTCTCCACACCTACTTGTTGATTTGTGTAAACCATGCCTGATGTACTCACACCAGTCAGAAGTTTGTTCAGATTTAGTGGCTCCCAGTAGTGGTTGAGAGGCATATATAACTAGGCTGGCTGGAGAAGCAGAGCATGACATTTTCTCAGTAGTGTGAACTGGGTGGCCTGAGGCAGGCCTGGAGCTTCAGAAGGGCTTCTTTGGGTTCTTAAAAGATATATATTTGAATGCCGGAAGCAAGCAATATTTCAGGAATTAAGTATTCCAATCATTACCTTTTATACAATCCACCATGACAACTTTCTAATGTTTAGCTGTCTAGTATTTTGATAAATAAGGATTGCCAATGAAGAAAAGAAAAAAATTAATGATTTTTAAAATAAGGGTTCTCAGTGTTTGAAGATACATTTCTCTTACAAGATTCCAATGCAGTCTTGTGAGTGGGCAGGGAAGGCAATGGTGGGAAGGAGGGGTAGGCCTCCAGTGCCTCCAGATTGCCTTAGCATCCTATTCTTGAAATTAACATGGAAATGTACTATAAGGCGATAGCCCTAAAGATATTCTTCGTGGCTCTGTGATATTTAAAATTCAGAAAGAACTTGAATGGTAGCAGTAGTCAACATGGTAATTTGGAAAGTCTACAGCCTAAAGGCAAGATCCAGCCCTAGCAAAATGTTTCTCCCAAACCTGTTTTATAATCTTTAAAAAGTGGATAATACATTTTTACCTTATAGAAATACAGTGACTAACATATTAGATTAACAGTTCTCAAGCTGTGGGTCTCAGCCTCTTTGGGGTTGAACAGCCCTTTCATGGAGCTGAATGAAGACCATCGAAAAGCACAGATGCTTACATTATGATTCATAACAGTAGCAAGATTACAGCTATGAAGTAACAATGTAGTTATTTTGTGGTTGGGGTCACAACATGAGGAACTGGATTAAAGGATCGCAGCATTAGAAAGGTTGAGAACCATTTTGTTAGATGATTTATCTAAGGCTGACCCATAGAAAGAGTTTTTTGTTTATTTGTTATCATCAAAGAAGTTATGCTACAACCACATGGTAAAGTTCTTTGCGAACATTAAAAAAATGATGTTGTGGAAAACCAACAACACTAGGATGTTTGTGGACAGTTTTAGGACAGTGGAAAGGGTGGGGCCACACACATCTGGAGGGCAAAGCTCTGCAAGGGTTTTCCAGTGGAAGCCTCAGCGAGGTGGGGGAGCTGCTCATTTCCATGGCCACTGCCTCATGGTAGTTAGCATTTATAGTGAGTGGCTGCAAGCACGGAGTGCCTTCCAATTATGTTTAAAGGGTATTTGTGAAGCCAACGACCTGCAATTACTCTGCAGCTTTCCCCTGTGTATTTGCACACTTTGGGATGATTTTTCTGAGGTGATTTTTCTAAATGGTTAACCCTTGACTTCGTGGTATTCCTAAACAACTGTGATTTGGGAATGGTGCTAGTGGGATGCCGAGTAAGCTTTTCTTCATAGCTTATAAAGCTAAAGGGATAGAGAGACTGCTTGCTAACACCTCAGGACCGGTGGTAATGGGGACATATGACTATCTGAGAAAGATTTGAAAGCTCCCTAGTAAAGAGGTTTAATGCCTAGAGAGGTCCTAGGTCCAGCTCTGTCTTGCTGAGTGCTGAGTTACACAGATGATCAACCCACCTTGGGAATAAATTCGGATTGTACATGGAGTAAGCCGTCCAGGCCCAGGAAAGTGAATAGAGAGACTGTTTGAAAGCCATCACCCTGACTATTTTGACTTTGAATGTCATGAAATACATCCCTTCTTACTCCATCACCTCTTAAGACCACCCCCACCTCTCACATCTACCTGTCCTTTGGCACCTCTTGATTTTTAGTAAATGTTACAAGAGTCGTTGAGAAATAAAGGATGGAGGTAGAAAAGAGAGAAGATGCTCAGAGAAGAGATGCATGGAGCTGCTGGCAGCTCTTCCTTCCCTGGAAAAAGACCTGTAAGTTTCTCTTTTTGTCTCTGCCACCCTGTCGGCATTGACCAGATGGCCAGGCAGACACTCTCATATCCCACCTTCGACTTACAAAGGACTTCTTTACAGCAGTAGCAGCAGCAGTGGCCATGTCATTTGTTCCTCAGATCTAAGGCACTTAGGTAGACAAAAAGATAATGATAGGACTCTGAATGACCAACCTATCTGGGATACCTCAAAAGTGCATCATAAGCCACATTTGATGAGTTGAGTTAGGGACTGCCAGTCATCTGATGCTACAGATACACTCAGAGCTGGAAGGAAATCTTCCCAGGAATGGAGTGGGCTGTGCAGAGAAAGGTAAAAGAAGCTGCAGGAGGAGCAGCAGGTGCCTGTCTGGTCCCCAAGGAGGCAAACACTCCTGCCATTGCCACAAGGGAATCTCTCTCCATACACCAACTCTTCCAGGAATGAGAAGTATTTTAAACACTGCAATTAAGGTAATAGAAGTACATTGGCCGATGTGCATGTCACTCAGAACACAGAATGCTGGATGAGTGCAGTCCCATTCTTGGGCAAGTTTGAGTCGAGGTGCTGGCAGATATGACTCAAGGATAGGCACTGCTCCCTTAGGGATTCCATGACAGACTCCCTGTTGCCAAGAGAAGAGTTTCCCATCATTCTCCCTTCCTCTTGTCAAAGACTGGTACTGTGTGAGCTGGCAGCGAGCTGACAAGGTTACAGGGAGAGATCTGATATGTTATCACACTTCTGGGGCCCATGACAGACAGGCTTGTGTGGAGTGGGCCCATGGCCTCTTCTGCCTCCCTCTCCAAATATCCACCTCCCACCCCCTACCAGTGTGCCTCACACAGGCCTGCCAATCAGAGACAAAGATAAGAAGCTGCCTTGAGTCCTCCTCCCAGAGCCCAAGCATTGAAGGCAATTATGTGCAAGTGGGAGAGTCTTAGTGCTTGTCAACCTCGATCTGAGGCTTGTAGTGGAACTACACAGAAGCTGCCACAGCAGCATGCATAGCCTTCTGCAGGACACAGGGCTACTCTTAGACAGATACCATGGATCACTATTATACTCACTACTAACAATGCACAACCATAGAAAGGGCCATGACTGTGGAGGTGGGGCAGGCCTAACCCCTGTGCACAGTGGTCTTTAAAGAAAGCCATTAAGCCAGTTGCAGCACTCAGGAGTGGGCTCCGCACCTCACTTGAACAGCACAGTAGAGTGGGGGGGGTGTCTGTGAGCTGGTCCCAGTGGTGGTGGGGGTGAGCTAGCCCCAAGGCCATGAGCCAGGGAAAGCTGGCCTTACCCAACCCCCTTTTTCATCTGCAAGATGGTAGTGAGGGTTCAAGAAAGATGCCACCCCGCCCCCCAGACCTCTTACCTGCAGGAGGAGAGTGTGCTGGCCCAGAGAGCAGGAGAGCTGGCCCCACTCCTCACCTGAGCAAAGAGGGAGAACTGGCATGTCAACCAATTCAGCTTTCACCCAGGTCCAGATCTCGGGCTCTAAGTTCGACCACCCCAAAATACACTCCATCTACGAACTGCTGGAGCATGTGGAGGGGCAAGTCCTGCCAATTCAAAGCTGCAGGACCTCCATGACACAAGACAACAACAGAAGAGTCCCAGTGAGGATCCAGCATTGATAGGATAGCAGAAGCCAGAACTAATGACTCATTGCAATGAACATTTCTAAAAAGAAAAAGCTGTTTAGACAAAAGGGTATACTCTGTGACACACCAAAGCTTCCACTACTAGCTGGTGTTTTCCTTTAGAAGGAGGTTGCAAGGGTGGTGGGTGAAAGGATGGGAAGATGAGTGGGACTGGGGTGTGTGACATGAAATTTACAAAGAATCCATAAAAAAAGAGTAGAAAACCATCAAGCTGCACAGTCCATCGTATCCAGAGTTCTTTCCAGCTACCCAGGATTCAGAGTATGGTTCTGAGACTATTTGAAGATAGCTTGGTAAGGTAATGGCCCATGAAGATGTCACTTAGAGCAGTCACCACAAGCAGTAACATGCAGGGTTCCTTAGTAAATGGCAGAGTGGTGAGTGGAGAAGAGGTTGGATGTTTCTGACATGGAAAAGATGAGCTAATGTAGAAGGTTATAGACAGTCAACTTACACTGACTTGGGACTGGCTCTGCAAGCAGGACGACCTGAATTTGAATCCCCAACACCCAGGTAACAAGCTAGGCATAGCTGTGACATCTGTGGGTCTGAAGCAGGTGGATCCCAAGAGTTAGCTGGCTAGCTAGTCCAAATGATGAATCTGTCGTTCATTGAGAGATTCTATCTCAAGGCAAAAAAGGCAAAGAGGAAGAAATTAGATATTCTGATCTGGCCTCCATATGTGTGCGCGTAGATGCGTGTGTAGATATGCAACACAAACACACACACACAGAAACAATCATTCTGCACTCCAAAAATATATTTGATTACTCTGTGACAATTAAAAATAAAAAGATATTTAGAAAAAAAAAACCTACCAGGCTACAGAGTAGATCTTCCCTGTGATTCTGGAGAGTAAGAGCCAGGGAGAAGAGATAAGCGGGTAGAGGAGGAGAAAGACTGAGGGAAGGGTGTCAGGCTAATAGACAGAAGGAAGCTCTCCAGTGTAGGTGCTCCACCCGAAATGGGACAGACCAGTGCCTAAGTGACCCAATCAATACATCCCTTCCTGTCACCCTTCCCTGAGGTCACAGCTGCAACACAAGGCAGAATGAAGACAACACAGAGACAATGTGGTAGCTCACCAACCACAACAATACAGAGACAACACGACAACACAAGACAACACCGAGCCTTGAGGCCTTCCCTGTGCCAGGATGGGTGGCTGCCGCTCTCCTGTCTGCCCTGGTTGCTAACATGCTCTTCCCCAAAACTCCAGACTCTCTCACTGGAGTTACTCAAGACTCCCTGAGAGTATTTTCCAGCTCAAGCAGGATGTGCATGGCCAGAAACAAGGGTGTCAGATTAGAACATACATGAGCTCAGTGCTGTTAGCTATCCTGAGGTCTCATTTCTTTTCAGAGTAGACTAACAATCCCTGGTATTTGTTCACAGAGTGTCACAAAGTGTGCCAGTCAGTGGCCATAGGCCTGATCTAAGAACTCTCAAAAAAAAAAAAAACTCTAAGAGATAGATGCATTCGTTTCCATTTTATGTGGCTAGGAGCAGGTTTGGAGAGTCTAAACACAATGGATTTAAGTCAGGCCTCAGACTTCTCAACTCATGGCAGAGAGTTGATTCATTATAAGGCCCCAGTGGCCCGACACTCGTCACCCAGGGTTCCTGAGATCTGATAACACCCCTAGCATGATGCCTTTCTAAACATTAAGGCCGTTGCTTTTGACACTTTTCCCAGGGCTATCTTGGGGCCTCCAAGTGTCCCTTGGCTGTAAGGCTGCAACCCAGGGCAGTCAAAGCTTGGCAAGTTGTGGAAGGAACTGAGCCAGGGATGCTTTGGCAAGAGGCCCAGGAGCACATCCTTTAATAGTTCAGGGTCTCCTATAAATATGCCAACTGCAAATCAGAGGCTCAGAAGCAAATCCCAACAGCGACTCAATTTCAGGGTCTGAAGCATTCTCGGCCCAGCCTTTCACATCAGCTCAAGTTTCCCCAGGTTCGCTGGCTCCCTCCATCTAATCTATTGAAACGCTGAGGCCCTCTCCGCTGAATGCTGCAGCGACCAACTATGAAGAGAGGGAGTGTGGCCAAGGGGTCGGGAAGAAATTTGGTAAGGTTGCCTGACTCTCAATAAATATTTATTCCCATTTGTGGAGCCAGGGTTAGACCAGAGCTCCCCCTGGGTTTTGCATGGAGAATTTTCTAGGCTTCCAGAGGGGAAGGCTGAATGCCAACCTCTTTCTCCTCCATACCCTTGAAAACCCCGGGCGAGGGTAGAGATGCCTTGCATTCTGGGTTGTGCTTGGTCTTGTCTCTAATCTGCATGATAAACTGCAGAGTGGACACTGCTGTTGTCTTTTCCAGAAAGAACCTGGAGGTAAAGGAGAGAGGACAACACAGACACTAGCCGGAAGAGTCAGCGTTTGGCTCAGATCTGCTTGGCAGCAGTTTCTGAGCTCTTTCCCTCCAAATGCCCTGCCTTCTCCCTCTGGGTTGAGACTGTAGACCTCTGCCAAGACTTGGTTCCCTTCCTTCCATCCCTCTCCTGGGCCCAACGAGGGGCTTCACTTTGCTATCAGTATCCTGAAGAGATATCAGTATCCCTGTGAACCGTAGCCTCTTTCATACCACCTGGCCAAGGCCTCCTTTACCTGTCCCTCTTACGATCTCACTTACTGTGTTTCCCAAGTGGTGATCTGGGAGGAGAAGGCAACTTTGTAAGCTAGGATGATGTAGGGTGATGAGGGCCATTGCTTATCAGGTATTAAATAGTTTGTCAATTGTATGTGAGAGACACAGGTCCCCTCAGCATGGCCTCCTCCCAGCCTTATCTCTTTTTAGAGGAATATAGTAGGGAATAATCATATCCTCTGCCTCCTGCAAGGTCACTGGAAGGTAGATGGCTGTTCAACACAACTTATCTAAGTATCTGGACAGCCATGCCTCACAGTAGCCAACAGTACCACTAGCACAGAGTCCCTGGGTCTTGTTGTCCTTCACATGCTCAGTACCCCCACCTCTCGGCCTCCATGCCCAAGTAGCATCTGTAGTGGAGACCATGCATAGTTCCAGGATCCTGGATGACTCTGACAGTCACTGACATTGCAGACTCTCTCTTCAAACAGGAGTTGAGGAGGTAGAATGAACTTGATTCAAATTCCAACTTTTGATGAGTTGCTTGCCTTCTTCAATATGGTAGTTCTCTTTTAGTACATAATAAGAATGAAAATCTTACCTGCTTCTTGGGACCCATGAAGAGAGAGAATGCACTTAGTAGGGACATATAAAGAACTTTTCTAAATATCCTGACTCCAGGGTCCTTTACCACCCAGCATTTGAACATATAACCCAGATTTAGTAAGGAGTCAAGAAATGAATTGGATTTGCCTCTGCAAACCACAGGGCAGACAGAAAACCAACTAACAATGAAATCACATGTGAAAAATACCAATTACAGGCCTGAGTTCTAAGCCATCTATCAACACATACTCTAAGCATTCATGATAATATGCCCTTCATTACCCAACAATGAAAATTCTTTCCTATAGAAACTTTATTTACAATAGAGGAGATGGTGAAAACAAGATTGAATAAGATGAAAATTAACTTAAAAATATACTAGTCATCAAAACAAAACATGACTCTCGTTCATTTATCCTTTCAATACACACACACACACACACACACACACACACACTTTAATTGCAGTTGCCTAATGTGTACCATGGACTGTAGGAGAAACAAGGTTGACTACATAGCCCCACCCTCAAGATATTTAAAGTCTAAAGAAGTAGGCAGATGAACAAATCAAGGTTCGTAATTAATTTACTCTCTTTTGACTTTGACTATGGAAAGCAGATAAGCCCTGTACTATTTGAAAGGCTTTATCCAGAGACTCAGAGGTCGGCTGCAAAGCTTTAAGCAGAAAGATGTTCAAGGTCTGAGTCCTGGTCTCCAGGGACTCAGAACCTCAGACAAAGGTGGAGTTAAATATACTTTGAGAGGGAGTTGTCATCAAAGAGATGACAGAAGATAGTTTTGAAATTCTCATCTAAAAGTAGTTGGGGGGCATCTGAAAAGACAAGTAAACACTTTGCCATCCCAGCAAAGGGGAAAAGCAGACATGACACAAGCCATTTTTACTAGCCCCACACAGCAAGAGAAGGCAGAGGCAGAACCAATCAGCTCTACATTTGCTGGATGCTCACTACTTCGGTCCTTCACGGGGAGGAAGCACAGCTGGTCTGTAGCTACCACCCAACAGAGTGCCTATACAGTCACTAGCGTCTCATAAATATTCATTGAATTAATGGGTCCATGGCAACACAATGAGAGAAGCCCTTGTTCCCAGAATGTAGTCAACCACAGAGCAGAAGCTGGCATCATTGAGTTTTATAGGAAGTCTATGCTGCTCTGAGTTGTAGACATGTGTCCATCTCTGGTCTTCCGTTTCCCTTAGATGTCTTGCCGTCACCTTGAACTCAGAAGAAACGGGTCCAAAAAGATCCAGGGTTGAGAATGAGTGAGCCTGGGTTTGCTAGTTTTTCTCATGGCTGTGACAGTGCCTGACAGAAACAGGGTAAGGAAGAGAAGCTCTAAGGGGCTCTCTCTGTGGTCGCATGAGCAGGAGAGGCTGTGCTTGGGCCCAACAGAGGCGAATATAACTTTCAAAAGGCAGTCCCTAGTGATGTATTTCCACCTGCAGTGCCCTAACTCCTAAAGGTTCCACCAGCCTTCAAAATAGCATCACAATTGGAGGACCAGGCATTCCAAACACGAGCCTATGGCAGACATTTCATATTCAAACCATAACATATCCCCTGGTCCTTGTCTGCTTGACTCCTGGAGGCTATCTTGACTTAGAAAATGTCTGTACTTGTATGTTCTTGCTTAAGACCGAATACTTCAGTGAATGTCACTGCTCAATCCAATACCCTGGGAACTTAACCCCTTGCTCCTCACTCTTTAGCACCAATCCATCCATCAGTGACATGTATGTAAAGACAAAGACTCAAAAAACTATCCCCCAACATCACCACATTTGTAATAGCCAGAATTTCTCTTCTTGGCCTTCCAACCTAACTGCTTACATCTCTCCACCCTTCTTTTCCCAGCAACTGCAACTCTTCCTGTTATGTGTTTCTGTGCAAAACTCTGCATGTGTTAACCCACTTGTTTCCCAAACTTTGCAGTGATTCAGCCCTTTCAGCTTCCTGACTAGGGCAAACCTGTCCTCCATGTTCCCTTTTATAACAGGATTCAGAGTTGCAATCTTACAGTCCACTGTCCAGAGGACAACATCAGCAGCATGTAGCTTCCTAACCCACAACAGCCAACTGTGTTCATACATCTAACGCAAGCAACATGAGACAGCTGAATCTTATCTCAGCTCCTTGTCTTGCTCTGCTTCCAAGAATGGAATGGGTTGGGAGTAAAGTATAAATGAATGGGGATTTTTTATTTGCCACAAGAATAACAATTTAGACAGGAAAGTAGAAATATTGAGACGTTCAATAGCAGCAGGATGCCAACTGAGGGGAGCTAAGATACAGTTCTGTGCCCTTGGTGGTCTTCAAGGTGCCAGCCAAGAAATTGTCAACAAGACTTACAGCCCTAAGTTCTTGGAGGACCTTAAGATACCCTCTGATAGTAATCCATTACAGAACAAGTCTACAGAAAGCGGGTCACCACCAAAAGTGGCAGGGAATGATGGGTCTCCTATCCCTAGTCAATTTCAAAGGCTGATGGAGTCCCTACGCTTGCAGTTGAAGCAATAGGGCTCAAGGCCAGAAGTGAATCTTGAAGCAGGAGCAGCATCTCATAGGATGGGAACAGTGGTGGTACTTTAGTTACTTTTCTGTTGCTGTGAAAATGTGCGGTGACCAAGACAATTTATAGGAGCATTTATTTGGCTTATAGTTCCAGTAGGTTAGAGTCTGTGACAGAGGAGGCAGTAGTCAGCAGACATGGTGGATATAACATCAGCAGAGACCTCATATCTTGAACCACAGGCACAAAGCAGAAAGAGCATGGCGGTTTGAATAAAAATGGCACCAAGAGGTCCATAGGGAGTGACAGTATTAGGAGGTGTGGCTTTATTGGAGTAGGTGTAGCTTTGTTGGATGAAGTGTATCATGGGGTGGGGGTGGGGTGGGGATGGGGAATGACATGCTTTGAGGTCTAAGAAGCTCAAACCAGGCCCAGTGGCTCACAGTTGTATTCTTGCTGCCTGTACATGCAGATGTAGAACTCTGAGTTACCTCTTTAGCACCACGTCTGCCTGTTTGCCACGATGTTTTACACCATGGTGATGATTGCCTAAACTTCTGAACTATAAGGTAGTCCCAATTAACTGTTTTCCTTTATAATAAGAGTTTCAGTGGTCATGGTGTCTCTTGACATCAATAAAACCTTAACTAAGACAGAGGGTAAACTAAGAATAACCTGAGTCTTTGAAACCTCAAAGCCTTCCCTCCCCGCCCCCTGCCCAGTGATATATTTCCCCCAACAAAACCAACTGCAAAAACCCCAAAGAGCAAAACCAACTGGGGACCAAGCATTCAAATGTCTGAGACTACAAGGCACATCTCTCAAAGCATCACAAATGGGGGGAAGATCCCTAAAGTCACCTCAACCACAGGGGTCTGCTTTTGCCTTCTGTGCACCCTAAAAGTCTTCTTCCTATACTCCTTTCCTCCCAGGACAACATCAGTGAGTTTTATCACATCTGGTTTTTTTTCTTTCTTTGTTTGATATAGCACATTGAAATAGTCACATGGTCATCAAGTTCATCATTTTACCTGCCCCAAGTCCATTTTTTCCTCACCAGCCTCCCAAGTCAAAAACATTCTACCAAAATGACAGGTAGTATCTTGCAGTTGACTGTATTTTCTCTAGCCAGGTCCCCAGTCCATTCCCCACAATGCCCTCTGAGCACTCTTTCCCAAACTTGAGTCTGATGAGACTGACCAGATCTCTTTCTTCTGAGCATCTCCCGCTGTAGACAGTGAGTGACCCCATGACAGGGAGTCTGTACCTACCTCGCAGTTGCCCAGTGACTAGCACAGAACAGGTATATGCTGTGGATGTGCTGCATGGGTGATTGAAACATCTAACCCATGCACTGCACCTGCAGCCCGCTGGCAATTTCAAGCCATCCCATCTTGAGCACACGTGGCCTATTTTTAGCATTAGTGTTTTATTTCCCAGTGAAATTTGGTGCCAGCTGTGGTCACCTGTTTGATTGCTCTCTGAGCTCTGCCTTTAACTAGAAATTAATTTGGATTGCTTAAGCTTTCCTTGCCCAGTGGAGAAAAACTCCGGCTGCGTAAATCCAAAGCCGCTGGCGATTTTTCTGTCTCTGTCTAATCTCTTTCTCTCACGTGCCAACTCTAATTTTGTGCTTTCTGGCTTCCTTCCCCCTCAGTGCCTATCTTTAATCTGCACATCTGACCCTATCTCAGAGGAGGCTGACCCAGTGGACCTTCATCTTCCATTGCAGGGAAACTGAGGCCAGTCTTATGGAGGGAATCAGCTCCCACTGCTTGGGAAATCCAACACAGCTCCGCCAGTGGAAACCCAAAGAACACATCCTGAGTTCCAGTGTGTAGCCTTCCCAGCCCATGCCTTGACTTCACGCTTAGGAAGGTCGGCAGTTTCAAAGATCAAAGTCCAGCCAAGTCCTCTGATTTTAGCAGTGAGGACTAAGAGGCTGGCAAGAAGGGGGACAGGCACAGAGCCTGTTGCCTACTGAGGACTGAACCCAACTCTCAAAGCAACTTTCTACCGTCCCCAGTCCCTTTTTCTGCTGCTATTGTTGGTGAGACAAGCCCAAACTGTTTCAGATTGGACTCACTCTGTAGTCCACACTGACCTTAAACTTGTGATTCTTCTGCCTCAGCCTTACAAGTAACTAGGACCAAGTTCTCTTTCTGAGGAAACATTTCTACCCGGTGTCCCTCCTGGTTAGTGAAACATAAGAACTGTGTCTGTCCTCCAGAGAGCCTAAGAATCCTGCTATGCGCTGCTGGCAGAGTAAAATAAAATCCATCAGACTACCAATGTTGACTTCTCTTCCATTTCTCCATCCCTGTTGGCCATCTGCCCTGAGCTTTCTTTTTTATTATTACTTTGTGTATATGGTTTGTGCATGCATGTGGAGGTCAGGGGACAGCTTTGTGAAGCTGCTTCTCCCCTTCCATCTACACATGAGTTCTGGGAATTGAACGCAGGTCATCAGGCCTGAATGACAAGCACTTTACGCAGAGAGCCATTTCACTGGCCCTTCCCTGGCCTTTCAACCAGAGTCTGTCCACACTGTATTCAGTCTCCACAATGACACTGCCATGTCTTCAGCAGGAAATCTTGCCAAGACGTAAAAGAGAGGGAGATGGGGCACCTACTGATCTTATCTGAGATTTAGAGCCTACGAGGAAATTTAGAGAAGCCAAAGGTAAAATGTCTGGTGATCTGTTGTGGTGCCAGGAATGGTGACTAGAAAGCTCAGAGCTTCCCAAGGGAAGTGCTGATTTTTAAAAGAGAATCTTGAATATTGACAGTTTTATTATTGCCACTGACCAGTATGTCTTGTCCCTGATATGCTCTACTCAGTAGCTCTAATTATTAGAATTTTAATCCACTTTAATTTGAACACTAGAATCCACGGGTTCGTATAAAAATGTGTTTTTAAGCCATTTGCTTCATACTGTTGACTCATACGTCTGTGAAACCCCACCAGCTCTTCTCAGTAGCTGGATGGACACTGTGGATTTCTGTCTGTGTTGTAATTACCCTTAGTTCTAAATGTCTCAAATAGTTTTAATGGTGATTGTTTTTCTAATGAAAGTAGTCTGTGGTTACTATAGGACTTTTGGAAGAGGAGCCAGGGAGATGGCTCTCTGGTTAAGAGGGCACACTGCTTTGTGAAGGACCTAAGTTGGGCTCCCAGTACCCATGTCAGGAAGCTCACAACTACCTGTTACCCCCAGCTCCAAGGATCTGGTCCCCTCTTCTGGCCTACATGTATACACACACACATGCACGCACACACACACACACACACACACACACACACACACACACACACACATGCTCACGCACATGTGTAAAAACGAAATAAAAATTTTTTAAAAAGAAATTTAAGAGAAATCTTAAAGTACACACTAATTACGTTAATTTAAGTAGAAATAACAACAACAAAATCACTCTGATTCAGGGGCCAGTAAGACAGCTCAGCAGCTGAAGTCATTAATTGATAAGCCTGACAACCTGAGTTCAATACTCCAGAAACTTACAAGGTAGAAGGAGAAAACAGGCTCCAGCAACTTGTCCTCTAACTTCTACATGGGCATCATGTCATTATTACATGTGTGTGTACACATGAGTGCATGTACACACACATATTCACCCTTTGGAAAACAATTAAATTCACTGTTATTCAAATATACTGTACACATTAATGGAGGTCTATTTCTGCCCCATATCCCATCTTCTGTGTATCAAGGGTAGGTAGAAGGATGGGTCCAAGGTTGGGTATGTGAAGGCATGAATGAGAGGAGGGATGGAAGGTTGGCTGAGTGTATGAATGAGTAGATGTATGATGGATGCATGGATTGATGGTGGATGATGGATGAATGGATGGATGGATAGATGGATGGATGGATGGATGGATGGATCAATGGGTGAATTGTTTATCTAATAGCTTGTCATCTGTAGGATATAAAATAATTTAGTTCCTCATTTTATTCTCTTAATTTACATTAAGAAGATTTTCTTAAGTAATTGTACTGGTCCTCTATTTCTTTACGGTTTCATTACAGCTCATCAATTATTTTATCAAAGCCTTGATTGTTGAGTTTTGTAGCTTCTCAGTTCTTGACATTGACTTATGCAGTTGGATCTAATCATGTAGACTCTAACAAGAAACAGAGTTGAGAGAAATTCTCCAAGCAAGAGCCAAGGGTGTAATATAGTTGGTTGAGGTAAGGGGATAATCTCAAACCAAGACCCATCTGAGCTATGAATAGTGTGACTGAGTACTGAAGCAGCCGTTCAATTGAGTAACTGTGTGGCCCATGCCAAAAAGTGGCCCAGGAGAGGCAGGTTCCTGACATGCAGGGCAGAGGATTTGGAATGGCACAGAACCCCCTATTCAACATGAGATTCAGCTGAAAGAAAACTGGAAATAATTCCAAAGCATTTGACAAGGGAAAATATGATTTCACTTAAAGTTTCTTTTCTTGGATTTCTTTGACTGACAGTAGGGTGGAAAGTATATATTTATATTAAATGCAGCTTTCCCCTTTTAGTTTCTCTTTCATGAGTTGTCTGTTATTTGCCTAGTTTTGCACAGAGGGCTCCTTTTCCTTGTTGATTTTATGAGTTTTCTGCATATTCATTACTTTAATTCCTTACCCTATAGTCTGCAAAATTTTTGCTTAGGTTTTTTTGTTTTGTTTTGTTTTGTTTTGGCTGTTTTGGCTGTTATTTTGCATGGAAGTATTCAAATGAAATTTATAGTGTACAACTAGACCATCCTATGTTTTCCCTTGTAATTTCTACTAAAATATTGTTATTACACCATGTGTGTATGTATATGTGTCTGAGTATATGCACATATACATGCCTATGGGATATGTGTTTGTGTGTGTGTACATGCAGGCACAGGCGCACGTGTGAGTGCACATCTGCATTCATGCAGGCATACATGCCTGTATCAACAGCACATTAGTGGAGGGCAGAGCACCTCTCACAGGAATAGTTCCCTCCTTCCATCGCATGGGTTTCAGGGATCAAACTCAGGTCTTCATCTTTGGCAGCAAGCGCTTTTTCCTACTGAGCCATCCTGCAGACCCATCTTTTGAGTTTCTTTTTCGATTACATTCCAACATAATAGTTCCCTCCTGACTGGCACTGTGTCCTCCTTCAGCTCTCCTCCTAAAGATGAATTGAGCACCGTGGGAGGAGGGCTCTTTAACTCACCATCCCAGTCACCTCTGAATATCTTCCATCATCCCACACTGAAAGGTCACTTTGAAGTGGACAGATAAGCCCATCTTCTCGGTTGCAGCTCCAGTGTCTGAAACAAATGAGCATTTGTTGAACACTTACAGAGTGGATAGAAGGAGATGTCCTGGGACTAACCACCCCCACTTAATTGTTGTTTTCTCACCTGTGCCTATTCTAGTGCACTGGACACACATTGCTGTCAATATTGTTTGCATCCAGGGAGATATTGTCTCATAGAATTGTAAATTCAAAGCTCTATTCAAATGCTATAGAATATTCCTCTTAGCTGCTGTTTTGGTTTGACTGTGAAATGTTCCTCACAGCATCACAGGCTTGAAGACTTGGTGCCTAGATGGTGGCTCTGCTTTGGGAGATTGTGGAACCTTCAGGAAGCAGGTCCGAGCTAGATGAAGTTGATCACCGAGGCCTAGGCCTTTAAATTGATAGTCCAGCCCTGCTTTCTGGACCATTGATTCAATGTTTCCATGTAGTGTATGAAGTGTAGGAAGCAGCTGTCATAGTTCCTCCACCATGGATTTTCCTGCCATCAGTGCTTCCCCAACCATGGTGAACTGTGTCCCCTCAAACTATGAGCCAAAATCACTCTCTCCTCCCTTAAGTTGCTTCCACTTGGCTCTTAGATATTCGGTTACTATGAGGATGTAAAAGTAACAAATACACCTGACCATACACACAGAGGTTAAACATTACAAAGACTGAGACATTCTGCTTCCCTTCCACTTAGCACTGAAATTGACTTATGCTGTTAACTCTGACAGATCTAGGGAACAAGCTGGAAGATCTGTGGGAGCAAGCCTTTAATAAATGTGTCTCTTCGAGATCTTCTTAAACTGGGACCTGGAACAAGCTACAAAGCAGGAATCATTTCTCTGGAATGATGAGGACAGAATCATTCACAAACCACAAACATCACATCTCAAGATAACACAAATGTTAATTTGTGGACCAGAGAAAGATTTCAAGGAACTAATCTTTTAGGTTAAAATGTGTGTACATGCACACACACACACACACACACACACACACACACACACACACAAATAAAGAGAGGAAAGCCCAATCTAACCTAGATCACATTCCATAGGTACTCTACTCAATTCTAAAGCAAAGGTACTCAGGTCAGAAAATTAAGCTTTAGCAGGTCATATTTAAATAGTCCTCCTAATAAGTCTTCAAGTACTTTCTCATATATGAGAACATGATAACTACATGAGGCTTTATATGTGAGGAGCAGAGACTGTGCCACAAAACTCACAGGAACTGAGGGGCGAAGCTGCTATCTTCTCTAAGCTAATATCAGATCACTCCACACGCAAGTCCGAGGCCCCTGAAGCACAGCCCTGAAGTAAGTCCCTATGGAACCAATGTTTGTGTAAGGAACTGCAATGTCAGACCCAGTCAAAGCTGCCACCACTGAAAAACAAACAATGCTAGCATAGGAATGAATAGCACATGACTATCTTTACTAATCTGACACATAGTTCCTTAACACCCATCTGGGCGGTGCACACACTCATCAATGGGAGCCTGCCGTGATCTACCACAGAAACTCAGTCTTAGTGGGAAGCTCGCTTGGGCATAAATAGGAATGTACGTATTGACAGGAACATAAAAGATTGATCTGTAAAGTAAGTTTCTGAGTGTAAGATTACGTAAGCTTTGAAGTTTATGAAAGGGAATCATCAGAAAAACCAGCTTCCCTGTCATTTTAACAAAATCTAATATCAGTTCTGAAAATAGAGAGAGTCTGGCGTCTGGCTCACCTGTATGTATTCAAGGCAGAAAGCAATTTACCTGGGGAGGAATTAGCAACCACAGTCAGGATTTGAAAGTCCTCCTTTCATTTCTGCTTAACAAGAGAGAGATGCAACTTATTTGAAATTCATTATCCCCAAGGAGATAGACTTTGTCCCTCAATCTAATCCAGTCTGAAAAGATTAAAGTAAATTATGGAAGGGATGCTTAGAATATACTGACCATATGCTCCAGTGTAACAGGGTGATGGGAAGAAAGGGCCCCTCCTCGATTACTGATAGGAAGCTGACCGTCATTGTGTACAAACACAACCATAAGGTAAGATTCTAATTAATCTCCACCCCAGCATATGCACGGATACTGAATAAATCCCTCCAGCAAACGAAGCCAGGAGGGGTAAAAGCTACATGATCACAAGTCCAATTTGAACTTGCTCCTGAAATTAGACCTGTACAATGTCCTCTAAAGGCTCCCCAGATTCCCGGTACCCTTTCATTTTCCTCTCCAGCATCTCACCATTCTTGGAGAAAAGGACAATCTCCTGATGCAGTGGATTGAAAGGACAATCTCCTGGTGCGGTGGATTGAAAGGGCAATCTCCTGATGTAGTGGATTGAAAGGGCAATCTCCTGATGTAGTGGATTGAAAGGACAATCTCTTGATGCAGTGGATTGGTGGACAGACAAGAAGAGGAGCACTGCAGATCTAGACTTGGCAATGCCCACCACATGTTTCCAGTGTTATTTTCATTATCTTTTAATTCTGTGTATATGTGGGGGGTGAGGGAGTACGTGCACATGAATAGGGTGCCTGTGGAGTCCAGAAGAGAGTCAGATGCCCTGAAGCTGGAGCTACAGGTGGTTGTAAACCACCCATGGATTCTGGAACATGAGCATGGGGCCTTTGCAAAAGCAAAACATGCTGCAAAGCACTGAACCACCTCTTCAGCCCTGCAGACATTCCTGCCTTTTTGACTTCTAAATAATATTTTCAGGACCTGGCTCCCAGGAATTAATTCATAATGAACGTGAATGCAGAGCTGTAAGTGTCGTTTGGGAAAATTTAAAAATTGAAAGCCACTTAAGTATTCACAAAATTTGGCTTTCTGCAAAGTATGACATGCCAATCTGTTGAACTAAAAGGGATGTAGGAGTTATGCAAGAAAAGTTAATAGGTTTGGCTACACAAAAGTCTGCATGGCAAAAAATTTATAACACTTTACAACATCAAAAGACAAATGGTGTATTAAGATAACATATGTGACAATTTGGTTCAAAGGGGCTCTTTAAATCAACAGGACAAGAAGCATCCTATAAACCAAGGCCAAATGACCCTGAGAAAAGTTCCCTGACACACAACTAAAAGTGTAAACCACATCAGAGGCTATGTTCAACTTCTCACATATAAACAAGTTAGCATCCAGTGATAACCAATGCCTAGAGAAGGAGTGCCCCACTCATCTTGGCTGGAAGTATAAATCAGTGTATTTTTTCGAAGGGTGATGTTATAACCTACTAATTTTAAATCCTTCATTACAGGGGATTACGTTACAGGGTTTTAGCCTAACACATACACTGTACAGGTAAATATGTAAATAGGATTATGAATAATGGCGTCATTTATAATATCAAAAACCTATAGCATATTAACATGGTAGAAAACAAAGCTAGTGTTAGAAGAAGTGATACGGCATGATTTGGATAGATGTGGAAAACAATGTTCAAGAACCATGGCAAAGACATTGACAAGTAAAAATGCAAGTGGTGAAGGTGAAGCCTGCAGAGTTTTATGTATGATATGCATATATGTATATAGATTTTACTCACAGGGCCATAGGAAATGTCTAAAAGAATAAGAAAGAAACACAAACGGTAGAATTTCCAAATACACTAGAGAAGCAAGACTTGTATTTTATTTCATATTATTCTGGACTATTTATTTTTTTCTTCTATTATTACATATTTATCTTAGAAATGAAACTAGCCTGAACCAGCTTTCTGCTGGAGCAATTGTTTAAATACTAGGGATGCAGCGGTATCCAGACAAACATGATCCTTTCTCAAGAGATGAGAAATAAAAAGAACTTAAAGGTCTATTACAATAGACAGATAGAGGTATGTATCTTAGACTAGTTCCTACTGCTGGAAAACAATACCTGACATTGGGAAGTTTACAATAGAACACAGGTTTATTTTGGTTCCTGTTTCTATAGGTTGAAGTCCAAGAGCATGCTCAAAGCTTTGGATTCACGACAGAAAGAAGAGAAAGCTGGCGCATGCCCAAGGGAGAGAAGGCATAAAAGGACAGCCTTGTTTTACTACAAGCAAGCCCCTCTGGCAGAAACGAATTCGGGCTCAGGAGGAACGACATGAATCTTCCTCAGTTAGCCAATCACCCCTTAAAAGCCACACGACTCTTCAGTACTGTTACATGGCCATTCCATTTCAGTAAGGAATTCCGATATTCCAGCCTTAGTAGGAACTGTGGTAATACAGAGAGTGATCTGACCGTAAGACCTTTAAGCACCCCAGTGATCCAGAAGTGAGATTTACTCTTACAGACAGGAACTGGGTGTGGCAGTGTGAAGTGGTCTGACCCTTGGTGAGGGACTTTCTTTGGGGCTGGCCTATTTGCAGGTGAGACTGTAAGAACCGGTTCTCCTTGTGCTGAGCTGAACCCTGGAATCTTGCCCACATTCATCCGCTTAGGGTGGTATAAGGCAGGAGCCACAGGGCTCAGGTAGAATTCTGACATCTACAGCCAAGCTGTCAAAGAGCTTCAGTGCTGGGAATTTTAGAGGTCACAAGCCATCAAGAAAAAGTAAATAGACACCTCTGGATACTTTCAGACAGAAATGGAATCCGGAACCCTGAGGAGGCTCCATCAGGTCCACAGTCAGCTCCTCACTTAGCAGTTTCAGAAACGCATCTGTATTTGCCTGAGATGAGAGAGAGAGGGATGGCAGCAACCGAACAGATGGCACCAGAATGGACCTGATTATGTACGAAGATGTAAGATTCATTACCGCTCAATGAGGGGAGGAAAAGCATTACCCAACGGCCGGTCCTGGAACAATTAACTAGCAATTTAGAGAAGCAGTAATTTTAGAATCTCACTTTCCGCTACGCATTGAGATACATTCCAGTTGGGTGAAAGAGTTAAGTGTTTTTCTTTCCAAACCTCAAAAATCGCTGAAAGACATTGAATCCAATACTTTCTGAATCTCTAGAGGAGAGAGAGAGAGAAAAAAGATATGGGCCTAGAAGCACTACTGGAATTTAAAAAAAAATTAAGATCTGTATTATAAAGTTGGCTTAAAATGTAAAGCACAGAAGCAATCAGCAAACAGAAATATTGCTGCAAATGTAATGAAGGGCAGTAAATTTAATATTTAAGCCCCAAAATATTGATCAGAAATAAGCCTCTAAACATATAAAAACCAAATAAGCTGCCAAAGAGGGCAATGTAATTAATGAACAAAGATTTAAGATGTTTAGCCCCTAGAGAATAAAAAACATAATTCAAACATGAAGGTACTATATACAGTTTCAGTGTTAAATCAACATAAATTTTAAAATAATATCGGGGGGGCTGTGTTTCCATTTAAGATGTGGGAAGCCCCAAACTACACAACTATAACATATACACAAAGGGCCTAGTGCAGACTAATGCAGGCTCTGTGACTGCTGCTTCAGTCTCTGTGAGTCCCTAAGAGCTCTGCTTGGTTGATTCTGTGGGCTGTCTTTTCCTGGTGTCCTTGACCCCTCTGGCTCCTACAATCCTTCCTCTCCTTCTTCTGCCAGACTCCCTGAGCTCCGTCTAATGTTTGGCTATGGATCTCGGCATATGCTCCCATCAGTTCCTGGATGAAGCCTGATCTTGGGACCCTTTTCCTTCTAGTGGGTTTCATCATCCAGCTCTGATAAGAGGGTTTGTGCCTAGATAAGAGGGTTTGTGTTAGGTAACTTGTTAAGCCCCGTTTGGTTGACATCCCTTGGAGGCCTGTTTTTTTTGTTTTGTTTTGTTTTTTGTTTTTTTGTTTTTTTTTTTTTGAAGGGGAATGGAGAAGGAGTGGTTCTGGGAAAGAAGGGGAAGAGACAGGGAGAGAGAGAGGACTTAGAGGAGTGGAGGGAGGGGAAACTATTGTGCTGTATGAGAGAAAAAAAAAAAACAAAGAAAAAAGATGTGGGAAGCCCCAAGTGACTCTTGAAACTTCCCTGGGAACTGAACTAGCTAAATAAGTCGTAACATAAAGGTTTGAAAGCCAAGAGACTGCAATGAAACCTTAATGTCCTAAAGTGCAAAAAGTGACAAAATCTTCTCAGAACAGATTAGATCCTGTCTATGAAGGGTCTCCACAGCTACCCCTGTCTGTGAAGGGTCTTCACAGCTACTCCTGTCTGTGAAGGGTCTCCATGGCTACCCTTGTCTGTGAAGGGTCTCTACAGCTACCCCTATCTGTGAATGGTCTCTACAGTTACTCCTGTCTGTGAAGGGTCTCCACGGCTATTCCTGTCTGTGAAGGGTCTCTACAGCTACCCCTGTCTGTGAAGGGTCTCCATGGCTACTCCTGTCTGTGAAGGGTCTCCACAGCTATTTCTGTCTGTGAAGGGTCTCCACGGCTACTCCTGTTTGTGAAGGGTCTCCATGGCTACCCCTGTCTGTGAACAGTCTCTACAGCTACCCCTGTCTGTGAAGGGTCTCCATGGCTACTCCTGTCTGTGAAGGGTCTCCATGGCTGTTCCTGTCTGTGAAAGGTCTCCATGGCTACTCCTGTTTGTGAAGGGTCTCCATGGCTACTCCTGTCTGTGAAGGGTCTCCACAGCTACCTCTGTCTGTAAAGGATTTCTATGGCTACTCCTGTTTGTGAAGAGTCTCCACAGTACTCCCTTCTGTGAAGAAGCAGCAAGAAGAAGAAGCTGACATAAATTAGAAGGCACACCTTCTCTTTTTATTCTTCAAAAGATGGCATATGTGGATACAATCATGTATGTGCTGTACCTTGTTCATATCTGCCCCCACTCTCCTTCCAACTCCCCCTCACTCTAACCAACACTTTGAACAGATCTTACCTCCAACCTCATGTCATTTTTCTTTTAATAATTCACTTATCAGTGCAGCCTATTGCAAATAGGAGTGGGATCACCCACTGGGGCCCAGGCAGTCTAAAAGTAGCCACTGCCTCAAAAGCGAGTCCCCTTCCCTTAGTACCAACTGCCCCTCTTCCCTCCATGCTGGAATTTTTAACTGCTTAATCTTATCCAGATCTCCTACAGTTTCCCCCAGCTCCTGTAAGTTCGTGTATGTGACAGCTATGTCACGTCTAGGGGGCCAGCCTTTTCCAACACTCCTCCCATCTCTCCTTCTATTTTATCTTCTTTCATTTGAATCTCACCCTTATCTACAATGTTCCCTGAGCCTCGCTTTGGAAGAAGGGTTCAAACATTCCATCCATACCAGAGCACTGATCGTTGCTTATTCTTGGGCACTTTGAAAGTTATGACTCTCCTCATTAACTACTACTACATGTCACATTTTAACTGGTTTTCAACTAATCCAATTCTCTAGAGTCTCCTCCAAGTCCTGGCCACATAGCCAGTGCACAGCACCCACATGCACATGCCACCTGCACAGGGCCTTTCACCCAATGAAAATGAGAAGTGGGAGAAATGCCAGAGAGGAAGAGAATACCCCTCCCCAGCCCTAGGTGAGATCATGATCTTCTCATTTTCAAGACAGTGGTTTGCTGAAGTCTGGACACATGACAGAAAATCTTAAACGACAGAATATCTACCAAGCACAGTGTAGTGTAGAATGACAGACACACCCCCAAATGGGAGCAGATAATGAGAGTGGAGGAAAAATCTTCAAGGGGAGGACACCCCCCGGGGCTGTGACACATAGAAGATGTTGAGTTTCACTAACACTGAGGAGGTCCCAGGCCCACTGAGGTAGAGCCATGATACTACAGAGAATGCCTGAAGCCAACAGTGTACTTGTCCAAAGTGAAGCTTCAACACAGGCTGGGCTCTGCTCAAGAGAACTGCCATAGACTTAGCTCCTTGTACTGCAAGCCAATGGAAGACATAATCTTTTCTGTGGGTAAATATTATTACCTATAATTATTCTTTAAACCCAGTAAGCAATTAAATAAAGACTCAGACACCAGTAGAAAGCAGAAAAGTGTGAAATAAGGAAAAAAATAGTAAATATGAGGCTGAGAAGTTAGAATTAACTATGAAAATAAACAAGAAAATAAACAAATACACGACACCTATTAAGTCATGGATTCGTGGGCAAAAACGTTCTTCCTAGGGCTGGAATGCAGTAAGGAAGGACTAAGGAGCAGTCTTAGTTGGGATTTCTGTTGCTATGATAAAATACAATGTTCAAAAATAACTACAGAAGAAACTGGTTTATTTCATCTTATAATTCTCAGGTGACACTCTATTATTGAGGGAAGTTAGAGGGTATTTCAGTGTCTAAAAATGCTGAAAGTAATTTTTAAGTGGGCTTACCAGAAAAAAAACATAATGCTTGTGAGGTAATGTGTATCTTAATTAGATTTAGTTAGCCATTTCATGATGTGTGCACATTTCAAAATATGTTGTACAAGTTAAGTATATATAATTTTTGTTGACAAAAAGAATAATAATCAAAAAACAATATGAGGAAAATAGGAAATTTTGGCAGAGAGATGAAAGCTATAATGAAAGGCAAATGAGCATGTTAGTAAATCTTTTAAAGACCAATTGTATAAAACCCAAACTACTACAGTGAATTACAAGGTTCATAGCACATGTAATAGAAAAAACATGACAACATGAGCATAGAACAGGAGTGAGTCAGCAGCGAGGCACATGTAAGTTTAGCATTGTTCACAAAGTAGTTATTTGAAAGTCTGTATTTATAAATCAAATGAGTCACAGAATAATCTGCAGAAAAATTTTATAACAAATACATGTATATGTCAAAAGCTAATAGAAATGATAAAAATAATGGATTGAAGCATTTGGTATACTTAAAGAGGTTCAAGAAGGGAAACTGAGGAAAAACATACAGCTTGAAACAAAAAACAACAACAAAGAAACAAAATAAACAAAGTACAAAGACTTTAAGCTTAAACTTAATCATGCCAACATTTGCACTGCATGTAAATGAGTAGCTGCTCTAAGTTAGAAGCAGGAAGCTTTGGACTGTGTAAGAAAACAACATCCAATTATAGCCCAACTAAGGAAATCATTTTATGCCTAAAGATGTAGACTGGTTAAACATGTAAAGGATGTACAAGTCAACCTATACACCTGAGGCTATCTATACCCCTGAGGTCATCTATACCCCTGAGGTCATCTATACTCCTGAGGTCATCTATACCCCTGAGGTCATCTA
>NW_022196903.1:26967102-26967514 GCF_008632895.1 Mastomys coucha | reverse complement strand
CTGAGGTCATCTATACCCCTGAGGTCATCTATACTCCTGAGGTCATCTATACCCCTGAGGTCATCTATACCCCTGAGGTCATCTATACCCCTGAGGTCATCTATACTCCTGAGGCTATCTATACACCTGAGACTATCTATACACCTGAGGTTATCTATACACCTGAGGCTATCTATACACCTGAGGTCATCTATACACCTGAGGCTATACACCTGAGGTCATCTATACACCTGAGGCTATCTATACACCTGAGGCTATCTATACACCTGAGGTTATCTATACACCTGAGGCTATCTATACACCTGAGGCTATCTATACACCTGAGGTTATCTATACAACTGAGGCTATCTATACACCTGAGACTATCTATACACCTGAGGCTATCTATATACCTGAGGCTATCTATACACCT
>NW_022196903.1:26957873-26963747 GCF_008632895.1 Mastomys coucha | reverse complement strand
CTATACACCTGAGGCTATCTATACACCTGAGGCTATCTATACACCTGAGGCTATCTATACACCTGAGGTTATCTATACACTTGAGGCTATCTATACACCTGAGGTTATCTATACCCCTGAGGCTATCTATACACTTGAGGCTATACACCTGAGGTTATACACCTGAACCTCAGGAAACATAGCAAAAGAAAGGTGGAAAGACTGCAAGAGCCAGAGGGCTGGGACAGCTGCTGAAAGGTTTGTCTTCCGAATATGACAGGAACAACAACAGGTGACATGACAACATGGAGGGAAGAAACCTCAGGTAGCCTGACCCTAAGATGAAGATCTACAATGACTGACAGGAGGAGAATTTTTCTACCCCGGGAATGAGACCATAAGTTGATTATCCAATGCCAATTAATCAACCCTAAACACACACATATACTAACAGGAATCAGCTGGTTGTATTTATTTATTTATTAATATAAGTATATACATAGCAATAATGATTAAAAAAAATTAAAAGGGGAAATATGCCATGCAATCACTAAACTTAACACAATTGTATCAATAACAGCAAAGTGACTCTCAAAATAAACGGTATTGGAGATAAAAGAGAACATTTTATAATAGTAACATGTTAAATGCAAAGAGTTAACATAACAATCATGAATGTCTATATACCTTTACATGGAGCATCCAAATATACAAGGCCAAAAATGATAGAACAGATACAAAAAACTCTACAGCCATGAATTTTCTCTTGGTAACCTGTGGACAAGAATAAAATAAAGTCAGGAAGATAAAGCAAACTTTGAAGACAACTAAAAATTTATAAAGCACTGTACCAAAACATTTTAGAGTGTTTTTTTTTAAATACAAATGAGATAAATATAAGTAAACCATATTGAGAGCCATAAAACAATTATAAATATGTATCAAACAACTGAAATCAAACCAAGTATTTCATATACCCACAATATATGTTTCAAATCAAATAATGCTGTGTAGTGATTTGAATATATGTCTGTCTGTTCCATAATTCATAACAAATTTTAGCTGCCATTTCAAAAATATGAAGACATGGGACCTACCAGAGGTAAGTAGGCCGTGGGAGATTCACCTTCGAGGGCAGGATTGGTGCCATGATTTTGCTCTCCTTTGCCTTCTTTTTCTACTGTGTCAAACCCCACAGAAAGGCCTTGTCCAATGACACACAATCATTCTGGACCTGCCAGCTCCCAGAAGTGGGTGTTCTGACAAAGCAGCAGCACAAGCTGAACTAAGACATATTAAAAGATTTTTAAAGTTCTCCAAATATTCCAAACTTAAACTATATGTCCCATCAAAAGTCATGAGCAGATAAGAGAACTCACGAGAGAAATTAGGCGATGGTGAACTGAACAGTAATGGAAATACATCACATTAAGCTTTATGTGACCTGGTTACCATGTTTATCATAAATGGGCATTTGTAGCTTTTGATATCTATATTAAGAAGAAGAGAGGGCTGGAAATCTTCAGGGCACTTGCTGCTCTTACAAAGGACGCGGGTTCAGTTCCCAGCACCCACATGGTGATTCAAAACTACCTGTTACTCCAGTTTCAGGAAAACTGATGCCATCTTCTGGCCTCCACAGACACCAGGCACACACATGGTGCACTCACATACCTGTAGGCATTCCTGCATATAAATCAAATAAAAATGATATTTTAAAAAGAAGAGGAAAAATATAAAGCTGATTATTCATGCTTCCACAAGAAGAAGACTGATAAAAGCAAACAAGATAAAGTCCAAGGAGGAAAAAGTAAATAATAAAAAACAAGAATACATATCAAAGAAAGAACAGAGAAGACTAGTCATAATTAGGCTCTGAGAACAATTAATGAAAGTAGCAATGTTGTAGCAAACCTGATCCAGATATAAAAAAGGAAAGCAGAAGTTTCCAGGAGTGAGATAAACACCATCACAAGTTGCATCTGTGTTACAAGAACAATCAAGGCTGAATATGGATGTCATCAAGTAAACATGAATGTGAAATGGATAAATCCCTTAAGAACTAAAAAAAAAAGTTCAAAACTGATACAACATAGAAAATCTAAATAATATAGCCCTAAATCTACTTGAAATTAAATTTGTAATTGAAAAACAACTCTATTTAATAAAGGTTCCTCTCAAATAGCTTCACTGGTGAATTGTGTCAAACATAGATATTAATAATACCAGTCTCACAAAAGCTCTCTTCCTTAGAAATAGAGGAGGATGCTGGAGGTTGGAAGGTTTAGGACTTCATAGTAATGAGAGGATGAGGAAGAGAAATGGGTCAGGGAGAATGGGAACCAAACCTGAGGCTATATGGAAAGGTCATTTTGAAACCTACTCACAAGAGAGCTTGAAACTTACAAGAGAGCTACTCACTTACAGAGAGCAATCCACATGGGTGGATAACGCTGGTCACAGAAGCCATGAGTTATTAACTGAAAATTCCAGGGCCATGTTTGGAGGTTTCCTGTGAGTTCTTGGTCAGGGAGGCCCAGAAGTATCATGACTGCTCCTGGGCTTAACCAATAATTTTCTGGTTGAATTTGAAGCCTACATTTCAAGAGAGAATTTGCACCTAGTATTGTAAACCTGGTTAAAAGCCCAAGGCTGGGGAAGTCATAGGCTCTAAGGGGGAACCTATTACTTTTGTTTTGCTATATGACTGTGTTGTCAAACTGCCTCCTAAATATTTTGTGTTTGTAACCATAAAGGGTTGCTGCTCTCAGTGTTGGTCTTTGCAGTAAGCAACAATTAATGCAGGGACTCATAGCTGGTAAAGGTGCTCAGATTAAGTGATGGTTGCGTGCTCAGCCCTAAGCAGGACATCTATGTCAGCCCTTCCCCCAAGGCTTAGAGAACATCACTGTGGAGGGACTGCAAAGAGTGTAAGAGCTGGAGGATGGGGAAGATTGGTATTAACTTCCGTCTTCTGGCGGCTACACTCATGGACTCACTGTAGCTGTGGTTATCTGTAAGAGATCTGCACTGATGAGGGCCCATCAACATCCTGTCATGGATGGAGAGGAGATCATGAGCTCCCCCACCCCAGAGAAGCTGTTGGCAGTGAATCATTGCTGGAGGTTTCTTCAGTGGTGTAGCCACTGTTAAGCTGGCCATGCTCCACCAAAGGATTCCCGACCCAGGCTCGCGCAAGCAACACTAACTAAAATCAGTAGACTGTAAAAAGAAATAAATAACAACAGAAAAATCCTATTAAATCAATCAACCAAAATAGGCATAAAATAGGAGGGACACTTACTGAAAAGAAGGGATTCAGTATGGGGTAGGAGAGAGTATAATGGGGTTAGAAAAAATGACCCAAGGACATTACATACATGTATAAAATTCTCTGAGAGGAATACATTTTTTAAAAAGACCTTTAAAACAGAGAGGAGGAAACAGTATGTTATAAAAGTGTAACCTTGATGACATATCCTAAAACAGATACAGAGAAAGAACAAATATAGAACAATATGTTTCATGAACAAGCTCACAACAAATTTTAACAAAATCTGTGAATCAAATCCATCAGTGTATTAAGAAGTATATCATGAACAGCTGAGATTTCCTCCAAGAATACAAGGTTACAGTCATTCAACACAAACCCAATGTAACTCTCTAAAATAATAAAGAAAGAAAATCAATCACATCATTCTTTCAATAGCTGCATTTGACAAACTTAAATATCCTTGAATATGTTTTTAAAAATACTCTAGGATTTTTCTTTAAGTCAGGAACTATACCTTCAATCTGTTTACAAAAAAAAAAAAAAAAAAAAAAAAAAAAAAAAAAAAAAATGGCCACTGAGTCAATGCCACAGGGCTCAGGTGGGCAGTCCACCTGAGATGATCCCAAGCACGATGAAGCTCAGGCAAGTAGAACACCTTTGAGATCACTCCCACATAGTTCCACAGGCCAGTGGGCAGAAAATGACTCCCAGTCCTACGTCACTTACCCAACCTGAGAGGATTCCTGCCTGGGGCCACCTGGCACTCCTCAGATACCCCAGATACCCAGAGGACCTGGGTACCACTAAGAGGATCAAGTAAGTGATGAAGAGGTGGAAGAGAAAGAGAAGCAGAAGAACGCGAGCACAGTGAAGAAAGCGGGAACTGGAGACTAGAGGGTAGTGAGGAACAGCCTGATGTGAGTACTTAGGGATGCCACTTAAGGCCATGATAAGGTCCTGACTTGTGCTGTGACCAAGGGCCATGTATTGGTCCATGGCTCTGCAGCAGAAGGGGTTTGTTACCACCAAAGACCAGATGGATCTGGTCTTGGCTGCCTTCTGGGGGCATGCTGTTGTCTGAGGACTGTGCAGAGCTGGCCCTACCCCATTACCAGCTGTAGCACTTTTGAGAGCAAGCCCTGAGCCTTTCCTGGGCAACCCAATAGAGCTGGCCCTTCTGGCATGGGTGCAGGTGAGCCATTCCAGAGGGCATGAGTGAGGAAGAGCTGGCTTTGTCCCTTGCCAGCTTCAGCATTGGATGTGCTAGCTGGGGCAGTGCTAGTGAGTTTACCCTGGTGGCAAGGTATAAGATAGCTGGCAGACTGAGCAGCTCAGCTACCAACCAGGCCCAGATCCAGGGCTTTGAGTTGTCCCACCCCAACATCTCTGGCATCTGTTAACTGCTGGAGCATGTGAAGGGGCCCATCCTACATATCCATAGCTACAGGGTTTCCATGACACACGGCAACAACAGGATATCTGAGAGTAGTCCCAGTGAGAATCCAGTGTTAATAGTGTAGCAGAAAGCAGAGGTCTCAAACCAGACTAATAACTCATTGCAATAAACAATTGCAAAGAAAAGAAGAGTAGACAAAAGGGTATACTGTGGGACACACTGCGACACACTACAACAAGGTTCTTTTTTTTCCTTTTGGCAAGTGAATGGAATTGAGGTGCATGATGTAAAATTCATAGTCAATAAAACGTTAAATTTAAAAATAGCTACAGAGAGCTAGAGAGATGCCTCAGTTGAGAGCACTGACTGCTCTTCCAGAGGACCTGAGTTCAATTTCCAGCAACCACATGGTGGCTGACAACCATGTGTAATGGGATTTGGTACCGTCCTCTGGTGTGTCTGAAGACAGCATACTCATATACATGAAGATCAATAAATAAATCTTTTTTAAAAATTAGCTACTGAAAATTAGCTACTGAAATTAGCTAATGAATTAGCTACCATCCTAATTCATGATGAAATAAGATATGGAACAAGGCAATCATGTGCACTGTTGTGCCTGTAAAGCAGAATGGAGTACTGAAGCCTTAGTCATAACTGTTAAGGAGAGATACAACAGAAAACAGAAAGTTAAGCCTAGGCTCATTTCCAAGCCACAGAATTTGCATGTGATAAACTTGAAGACACCAATGAAATTACTACAGATAGTATATATGAAAGCACTAAGGTTGTAGCATACCAAACTAATAACAAAATCACCTCTGCTTCCGTATTCTCAAAGTTACAAAATAGAATTTAAATCTTTAATAACATTAAGGTATCCAGTGCCTTTATAAAAGGTAGGCTAGACCTGTTAACAGAGACCATAAAACATCTTTAAAATATCTAACTAAATAGGAATGTTAATCACATTGATTGAAGAAATAACTCAAAATTATTAACATATATATTCTCCCAAAATTGGCCTCCCAGAATTGACAAATTCACAACAGTCTCACCAAAATTACTAAATTGGCAATTATGAAACTCTGTGGAATGCAAGATTCCTGCCAGAATTAGAAAGTCATTCCAGTATTTATATGGATATGCAAAGGACCAAAAATAGTCAAACACTATTAACAATGGCCAAGTCAGGAGGATTTATCCTATCTTGTTTCAAGAGTCA
>NW_022196903.1:26952201-26957863 GCF_008632895.1 Mastomys coucha | reverse complement strand
AAAAAAAAAAAAAAAAATCAGTGTCTGTAAAGACATAACAGTAGATATATAGGTAACCAAACAGGACAGTTAAGAACTAGATCTAGATATATGTGATCTGTCAACTCTCAACCAAGTCCCCAAGCCAATTCAAAGAGAAAAAAAAAATGTCATTTTAAAAGAAATCATGCTGAAACAAATAAATATTCATGAAGGAAAGGAGGATCTCTGTCTCCGCCTCCCTCCCCTCAGAAATAAATCTGAGGAGTCAAAAACCTAAATGCAGAAGCTAGGAGCTTAAAGTCTGTAGGATATAATAACAACAACAAACTGCCTGACCATATTAATAAGACAAAGATAGCTAGGACACAAAAAGGACTACTCAAGATTTAAAAATCAATGAGTTGGGCTTGTAAAAAGGAAACATTTATACTCTAAGTGGATACTCTGTTAACAAAGTAAACAAGCCCAGGTCTGGAAAAGAAATCCCCATTGCACCTGACAAACAAATTGTAGCAAACTTCTGTGAACTCATAGTGAGCCAAACTTCATAAGTATACTTCATGATGGAAAACCCTAGTTGCTCATAGGGCTTAAATAGGACATTTAAAAGGTGTTTAGCATTATAGATCATGAGAAAAATAGGTGTGGTGCAGGGATTCAGTCCTGCTAGGATGGCTTAAATAAAATCAAATGGCAGCTTCGAGTTTTAGCAAGGATGTGGGACTGCCAATGTATATGACTCTGCCCAACCTGTAAACTATGCAACTAATTAGGATATCTGTATCAAATTAACTTACCTATCCTCTGCTCCAGCAATTCCACTCCAGTGTATAAGACACATGAAAACACATGTCACAAAAAAGGGGAAATATTTCTAAGTTGTCCATGAATGCTTGCTTCCGCTTCTTCCATTATAAATTCAGGTTTGAAACAAACCCAGTGTTCCTCACTGGAAGCATAGATAAAGAAGCTGGAGTTATCAGGCAAAAGAAAACACCTGGCCCTAAGTAAAGGCAAACAACTTATATATGAAAAATGGGAGGAGGTTTCAAAAACACTAGGCTGGACAAGAACTAAAGCTTGACAAAAGAATCATTTCTGTTAAACCCCTTGGATCTAAAGGGCAAGAGCAGTCTAAGTCAATACTGCTGGAAGCCATAGCAGTAGCTCTCTCATGAGCAAAGCAGGGTGGGGGGGATTACAGGTGACCCAGGTGAGCGCCCTCAAGTGAGCAAAAGACCCTCTCTCTTATCTGGGGGTACAGATCTGAAGCTAGATCTAACAATCGAAATGTATTACACGGAACTTGTAAAATTAGTGCAGTTGGTTTGATGCAAGTTACAGACACATCCACTTCAAATGTTAATAATGCCTCTGGAAAGGGTAGAGGGAAACAGGTACTCTTACACATTGGACAATCATTTTATAAAGCATTCAGGCAATATTAGCCTAACAATGCTTCAACTCCATAGTTTTACCTAAGGTAAATCTCAAAAAGAAAAAAAAAAGCATTCCAAATAACAGTTGTGTGCACAGAAATCATAGTATCATTGCAGTGATGTGATCTGAACCATTCCAAATCCAACACTACATAGTAATTAGATGAAGCACAAGAAATCTATAGATAAATATAATTTGTATTGACCTTATATAGACTATATTTGTGATAAGCTGAAGAGATACTCATCCTACATTCTTATTGAAATATACAAGATATGAAGAGTTGTTCTTAGGTTACACTCAGAATGGTATCTGCTCCATATTTTCAGTTTAATTTGCTTTCCTTTAATATTTTTTCCAGTTTTTCCTTGACATTTTTACAATGTTATAATTTTCTTTTTCTCCCTTCTTTTCTTCCTTCCTCCCTTGCTTTCTTTCTTTTTCTCACTTGGGTGGCTTTAACTGGTCTGACACTCACTATTTAGACAAGACTGGCCTCAGGCTCACAGAAATCCTCCTGTTTCTGCCACTATACAAGAAATCCTTTCTCTTTAGCTATCCACATGCTGCTCTTACTGTTGATTTTCTCATGTGAAACTGTTTATATCTCATAAGAAATCTAGAGCCTATGTTTCATTATTGTTAAAGGAACCCAGCTTTACCATATTGCATATGGCATGGACCTTCTTCATGATCCAAATGCTCAGTCATGTTATGGAACACAGAGTCAATATAAAAGGCTAAATGTATTTACTTTGTAAACGTTTGAACATGGCAGCAACATTTAGTCTATCCTTAGTTGAGATCCCGTTAATGTCCCTTTTTCTTGGTGGCTTTTCCTACCTATTATTTTGTGGTATGGGGGAAAGGTACAGTCTGATACCCCATTTCTGGCCCATTCTCTCAAAGCTCTTAGCCAACCCTAAACTTTGCTGGAGTCAGAAAAACATCCCTATTTCCTGGGGTTGCTCCATCATTACTCTTGTCTGTGTGATAGCTCTTCAACTTAATGTCCTATTTCCAGTCATCAGACCATGGGTTTCTCTTCCTGCACTCCACTCCCACCTTGACATGAATAGATCCATTGGTTCCAGAGTTCCTCTCAGTCTTGCTTTTATCCTGTGCCGTAGACAACTGCACAGATACTGTGGGGTCAGCCTATGGACCAAGCACAGGAATTAGAGACCCCTAGACTTGCCTGTCTCTCCTGGTCCCTGGGATCCTTGTTCTCTCCCTGCTGCTGAGCTAGTAACTATGCCTGCCTTCCCTTGATCCCAGCAGCAAGAGGCTTCGGAGCCCTTGTGACTCCTGTTCCTGCCAGAGCTTTATTAGCCACGACAGCTTCCGGAAAGCCTATGAAACATCATAATCTCTCTTGTCTCCCGTAGAAGCAAATAGAGTTAGAAGAAGCTGTGGAGGTTGGAGAGGTGGCAGAGATGTCCCTGGAGAACCCAGCTCCAGACAGCCTTCCTCCCTTGCCTGGGTCTCCCCCTCTGGGCTCACACCTTCTCTCAGGAGTCTGGCCAAGCGTGCTAAAGGGGAGCTAAAGAGGTGACTGTAAATTGAAATGAACATTCTGCTGAAAAGAATCATAGTGATGATAAATAGCTTCATGGGGCTCTGGCGATTTAGAAATGGCAGAGGGCTCATTCTCTCTACCAGCCCTGGAGCATAAATTTGAGTCAGAGGTGTGCCTCCCTCTTTCTAATCCTAGCAGTGTGTGTGTGTGTGTGTGTGTGTGTGTGTGAGAGAGAGAGAGAGAGAGAGAGAGAGAGAGAGAGAGAGAGAGAGAGAATAGATAGGAGGCAAGAGAACAGCTCAAATTGAGAGAATCTCATTAAAATATGTCTCCTCACCAGCTATTCAATCACTAATTGACTTTCCCTCCTCGCTTTAATTTTGACGCTGGTGTCTTGATTAATTAACTCTGTCACCAAAGCCCCAGGGTGCCACAGAAGGACTCACCAGGAGTTTATCTCTCTGGGTTCCAGCCAGTTTGACAGGTAGGCTCTCCCTGGCCAGCTCCCTGGATAATGGCCTGAGCTCAATTTGGTCCCTGGATGGCCACAGAGACACGTAATTTTCTCACCGCTGGCCACCCAGCCCAGTCTGCAAGAAATGCATCTGGAAACCTACATCGTCACCATCCTTTCTGCCAGTATAACAAATTCCCTTCAACTTTCCCATGTGTATTGGAAGCTCATCGAGGAAGAACGATGGCCAGTGGGAGAGGTGGATCACCAGCTTTGTTTCTACATGAGCCTCCTGGGAAATCATTTGTTCATTCACTTATTCAGCCGTGGAGGCATTCCACTTGTTTTCTAACGGACTGTATGCTAGGCTTCTCTGGGAGAAGGATGAGATAAAAGGAGTATGAATGGCAGCTCCTACTTGTAGCATACGTGTGACTTTTGCTGAAGGGAAGTGACATTCCCTTTTAAAGATGGGAGCCAAGAGCTGACTGAGCTCAGTGGCAGAGTACTTGCCTAACATGAGAAGGCCCTTGCACCACAAAAATAAATGCTTGTGTGTGTGCATACATATATACATATATATATATATATACATATATACATACATGCATGCATGCATGCATACATACATACATACATACATACGTACAGCTAAATGAGAGTAGGATTTGATGCCCCATCCCACCCCAAAACAATAACAGTAACAAAGTCCCCAGGTGGGAAGAGTCAATTGTCTTGGCTATCAAAGCCAAGTCTCTTTGTCCCTTCCTTCTAGAACACTCTGGCATATTTCAAACATGCACTGAACTACTGTGGAGATTTGGCGGGAGGGGAGAGTCCCAGTTCTGATCCTGGAGTAGATGGGAAGGGGAAGAATTAATGAGGGGATGGAAGAAAAGCTCCTAGTTTATCCCCATGGAGGAGGCAGGCAGCTGCACATCTGTTGGTTATGGAATTTAGACTGGGCAGCCTGTAAGCAGAGCCACCCGCCATCATGTGGCCTGAAGCCTGCTCTTGTGTCCTCTACGCTGGGCCTCCTCAGATCCTGTGTGTTCCATTTTGCTTTTATCTTCAGCTCATGTGTCAGAATAACAGACCAAGCCGGGAACCGCCTATGCTTGAGCCACCCTTACCGTCTTCTCTTTGATCTCTTCTTTCTATACTGGAAGAACATTCTACTGGCATTGACCCCAGGATGGACCAACTCCCCTTTTTTCTGGCCTTGGCTTTAGTTTATTTGTTTGTTGTTTATTTATACATGTATTTAATTGAGGTAGCCTTGAACGCTGGATCCTCCTGCTTCAGTCTCCCAAGTATCAGGATTGGCATCAAACCTGGTTGCATTTTTTTTTCTCCTTACATGGAAAAGGAGAGGAAGCACAAGCCACCATTCTTTGTCTCCTCCACCCTAGCTTCCCTGTGTTAAGATCTAGGCTCTCTTGGCAGTGAGTTGTTGTGGTATTTTACTTTTCCAATGTTCCCTTTAGACATCTTTCTCTTGGGGATTGCATAGGAAGGCAGTTCAGAAGCTCCTGTCCAATGTTCCTATTGCACTCTACAGATGGAAAGGAGAGCAAAATAGGCCAACCTGGGGCTGACTCACCTGCCCAGTGTGCCTCCTGCAGAGAGTCCTGTCTGGATTGTCTTCTCAAGATTCTGCTCTAAGGGAATTCTTGCTGCGGGCTCACAGCCAATGCAGGCATTTCTAGATTGCTCTGTTGCTCACATCTCTTATTTTCATTCTTGGTCTATTTTGTAAACTACTTGGTGCTCTACAACTATGTTCCTTTGTTGAAACAGAAAGCAAAAGAGAAAAGGAAAAAAAAGAAAAAGTAAAAGAAAAAAGCCTCCGTTGCTTGCTATAGCATTTCAAGCAAACTCTGAAATGGTTGCTGCTGCAGCCTATGGGAGACTATGTCACTGTGGTAGTGTGTTACCCTGATTCCACTGACTATGTCATTTCCCTTGGCCAAAGGGCATGGCACCTTTGTGTCCCTGCAGAAACTTTAAAGTCATCACCCTTTCTCTTTGCCTTCCTCTAGGACACCAGCAATGCTCTTTAAGTGGCAGCTGTCCATCTATACAGGTCCTAACATAGAGATGGGCAAGCAGCCCTTGATGGGTGTGTGACACTTGCTGTATACCAATCTCTTTATCATATGCTAAGGAGCTTCAGGGGCTATTTCTTAAGATCTGCTTTAAATCAAAACAACCCTGAGATTCCACCTCACATCAGTCAGAATGGCTAGGATAAAAAGCTCAGGTGA
>NW_022196903.1:26931062-26951155 GCF_008632895.1 Mastomys coucha | reverse complement strand
TTTTTGGAGGGGAAACTGGGAATGGAGAAATTTACATGTAAATAAAGAAAATATCTAATAAAACAAACAAACAAACAAACAAACAAAAGATCTGCTTTGCCTAACTTGGATGGTACATCCTACCATGTGATCTAGGCCCTGCCTCTAACCTCCAAAATCCTACCTGCCATCCCTGTCCACCATACAGTAAGCACCAACTGTTTTTCTCTTCTGTGAGCCTACTAAGCTTGTCCTTCCCACAGAGCCTTCACACATGCTATTCCCTCTGCCTGAAATGCTTTTCCTGGGGCTTTCAAGTGGCTGTCTCTTTGTCATGACCTCAGATATTAGTTTCAAATATTCCCTTTCCAAGCCTATTGTTCCTGAGCCCCTCTCTAAGGCAATGCTCTATCTCATGATCTTGTTCTATTTTGATTTTATTGATTGTTTTCCCTCACTGGGAAAGATTCCTCCACAAAAGTTGAGACTCTGCTCGTTAGATTCATCCTTAGAAACTTGTTTACCACATCAACATTTCACATGTACACGATGAATAAATGTGCCTCTCTCCTAAGCTTTAAATCCATTTTCAGCCTCCAACTGGACCCCTCTTCCTAGAAATCCTCAAATGCAAAAGATCCTAATTCAATCCTCCTCTGATCCCTGATTAGAACCACATCACATACCCTGTCACCCAACCAGAAGCCTCGGGGCAGCTTTCCACTCCCCTGCCTCCACTTCTTCGCCTTCAATCAGTCCCCAGGCTGATTGTCCTCTCTAAATCTCCCTAATCCACTTTGCCCTCATTCCCACGCACCTGCCCTCACTCAGACCCTGGTCACCCCTCTCCTGGATTATCACAATCTTTGCAGAACAGGGCTCCCTTCTCCTCACAACCCCCTCCCGCCCATGCTGCACCCCACCACAGGAATTATCTTTCTAAAATCTGATCATGTCACTCCTCTGTTTAGAAGGATTTCTAAAGAGCTCCGGGATAAAGCTTAACTCCTTGCAGTCTTCAGTTGCCTTTGCCTTCTGGCTCCTGCCATTCTTGAGCTTCTCTCCGACCACTGTCTGAGCCTCCATCCCACCCTCACATGTAGAGTGGAACAGCAGCTGCATGCCAGAGTGAGAGTGTACTCTATATTCCCTGTCCATTCACACACACACACACACACACACACACACACACACACACACACACACACACACACACTTGAATCCACATACAGCTAACCATCTCCTCTGCAGTTGGGCTATCCCAGTCTTCCTCACCCTCTCTCTATAGCCTATCCTGCCTCCTCCCTGTCTTCTCTCAGTAAAGGTAAAAATAACTCGATTTATGAATACCAGCCTCCTTTATCCTTAGTGCAAATCACTTTTCCAAGGCTTGCCATATGGCAATTGTGTCTGTGTGGGGATTGGGTGGAGGCATCAGGCTTGTCTCTCTCACAAGGCTTTGAGTTCCTTAAGGTCTCCCCTCAACATTTCCTGTTCAAGCCTCCAGTACATCACACAGAACTAGACAGTATGAGCTTGATTAAAGTCTGCTTTAGGAAGCCTTGTGGGGTGCTCAGTGGTTAAGAGTAGTTGTTGTTCTTCCAGGGGATGCAGGTTCATTCAATTCTCAATACCCACACGGCAGCTAATGATCATTTGTAATTCCAGTTCCAGGGATATGACCCCCTGTCTGACCTTCATGGGCACTGCATGTATGTTGTTCACAAATATCCATGAAGGCAAACATTCATTACATACAACAAAATGAATACATCTTAAAGTGACTAAGTAAATAGATTCTGCTCCAGGAAATGGAAAGCTAGACCGGATGGCATTCCATATAAGGGGTTGGGGGTAGGTGGGCTAACGCACAAGTTTGCTGGATAGGATGGGAGAAAGAACACAAGCTCTAGCTAGACTTGTCAGCAATGCTGTCCTCCGAAGAAGCAACATCTGTGCAGCAGGAAGAGGACCCAGAGCCTTTGCACTTCTTGCATTCATTCCCTGCATCTCTTGATCTATAGACTCTATAGATGCATGTAGATCTCCCTGCATGTATCTCAGAAGACAGAACATTTCCAACGTGACTCCTGCTTTAGACATTTGAAAGGAGAAATCACACGGGGCCTCCACACCACCTAATTAATAAACGGCCAGGTTAGAACTTGAACACAGAGTTGTTACTGAGCCCTCTCCCCAACCCCCAATGCCTGCAATAAGGAGATTAACCCTGCTTCTCAACCAGAAGTAGTCCCTTTGGATTCCAGGGCTCTCTCCACCTGGGCTGCCTTTAATTGTTTCCCCTCCCTCCCTCTCACTGCTCCTGAAAGGCCTCTAAGGGCAAACTCCAGCGGGCATGGGAAATGGAGACTCCCCTCTAGCTGGGAGTCAGAGATAAACCCATACTGTCCTTTTAGGAGAATCAGGCTCCAACATAACACTGTTTGACGCTCAGCATAACCCCTCCAGCCTTGTCGTTTATTGCCTAAATGCAGTTCTTAACAGCAATGATGGCACCTGAGGGGGAGGAAGAAAAGGAGATTTAGCCCGAGAGCTGGTTTCATGTCACCTAAAAGGATTATTTTATACCATCAGAAAGATAATTCCTTTCCTACGGGGCGGATGGATTAGGTCTCTCCTTCAGATGGGACTTCGTGAAAAGATTATTTAAAGATTATAGGACAAAATGGCTACATCTGACAACATCTGCTAGGGCCTGAGTTTTTTGGCTGGCTGTGGAATGATCATTATTGATGTAATTAGCAGAGTGCTGGTGTTGATGCTAATCTGCAAGCTATTTGCACAAATGTCCACAGGTTCCTGGTGTGGGGTTGCCTCCCATCTGCTGTCATTACTTACTGCAAGGGGCACAACATGCCACCATGTCCAGGAAGCCTTCCCAGCCACCCTTATCACAATTGGCCTCTCTCCCATCCAGAGTCCTGCTTCTTCAGGAGGGAAATTCCCGCAGTCACTGCTGCTCTCTGTCTCTGCCTTTCTTCCCTGGGCCTGAGGCATGCTATCACATGATGGTGCCACCTGCATAATGCCTTGCCTAGGAGGAGCAGAGAGAGCCTTTCTGGGTTCCGTGGGTCTCTGTCATCCAACTGCACAGAGGAGGAAAAAAGACCCTTTCAGGTCTCTGCTTGAAAGGCATTCTGCAGATCCAATCCAGCATATGCTGCCCATACAAGGGATCTAATGACGAAGAGGCACATGAAACAACTGGCTAACACCAAAGTTCTCTGGATACTGTGCTGACTAGGGTATGTTGGTCACACCCAGCTCCTGGTACTTGCTCATGGGTTTTATGGTAGACTGCTTTGAGGAAAGCACTGAAGGATGATACCAGGTTGCAGTTCTCATAGCTCCTGGGAAGTCACAATATGGCAGGAGTAGGTACAGCCTTTGTGTGCAAGAAGACTGCCCCCAAAATCTACAGACATGTTGGCTTAGCACCATGCTTACACATAGTAATCCACCCATATGACTCTGACTTCTCCACATCTACCATATCAGTTCCCTCATAGACACACTATCCTACTCTCAGACTCCAGGCCTCCCACCTTCTCCAAACTAGCACACACAGGATCTTCTTTCTGCCTGGACCACCTTCTGTGTACCACTTCTCCATTCCAGGAATACCCTTCAATTCAGATGTTACCTTTCCCATGAATCTCTAGGTAGTTCAGAGCATCCTGTTTTTCCTAATATTCATCCCTGAGTGCCCTTAACTCTGTGGTATATATACTAAACAAAATCCCATTGTCTTAGAACCACCACTAATGAAAGGCTGTTATAGTAACCAGCCAATGGGAATGTAGTGAGAACTTTGTGTCACAAGGCCCGCTTTGAGTAAGGAGCCAAGGAACCAAGCACGCCTGCCCTGAGGAGCCTCTCTTCTAGGGGAGACAAAGAAAGGAGAACTCATCTATACACAAAGGTGAGGATATATGTAACAAAGCTAAAAAGGAGTGGGGGTCAAGAAGCTGGGGGTAATGAGGGAGGAGAAGGAGAGAGCCGGACAAAATTCTATAAGGAGGTCAGAATGGGATGCGCCAAGATGAGAGATCCAAGCAGGTGGAAAGTAAGGTAGCAATCACAATATCTGCAGGGGTAGATATTGTGGAAAATATGGAAAAGAGCAGGTGACAGCACATGGGAGTCCAGAAGCCAGATCAAGATTGTTGAAGATTCGATTGGGAATGGCCCACAAAGGCCCAGGTCTTACAAGCTGGTGGATCTCCAGAATGGCAGTAAGGGAAGGTAAAGAAAGACTTAAGAAGTAGTACTTTGTAGGAATCCCTTAGTTCACTGGGGGAGTGTACCAGGTGAGCAGTGGGTCGCTGGGGGCTTTCTCTTTCTCCCTGTTGCTTCCCTGACATGACACGAGTCACTTTGCTGTATCACTTCTGCCCACCATCATCTAGGCCTAACAGCAACAAAGCCAACCAACTATGGACTGGAACCCTCAATAATGCGTGCCCGGACAGGTATCCTCACTTTATAAGCTGATTATATTAGTTCTGGGAAGCTGACTAATACAGTGACTACCAGCTTAGATCTTTTCTTCCAGTTTTAAGAGCCAAAAAAAAAAAAAGAAAAAGAAAAGAAATCTGAAAAACACTTCTACAAGATTAAAATGTCTATGTTCAGAAATACAATATATATATTAGAATATAGCCTTGCTTGTTCATAGATACTCTCTCTGTTTCTCACTGCAATGTCTGAAGTGATGAGCAGTTACAGGGACAGTAACCACAAAGCTGAGAGCATCCACGATCTGGTGCTTTACATAGAAATCATGAATTAAAAATCCTCCATTTGGGAATGAACAGCCAGATTGTGGATGTGGCTGCAGTGAACGAAGCCATGAGCCAAGGACAGATGCAGTGGGGACAGGCTAGGTGGGGTGGACAAGTAGCTGGTGGTAGCCTTTTAAGCTGCTGGGTTAAAACCCCCTACAGTGGGGAACCACTGAACAATGATTCTTGTCTTCCCAGGATGGCTCTCTCTGCTCTGCCTCTTGGGAGGTCATGGCTGTGGTTCAGGAAAGAATAGTGCTTCGGTCAAAGTGATAAAGGTCTTTGTGTGAATGGTAAGAAATGATCTGGTTTGGCTCTGCTTTGGGCATAGAGCCAACAGGACATCCTATGGGCAGGGTATGGGAGCTAGCAGCAGGGAGTAGGAGAGGGCAGTGGAGCAGAGGTTTTTGGAGGCCAGCATCTTAAGAGTAAAACTACAATGTTTGCTTTTGTACCAACAAGGTAGCTAGTGTCTGACAAGAAAGAGGTGTTAATCTAAGTGACCACTGGATATGAGCCTGGATTCTAGAAGAGCCTGCCTGGATCTAGCAATATGGTGATGGATGGTATGCAGGTGGGTTTCCAGTCCCTGTAATTTCTATTCCCCAGAAAGTGCATGGTGTAGAGAACCAAGGACTGAGTCCTGCACAGTCCAGCTAGAAGAAACCAGAGAAGGACCTGCAGCTCAACAGTAAAGACAGCTGCTCCTGCAGAGGACCGAAGCTCAGTTCCCAGCACTTGTATCCAGTGACTTGCAACTATCTGTTCGTCCAGCTCCAGAGAGATCCCATGCCTCTGGCCTCCGTGGGTACCTGCACTCATATGCACACACACCACACAGACATACATGTATATACATAGTTTAAAAATAAGATAAATCTTTTCAAAATGAAAGAAAGCAAAGAAAAAGACAAGTATCCACAGGAGAGACTAAAGAGAGGGCTCAGGGAAGCAGGTAAAATAAGCCCAGAGTGCCGGGCAGGAGGTCAGCTGGAGATATTGTGGCCTTCTACTGGTCCACACAGGTGGAGATGCCTAGGGAGGAGGGAGGTCATCACTGTGGGGTGGGAGTGAGGAACAAGCACCATCACTGCATTCAGCACTACCCAGGTCACTGATGGGTACTGCAGAGACAGGTTTAGAGGCAAGGCTAGGTGAGAGAGGATGGAAGTGAACTTCAGAAAGCATGGGGAAATGGGAGATAGGAAGTCTGATAATGCTGTCATGAATATTGGCTGGAAAGAGGAACAAAAACAGAATATCTGTCAGGGGAAGGAGTGGGAGACTGCTGCAGGAGCTGGGACTTGTCAGAGAAGGGAGACCTGGAAGGATCCAGTATACCCATAAAAAGACTGTACAAAGTCCTCCTATCTCATGTAATTCTAGAATCTGCAGATGCACACACACAAAGAGCTTCCTCATCACTCTGCTCACATGGTACCTTTATTTCTCCACTCCACTGGCTTTTATTGTGTTCCCTCCTTATCTTTGGTACTGTTCTGGGCACTTGGGGCCCACATGAGAACACATCAGCTCTCCTGTAGAGTTCATCTTAATAGGAGAGGATGACAGGGTCATTGAAAGTCCGGAGTTCATTTCATCTAACAAAAGTTGGATGAATATACGCAGATAGATAGATAGATAGATAGATAGATAGATAGATAGATAGATAGATAGATAGATAGATAGATAGATAATGATAGATAGACAGACAGACAGACAGACAGACATGTAAGTTTTCAAGCTACAATGACCAAATATAAAATTCCCACATAGTGGTGTTATAAACACAGTTATTCACACTCAAGTATGAATTCAGTTCCTTGTTCTAATTTGCTTTCTATTGCTATAAGAAACATCATCACTTGGAAGGGAAAATAAAGGTACACTTCCAGGTCACAATGCATCTTGGGAAAGTATCAGGGCAGGAACTCAAAAAGAACGCTGGAGGTGGGCACTGAAGCAGAGATGGTAGATTACTGGATTGTTCTCAAGCTCATATACCCCTGCCTTTTTTTTATACCCCAGGCCACCTGCCTAGGGACAGTATCACCTACAGGTATCACCCTAAGGCTGGGCCTTCCTACAGCAATTGATAATCAAGAAAGACCCTATAACATGGCCACAGTACACTCTGATGGAGGCAGTTCTTCATAGATTCCCTTTTCCCAGATATGCCAAGTCAACAACTAAAAATATCTGTCACTTTCTCTTTTAACAAGCACGCAGGTTTTGTCTTTCTCTTGTCCACTGGAGTTTTCATGAAGTGGAATAAGGCGGATGTCTGCGGAGAATAATCTTGATGTTGAGGCAGCTCCAGGTGACATTAACAGGAGATTGTATGTCCTGACCCAGTGGTTGGTCCTGGTGACAGAGTAATACAAAATACAAACAGAAGAGAGTGTTGGAGAGGTGGAGCCACTAGGAGTTAAAGGAAAGAGAAAATGAGGTGAACATAACACAGTTAATCCTAGGTAGGGCCACTGAGCATATCTTTATAGTATATGTGACTCAGTGGCTGTGTTCTGTGATTTTTCCTAGAGCAACCTGGACGATCATATAACCTCACTATCGGACTGGTTAGGTACTGACGACACACGAAGAACAAATTCTACCAAGCTTACTTAGGTGAACTAATGAGTTTACTGGGATGCTTACAGAAACATGAGTCAAAGACAGCTACACCACCGAAATAGATCATGCCAGCAGGTGTCATGGGAGCTAGTTACTGTCCTCAGCCCATGGGCCCTGGACTCCGCTCTCAACTCCTCATGACTCAGCAGCCCCTGAATGTCCAGGAACACCTGGTCTGAGCCTCATTTGGGGCCCGTGGACCCCTGATACTTCGTTCTGAACTTCTCTGTGTGGTTCTCCAGCGGCAAATGGAGGCTCAGAAGTCAAGAAACCCCAATTTCGCCCCTCCCCCATCTCTGATTGTGTTTTCCCACCCCAGAGCAGTGTCTCAGCACTTCCCTGAAGCCCAGGACCAAAGGCAGCTGCTTGGGATAAACGCAGTCAAGCTCCCCGCGTTTTGCCTCCCCCAACCCACCCAGCAGTGGGAAGGAACTCGGTCCCACATGTGTGACTGCTTGACCTCCAGAAGTTCCTTTCACAATTTGCAGGCAAGAGTCTCCTCTACCCAGCCAGCCATGGTTCATCGCTTTACATAGCCTTAAGGAGGGACCCTGTGAATCTTGTAACTTTATGAGATTACTGGGCCTTTCAAGCTTTGTTAGCTTTCCACCTCTCTTGAGGAGTGACTGATCTCAGAGAAAACAGATTGATACAGTAGGGTGACTGTCCCAAGATGCATTGGAAGCCACCATCTCTGACACATGTCAGAGTCCTCTTCAAGTTTCAGGAAACAAAGCTATAGTTAGATTTTGGTCTCTACAGTTATTTTAACTAGGGGGCTGTCTATCTCCAATTTATTTTTCCAACCCCCAGCAGTACACAAACTTAACACCATGCAAATGCTGCTAACCTTTAAGTGACTTGAGTTTCGTAGCTCTGAGGGTGGTTTCTAAAGGAAAAGCAATCAAGAAGGCCAGTCTTTTTAAGTGGGTTGGGAGGTGGAAACTCCACTTTTTAAGTGGGAACTTATCTCTGTCTGCATTGGGCCTTTCTCTTGTAAAATAAGACTAAGTTATCTACAGCCACTATGGAGAGGTTGTAAGCTGTACCCTCCAGCCTTGTATGTAGATCTGGTTTATAGATTGAAATCCCATCATGATGCTAATTTCTACATGATACGTCACTTTATTACCACTAGCTAAGGCCACCAAGGAGCTCGTTATTCTAATGTTCCTACTCTTCCTGGTTGTACCATTTAGTTCCAACCAGGGTACCACTAGAGCTGGGTGGGGGACAGTGCATGGTGCAGATGGCAGGATCCACCCCATCTTGAAGCCAGATTTGAGCCTTAGACGCTGTGATGGTTTGTATATGCTCAGCCTAGGGCGTGGCTCTATTAGAAGGTGTGACCTTAGAGGGCTTTAAGACCCTCATCCTAGCTGCCTGGAAGCCAGTTCTGTTCATAGCATTTAGATAAAGATGTAAAACTCTCAGTTCCTCCTGCACCATGCCTGCCTGGATGCTGCCATGTTCCTGCCTTGATGATAATGGACTGAACCTCTGAACCTGTAAGCCAGCCCCAATTAAATATTGTCCTTATGAGAGTTTCCTTGGTCATGACGTCTGCTCACAGCAGTGAAAACAGATACCTCCCCCCATGCTTAGCTCCTAACGTCCCAGAGGATTTTTTAATTCTGGTATTTTGGTAATATGAATAATATATTTTATTTTTATTATATTTTCTCTATTAATATGTGTGTGTTCATATGCCATTGTACTCATGCACAGGTCAGAAGACAACCTGTAGAAGATTTTGTGTACCTTCCAGGCACCAAACTCCAGTGGCCAGGTTGGGTGACAGAAGCCTTTACTTGCTGAGCCTTTTTCCATCCCCCAATAGTTTGTTGTTCTCATTTTAATCACTTAGAGCAATAGAATTTAGTAACATTAAACAAGTTCAGAATGTATTGCCACAATTTATACTTTAATATTTTCATCATTTTCAACAAAAATCCCATACTTACTAGACAATTAGCTCTCCAGTTCCGTCCTGGCTTTTCTGTCTGTGACTTTTCCTATCCTAGGAAGTATACCTCAAAGAAGTGTAAACAGATACGTACCCTTTTGTGTCTCTTACACTTCACATTTTCAAAATCTACATGTCGTAGTTCATATCAAATGTTACCTATCCCTTTTATGGGTGAATAATATTCCACTGTATACACACAGCACATTTCACTCATCCATTTGATTTTCAGTGGGCACCTGGATTGTGAATAATGCTACATGACCACTGTTGTGCAGATGTGGGTTGAAGCTCCTGCCCCCATTGTAAGAGTGGAACTGCCAGGTTCTTTATCACACCAGCTGCCCCACTGTCCATTTCCATGATGAAGCAAGGTCTAGTCTCTCCACATTCTTGCCCACACTTCCTGTTATCTGAGGTTCTGTTGTTATTTCATAGCTATCCTGAGAAGTGCAAAGTGGCATCTCATTCTGTTTGCTGCTTTGTTTTGCTTGTTTTGTTTTGGAAATAGGTATTTGTTTATTTGGGTTTTGTTTTGTTTTTTTGTTTTGTTTTGTTTTGTTTTTGACATGGTTTCTCTGTAGCCCCGGCTGTCCTGGAACTCTCTTTGTAGACTAGGCTGGCCTCAAACTCAGAGATCCATCGGCTTCTGACTGCCCAGCCTCACTGTGCTTTTTGGTTTGTATTTCTCCCGATTGTAAATAATACTGAGAATATTCCAAGCTTTTTTTTTTTTTAAATCCAGAAGATAAGGATGAGCTATCTAGCCAACAGTGGAAGGCTCACGTGACTCATAAGAAGAGACTGCCTGTTCTGTGCAAGCTAAAGAGTCCCTCTCATGAGCTACCTTTTGCTGGGGGCATGGGGGCTTTTGAAGTGGAAAACACTTGTATGGTTCACACAAGCAGAAATCAGAGCTGTCTTGAGCTCCCTGGATGGTCCTCGTGGTTCCTGAATGTCTGTCCCTTGCTTTCTGCTGCTTTTGGTCTCCTTATCTGCATGTGACCTGCCTTCTTGGCTTACTGCATTTTCCTCCCTGGCTTATGGCTCTAATGCTGTAGAAAGGAGCTGGGGAAGGATTTCAGAGATCCTCCCAGGCATCAAGACCTTGAGGCCTTGCTTGTCTAAAGCCACCATTGCCAATCACGAGATGACCTGTAAGAGTTTTGCGTCTGGATGGTGAAGCCACAGTAAGAGCAACACTTCAAATGGCCCTGGCTAGAGCTTCTGTACACAAGCTCTAGCTTGTACAAGCTGGACACATGGCAAAGGCCTTTCAGTCTTTGTAGAACTAATGCATCAAGAGTCATGCCCCTGAGGACCGAGTCCTCCAAGCTCTAACTGTGGTCTGAGTGCTGCAATCACACAGGACCAGATGGCTCCCTGACTTTGTGGATTCTTTGGTGGAAAGTGCCCATGAGTTTCTCCCCAAATCGCATCTCCTATGGGATAGACCTTGGTCCGGAAGTCTCAAACACTGAGCTGTGTGCTGTTGCTATCCTTTTTACCTCCTCTGGCATCTCACACCGTCTACCTGTTCTGCTTTAGCTGATTTGGCCTCATGCCCCAGCTCCATTGTACACTGACTAGTTAGGTATATCAAGTGTGATGTAGAAGCCAAGTCCACAGGTTCTGAAACCAAAGACATTTCAAGGATCTCTGATACTTATAAACTATGTAGCTGAGACTTTCTGAGTAAACATAGATATCTGCATATACCCACTAGGGTGGCTGGTATAGACGAGACAGAAAATTAATGGTTGGCATAGACCTGGGGAGACTGGATGCTGTGTGCTGGTGGTGGGGAGATAAAATGGTGCACCTGTTAGGAGTCGCAGTCTCACAAAATTAAACATAGAATCACTATATAACTGCAAATTCCACTCATGGGCATATGCCTCAAAAGGATTGGAAACAAGAATCTGGGCAGGTATTTATTCACCTGTGTTAAAAAAAAGCATCATATGTAATAGTCAAATGATAAAAATAACCCATTGTCTATTAACTAATAAATGGATAAGCAAAGTGTGTTCATGTGTTTATGCATATGCATGTCTGTACATGTTAGGCATGTGTATGTATACGTGAATGTGTGAATGCAACTAGTACTTCCTTGACGGTTAATGATGTTGAACACACAAATTGCTGTTTTACTTTTATAAAAAATTGTATTAATAGAATTGCCCCTTTGTATTACAATCTACAGAATGCAGAAGAGATAGGCTATTTTACAGCTTTGCTCTCTCTTAGTTAAGGTTCCTATTGCTGTAAGGGATGCCATGGCCACCTCAGCTCTTACAGAAGACTTAGGGCTTGCTTACATGTAGAGGTTTAGTCTATTATCATTATGGCAGGAAGCATGGAGGTGCACGGGCAGACATGATTCTGGAGAGATAGCTGAAAGTTCTACATCCAGATCTGCAGTCAACCATGGTTTTTTTGTTTGTTTGTTTGTTTGTTTGTTTTTGTTTTTTAGTTTGTCAAGCCAGGTCTGTGCCAGTCACAATGTACACCATGTACTCTTTTTTTTTTAAATTGGTTTTTTATTTATTTACATTTTAAATGTTATCCTCTTTCCCAGTTTTCCCTCTGCAAACCCCCCATCCCATCCCCCCTTCCCCTGCCTCCATGAGAATGCTCCCCCATCTACCCACCCACTCCTGCCTCACCACACTGGCATTCCTCTACACTGGGGCATCAAGACCAAGGGCCTCCCCTCCCATTGATGCCAGATAAGGCCCCTTCAGCTCCTTCAGTCCTTCCCCTAACTCCTCCATTTGGGTTCCTGTGCTCAGTCCAATGGTTGGCTGGAAGCATCTGCATCTGTATTGGTCAGGATCTGGAAGAACCTCTCAGGAGACAACTGCATCAGGCTCCTGTCACAAGCAGTTCTTGGCATCAGCAATAGTGTCTGGGTTTGGTATCTGCATATGGGATGGATCCCGAGGTGCTGCAGTTTCTGGATGGCCTTTCCTTCAGTCTGTGCTCCACTATTTGTCCCTGTATTTCCTTTAGATAGGAGCAATTCTGGGTTAAAATTTTGGAGATGGGTGTTTGGCCCCATCCTCAACCAGGGGGCAATGCCTAACATCTGGGTATGATCTCTACAGGTTCTCCCTCTCCTTTGTGGGGTATTTTCAGCTAATGTCATCCCCATGAGGTCCTGTGGAGCTCTTGCTTTCCTGGCATCTGGGACTTTCTGGTTGTGTCCCCCCAGTTCCCCATTCCACATTGCTACTCACCTCTGTTCAATTTTCTGACCCTCTGTACATCTCCTCCATCTCCTTCCATACCTGATTCTTTTCCTCTTTTTCCCCCTCTCCCTCTTCTCTTCCTCCCAAGTCCCCCTCCCCCGCAACCTTTTCTTCCCTTGATTGTTTTGTTCCTCTTCTAAGCAGGACTGAAGCATCTGCTCTTTGTCTTCCTTCCTCTTGAGCTTCATGTGGTTTGTTGAGTTGTATAGCAGGTATTCCACACTCTTTGCCTAATATCCACTTATCAGTGAGTGCATACCATGTGTGTTCTTTTGTAACTAAGTTGACTCACTCAGGATGATATCTTCTAGATCCATCCATTTGCCTGTGAATTTCATGAACTCATTGGTTTTAATAGCTGAGTAGTCTCCATTGTGCAAATGTACCACATTTTCTGTATCCATTCCTCTGTTGAGGGACATCTGGGTTGTTTCATAACTTCTGTTGGTTTCACTATGTCTCTGTGTAGTTTGTGTTTCCATGATCTGTCCATTGATGAGAGTAGGGTGTTGAAGTCTCCCATTATTATTATGTGAGGTACAATATGTGGTACTTTAGTAAAGTTTTTTTAATGAGTATGGGTGCCCTTGCATTTGGAGTATAGATGTTCAGAATTAAGTTTATCTTGGTAAATTTTTCCTTTGATGAGTATGAAGTGTTCTTCCTTATCTTTTTTGATAACTTTTGGTTGAAATTCAATTTTATTCAATATTAGAATGGCTACTACAGCTTGTTTTTTGGGACCATTTGCTTGGAATTTTTTTCCAGCCTTTTACTCTGAGGTAGTATCTGTCTTTGGCACTGAGGAATGTTTCCTACAAGCAGCAAAATGCTGGGTCCTGTTTATGTATCCAGTCTGTTAGTCTATGTCTTTTTATTGTGGAATTGAGTCCATTGATGTTAAGAGATATTAAGGAAAAGTGATTGTTTCTTCCTGTTATTTTTGTTGTTAGAATTAGAATTATGTTTGTGTGGCTATCTTCTTTTGGGTTTGTTGAAAGAAGAATACTTTCTTGCCTTTTCTAGGGTGTAGTTTTGCTCCTTATGTTGGCGTTTTCCATCTATTATCTTTTGTAGGGCTGGATTTGTGAAAAGATACTGTGTAAATTTGGATTTGTCATGGAATATCTTGTTTTCTCCATCTATGGTAATTGAGAGTTTTGCTGAGTATAGTAACCTGGGCTGGCATTTGTGTTCTCTTTGGGTCTGCATGATATCTGCCCAGCATCTTCTAGCTTTCATAGTCTCTGGTGAGAAGTCTGGTGTAATTCTGATAGGTCTGCCTTTATATGTTACTTGACATTTTCTCTTACTACTTTTAATAATCTTCCTTTGTTTTTTGCATTTGGTGTTTTGACTATTATGTGACAGGAGGAATTTCTTTTCTGGTCCAATCTATTTGAAGTTCTGTAGGCTTCTTGTATGTTTGTGGGCATCTCTTTCTTTAGGTTAGGGAAGTTTTCTTCTATAATTTTGTTGAAGATATTTACTGGCCCTTTAAGTTGGGAATCTTCACTGTCTTCTATACTTATTATCCTTAGGTTTTGTCTTCTCATTGTGTGCTGGATTTCCTGGATGTTTTGGGTTAGGAGATTTCTGCATTTTGCATTTTCTTTGACTGTTGTGTCAATGTTTTCTATGGTATTTCTGCCCCTGAGATTCTCTCTTCTATCTCTTGTATTCTGTTGGTGATGTGTGTGTCTATGACTCCTGATCTCTTTCCTAGGTTTTCTGTTTCCAGGGTTTTCTCCCTTTGTGATTTCTTTATTGTTTCTATTTCCATTTTTAGATCCTGGATGGTTTTGTTCAATTCCTTCACCTGTTTGGTTGTATTTTCCTATAATTCTTTAAGGGATTTTTGTGTTTTCTATTTAAGGGATTCTAACTGTTTACCTGTGTTCTTCTGTATTTCTTTAAGGGAGTTATTTATGCCCTATGTAAAGTCCTCTATCATCATCCTGAGACATGATTTTAAATCAGAGTCTTGTTTTTTCAGTGTGTTGGGGTATCCAGGGTTTGCTGTGGTGTGAACTGGGTTCTGATGATGCCAAGTAGCCTTGGTTTCTGTTGTTTATGTTCTCAGGCAGCCATGTATTAAAGTGATGTTCAATTAAGGAGCAGATAAAGTGACAAATCAGACAAAGATTTACCAGAATGAGTTATATATAGAATATGTCCAACTTACATAAGAACAGCAGAAGAGAGGCTACTTAAAAGCAAGGAATGAGCAGTGGATGGTGGGTGCATGTAGCAGTTTTACTAGGACAGTTTTACAGAGACAGGTGACTCAGAGGATGAGTTAGACACAGGTGAAGACAGAATGAGCCAGAGACTGAGAAGAAAGCAGAAAATTAGAACATATCGCCAAAGTTAGTATGAGGCCAGGCAGAGCAATTCAGTCAGAAGCTGGAAAAAGCCAGATCGAATCAATCACCTTGGAAGATTAGATTTTATGGAGGCTAGAGACTTCTAGGCCTAGGTCTAAGGATAATTGGAACAGAGAAGGAAATGCTTTGGGCTCAGCCCAGGCCATGCATTCGCACAGCTTAGGTACAACACAGTTCATCTCATCCCTTCATCCCTTGGAAATAAAAGTGACATCTATAGTCTGAGCCTCAATAAAGTTCAAGGAAGACAGCAGATAGCAACTTTGAGCTTCTACATGTTTGTCTACACATGTGTATGCACACATACACAAGTACACACAAAGCCTCTGTCGTGACTTCACTTCATACCACAAGTAAAATGAAAATACATTCTCAGGATGAGTAAACCCTAAATGACCTGGTCCTTGCCTGATTCCCCAAATCAGGACTACCCCCAGCCCACTGTTGTGCAGTCCTCTCAGCTCCCTCTTTCCTTGGGAATAAGCTCTTTCTGTTTCACAGCCTTTGCTTGCAGTAAGCCCTGTGCCAAACATAAGTGTCTACCGTGGCTCCTCAGGACTCAGTGTTTCCTCTTCCAGGCAGTTTTTCTGTCCACCCTTATTATCTGTCTTTTCTATGTCTACACTTTAGGCATTTGCTCAGTAGCGTTTATTATGATGTGTTCAAATATGGTTTATACTTTCTTAGTGTCAGACAATATGCAAAGCCCAGGGGATGCAACTGAGAACAGAATCTCATATCATCCACACTATGTGGCAGCTTTTAGTGAAATAGAGAAAACACACATTAATTTTTAAAGAGACCACTAGCATGGGCACATGATACAAAGTGGCAGGAGAAGGACGATGAGGTTCCTCCTCCACAGCATAACTAAAGAGCTAGGGCTTGCCTCGGAGGGCTTGTCTCTGCTGAGAAGTGATGCTTCAGCAGGCATCTGAGGATTAGTATGGGCTAGCCAGGCCAGGGAGACAGGACCATTTTCCAGATAGAAGGAAGGATATATAGCAGGACAGAGCTAAGATGGAGGTTGGCAGTTGGGTAGAGCGTGAACTGGATGGATAGTAAGGCATGATGGGGGGAGGGGCTGAGCTCAGAGCACCATGCCAGGCCTCCAGACCATGACAATGAACCTGGTTTACTTTCTCTACTCCTAGGAGGAAAAGGAAAGTATTCAAGAGTTTTAAAATAAGAGATAGGTTTGTGGTCAGGAGTCACATGCTTTAAGTGATTTCTTTTCAATTTTTTAATTGTTTGTATCTGTATGGGAGATGTGCACATGTGTGCAGTTGCCTCTAGAGACTAGAACAAGCTGATGGATACACCTGGAGCTAGAGTTGCAGCTGTGAGCTTCCCTACATGAGTACTGTGCCCTGAACATAGGTCCTCCGTAAGAGCAGTGCTCTCTTCACCACTGGGCCATCTCCCCAGCAACCACAAAGTGGAGAAAACGATTTGGAAAGACCATAGACAAGCCAAGAGACCAATAAGTAGGCTTTACATGTTTGGGGAGATGATGGGGGCTGCATTGGAGGGCAGCAGTAATGACAGAAAGTAGCCTGGAAGATAGTTAAAATGAGATCAACGGGAATTTGTGTTTGATTCAGCATGCGTGGTGAGAAGTGGTTTCAAGGATGACCCCATGTTTTCTTTTTAGGAAACTGTAGTGTTACAGTAGTGTTACACATAGAAACAGGAAAAATAGGAAATTAGATGTGAGCTAGGAAGAGACTGCCTACCAGAGGAGAATCATAAGTTTACTCTCTCAGGCATGTTGAGGGTGTGTGTGTATGCAAGTCAACAATCAATATTGGGTATCTTCCTCAATGTCTCTCCACTTAGTTTTTTGAGACAAGGTCTCTCACTGTAACTGGTGTCATCATTGGCTAGACTAGTTGGCCAGTGAGTCCACAGGATCTTCACCCTTCAGCCCTGAGATTACAAGCATGTGCCACACCTGGCTTTTGTGTGGTGCTGATGATCTGAACCCCAGGTCTTCATACTTGTACAGTACGGACTTTGCGCACTGAATTATCTTCTCAGCCCCTGGTTTTAATTTAATTTGGACAGCCCCTGTCGAGACTTAGCTTACCAGAGACCCCCTGAGTGAATCACATGGAGCCTCATCAATGCAAAAAGCAAGAGGATTTTTAATATTCCAGTGCACTAGGGCCATCCCAGACCCTAAGGAGAGGTGGTGACCTTGCACAGCTTGTTCAGTGAGCTTTTATACAATCTTCAGGGCAGCAGCCATTAGACACAATGTAATTGGCAAAACAGGGTGACTTTTTAAACTGATTGGTCTTCAGGGAATGAGGTAGCAAGTTCTTCCCTTGTCTGAAGGTGGGCAAAGGTCCACCCTATGGGATTTATCCCCACTCACAGGTTGGTTCTCACCCTGTGATCTGAGGAATGTTAATTAGCCTTTCCCTTCCAGGGAGAGTTCCTCTACCTTCCTAAAGTTCCTGAGCTTATCTTATTAAGGAAATTCCTGGCCTCCTGGTGTTTTTCTGAGATGTCCCTGTCTACTCGGATCTGACAGGACTGTGATAAGTGGATGTTCACACTGGTCTCTGTATAAACATCTGTCTTTCCACAGATGACAGTCAATGAAAGCAACATGAATGCAGCTGATGCTGGCAGAAGCTGGGACTGGGGGTGTGGGTGGAGTGTGCCAGCTAGCCTAACCTACTTAAAGAGACCCTGTTTCCACAGGGAGGAGGAAGTGATAATGAAGAAGATGATGATGATGACGACGACAACAACAACGACTACTACAATGACAGCGGCGGCAGCGGTGGTGGTTATGACGATGACGATGATAATAGATGGGATATGAGGTAATAAGGACAATGCTTACATACATATACATACACACACCCCCACACACAAATAATTCAAAAGAAGATGCATAATTAGGAAAGAATGCACAAATGGTAGCCCCAATGACAATGAATGTCTATTGTAGGAGAAGGTAAATGAAACTAGGAAAGAGACAGAAACATCATTGGCACATGTTCATGTATTACATTTTGAGTGAGCGCTTGCCACATTAGGCTTAGTTCTGAATACTGGAAATGTAAATAGAAAAAGTCATATGTAACGTAAAGAGAAAAGTCAGAAAATGCTGCCTTCAAGGAAACTAAATTCTAGAGGGGAGGTGAACAGGGCAGCTGTGCATCACATCCGTGGCATTGTGACAGGGAAATGAAGATGGCAGGTGTGTGAGCCATGGGTCTCCAAAGAGAGAACAGATTAGATATATGTTGGTATATGGGATATTAGAGAGGGAACGTATTAGAGATACTGGCCAGAGTGGTTGAAAGGGGCTGAAACAGGCCCCTTGTGAGTGGAGACTCTGGGATGCTGTTTCTCACTCTAAGGCCAAAGGTAGAAAACTAGGGAATCATATGGGATAGCTGTCAATCCAGAAGCTGAAGATATGAGAGCCCAAGGAGTTTCTGCAGTGGTGCTAGAGTCCAGAGCTGGAGGTTCTGCTGTCCTAGTGACTCCGAGGAGTAGAAGGCTGTAACTCAGTGTAGAGAGCAGAATCACCATTTTTCTTCATCTACCACTGTGCTCTGTTAGTGAGAATGTCTGCACAGGAGGACAGGTCTTCCCCACTCTGTCCATCACCCAATACTCCCTCGCTTTTAGACACACCCTCAGACACATACCAAAAAGTATTCCTTAATCAGTTTTCCAGATAGTCCTTAACCCAATAAGGATGACATCCAAGGGACAACTAATTCTAGTAAGGAAGCTAGAGACATGTAAATGTTCATGTTTTTAATAGAGTAGAGATGTCTTGCTAAGTGACAGTTATTAATGGATCGCCTCTAGGCTGTAAATCTTCCCTTCACTGTCTGCTCTGCTATGATGGGGGCGAGCCCATTCAGCACCTCTCCTTTATACCAAGTGTTGTGTTAGAAGGTGGCTCGTATCCAGACAGATCATACCAGGCCAGCAGAGCCCCACAAGAAGAGGTTTATAGTGGGAAAGCAAGGAAGAGAAGGAGGAAAAGAAGGGCTGAGGGGTTGAGGGTGAGGCATGCAGGTAAGGTGCACACAGGGAGTGTGTGGTGGTTGCCTTGGCAACAGACAAACGAGGGTCCTTGTCACCTAGAGGTGACATCATAGCTGGATTCGGAGGTGACCTTAAAGCCATTTCTAAAGCCAACACAGGACAGTCATCTGAGGGCAGTGGTTAATCTTCACTGTCAGTTTGGTTGGATATGGGGTTAGCTTAGAGATATACTTCTGGCTCTGTCTATGAAAATGTTTCCGGAAAGGGTTAACTGAAAGGGAAAGATGCTCCCAGGCTGTGGGCAGCACTACCCTATAAACTGGTTCCCAGGCTGTATAAAAAGAAGAAAGCAAGCTGGGTACTAGCATTCATCTCACTCTGCTTCCTGACTTTAACTAAAATGTGACCATCTATCCGCCTCACACTCCTGCCTCATGCCTTCTCCACCATGATCAGCTACACCCTCAAACTGTGAGCCCAAATAGATCCTGCCTTCCTTAAGTCACTTCTGTTGAGTATCTTGCCACAGCACAAGGAAAGCAACAAATTCAAAAAGTAAGAAAACAGGCAAAGCAGGAAGTATAGTGTGGGTATTAGACAGTGTGGGACTTCCATAGTGAAAGAGTTGTTGAAGAGGATGAGCTCTGAATGTAATCTTGAGGCACTGGGAAGATGACTAAATGGGTGAAGTGCTTGCTGCCCAAGTTTGGATCCCCGGTACCTACATAAAAAGCTGGATATGCCAATGCACTCCTAAATTCCAATCGCTGGGAGGGAAAGAAAGGAAGACCCTGGGGGAATCCTTAACCAGCCAATGATCTCTCAGGCTTAGTGAGAAACCCTGTCTGCAAACCTAAGGTGGAAAGTAATTGATGAAGCCACCCACATAAGTCTTGGTTCCTCCACGGTAACATGGGAACACATACTGGCACATTCACCCATGAACACAGGTACACACACCCATGTACACACCATATACAAGAGAGAAAGAAAGAAAGAAAGAAAGAAAGAAAGAAAGAAAGAAAGAAAGAAAGAAAGAAAGAAA
>NW_022196903.1:26915778-26930863 GCF_008632895.1 Mastomys coucha | reverse complement strand
GGAGGGAGGGAGGAAGACAAACAATCCAGGTATTGAGAAGGAGAAGCAGGTTCAGGTGGTGCTGATGTCCAGACTGCGCTTGTTAAAAAAAGGGTGACAGAGATGGAACAAAGAGGCTCATTACATATTACCTTTTTACTTAATGATGTTTAAACTCCAGAGCAGGGGTCATGTCCCTGTTTATCATGCCTACACTGAATACACGCTTTTGAATTGTTCCTAAACTGGGTACCTGTCACATACTGAGTGCAGAGTAAGTATTTGACACCATCCAAATATTTTTATAATGGACAAAATATTTACGTACACTCTTCCCTCTCCCCTTACCACAGTTCTCTGTCCTGCATCTTCTCTGAAGCCTCCTTCCATTGCTTAAAAGTTGAAACACTCACAGAAGACACACCAGTGTAAAGCATCCAAGATGTTAACAGCATTTTTTTTTTTTTTTGAGAAACCCAAGCATCCATATTTATTGTACAGAGATTTCATTCTGGTCACTTTTAACTTCTTGTATAGGGATTTTATCCTCCAAATTATGTTTCTAAGCACTCTCATCCTTACCACAGCTCTGAGAGTCATGACCACCCTGCTTCATTGTTGAAAGAAGCTTGGATGTCCTGCCCCTAGGACCAGTCTGCTCTGCCATGTTTCCTGGCCCAGATGGACTGTAGCTGTGAGCCAAAAGAAATCTTTCCTCTCTTAAGTGATGTCTACCAGGTAATTTTGTTATATCAATGATCAAAGTAACACACATCTAGGATGCCAGAGTGGGGGAGCGATATTACAGGGCTCAAGCAATATTCCTGACCCTCTATCTTGGGCTGGATAAGCTGTTGACCTTGAAAGGTCAACAGTTCTGCTGCTTCGTATAACACCATACACCTTTAATTTTTAGCTTCCCCCTCTGGCATCAGACTATATCTGGCTCTTCTCTATAAAGCCTTCCTTCAGTGCTGTGGCTCAAGCTTGGCTGTGAGGGTTAGAAAATCCCACATCTCACCCTAGATGTGTGTTACTTTGGTCATTGTTATAACAAAATTACCTGGTAGACATCACTTAAGAGAGGAAAGATTTCTTTTGGCTCACAGCTACAGTCCATCTGGGCCAGGAAACATGGCAGAGCAGATCCCTGGTAGAAGCAGGAGTGTGAAGTTCTTGTTCACAGGGTAGGAGGCAGGGCTGGGTTTTACTAAAGGTTCAGTGTCTTCTACAAACAGCACCACTAGTTGGGTCCCAAATGTTTTAATACATGAACCTGTGAGGTCATTTCAGAAGCCAACTGTAATAGGATCTTTGGAACAGAGTTGAGGAACTGATAGAAATGCAAGTTAGCATGTCTGACCCCGGCTACTCAGGACTCATCATACCTTACAAAGAGTTGAACTTCTCAGAGAATGCCCTGGGTCACCCAGCCTTGAAGACCTACTTCTGTCCAGGTGTGATGATCATTTACATCCGTTCTTCCCGAGTACTACCCATGTCTGAGTGGTCAATGCTCTGTATCAGACACCATGCTTATTACTACTTTTATTATGCAGTAAAAACACAGAAAAAACATTTTCTTCTACTCCAACTTGTCATACCACAAGTAACTGGCAGGGCCCACTCTGGAACCCAGGACCAATAAAAAAGTATACCCTTCAACAGCTGTGGTATCGTCATCGTCATTTTTTGCTTGAGTCAAATGGCAGCAACTTGTATGTTAAAAAATTTCAAATTAATTATCATTACCTTTCTTCTTTGAAATGATGGCAGAGCCAGCTTCCTCTAAAGGGATGTCTCAATCCAGTTCTGACAGCTGAAGGAAAGATCTGCATATGAATGGCAGGGAATGCCTAGAGATTGCTGACCAAAATGCTAATGTGCCACACACTGTGGGAATGCAAGAGTGAGGAAAGGGGATCATCAGAGCCCCCCACTGACAGCTGGGGTCCAACTCGGGAATCCAGTACCCCACCACTGTGAGGGAATAGGGAAAAAGGAAATGGAATCTGTAAGAGGGGGAGATTTCATCACACTATGCATGTCCTCTCATGTGTAGGATTTGTGCCCCAGCTGTGAACCAGCTAAAATCCCATGGGTCACCATTCTGCTTTTAGATGTTCTGCTTCCTCTAAGTGGTCTCTCCATGTTGTTATGGTTACCCGGACCTTCCTTACCTGAATAGGATACAAGTCAAAACTAAACTGGTGAAGAAGAGAACTCAAGAGGACAAATAGGGAAGGAGAATTAGATTTCACTGGCCTACTTCATCAGGACCCACTAGGTGTCAGCCACTGAGGCAGTTCTAGAGTTGTCCTGGCACCCAGACAAAGGGGAACATCAAATATTTGTTACTTCTCACAATATACATTTTTACTAGAGAATAAAGAGAGGGGGAGACACTGTTGTCTACGTAAACACATATATTTGATTCCTTTTCCTGGTGCATTAGTCTCTTTCCTCACTGCTGTGTTAAAATACCTAGCTAAAATAGCATCAGGAGGGAAGGTTTTATTAAGGCTCATAGTTTCAGAGGGCAAAGTCCAGTACCACTGGGACACTTTGGCATAAAATGCTGAAGTGGTGGTGGGGGGGGGGACTCCTCAGAGCAGACCTAGAAAGAAAACATCAAGAAATATGGCAGAGGTATAGACCTCGGGCCTTCCTTCCAGTGACCTACATTTCCTTTGCTAGATCGTACCTCCTGAAAGTTCCACAACTTCTCCAAAGAGTACCACCAGCTGTGGAGGACATTTTATATTTAATCTTTTTTACCTGATAAGCTTAAGCTGTGTGACCTCCAATTGTATTTTAGTTTTGCTGCTTTGAAATTTTTCTGCAATAAATAAGCTTGTGTTGCAATCATCATCAGGGTAGGGTGGAAGTCTACTTATGTTTGTTTCTAAGAGACAAAACTAGAAGTAAGCTGTTCCAAGACAGCAATGGAGTATGTTAGCCTGAAGTACGAAGAAGTGGGCTTCAGCAGAAATGCCTTGCTCGGCTCCAAAAGTCATAAACACAGGTCCTGTGGTAGCACCTGGGATGGTCTTTATGGTGGCCTAGGGACTGCACTGGGCACAGAGCTTGCAGGAGAGAGACTGAGCTGGTTCTGAGAGTGGGAAGAGCATTTTTACTCATCTCAGGCTACTGGGCAAAAGAATTAACCCACACAGGGAGCCAGCATATGATTGAGAGAATTAATCCCTCCCTGGCACTCGAAGCCTAGTTAAGAAGTTGCTTATCCTTTGAAGGGAAGGGTGGCTTTTCAGATTATCACAAAAGAAACTGACTGTATTTAAAGAACATATATATGCCTGGAAAGTTGTTTTCAGTAAATTAAATTTCTGTATGCCAAATCCTACTTTCCAATACTTTTTTTATTATCAGATAAAGAAACCTTCCTGAGAGAGCCATCATCCCACTCACAGGAATATAGCACAAGCAAAATACAGCACACTGGTTTTTAATATTGTGCATTTAAAAAAAAAAGATAAAGCTGAGAATCAGGTATAAGCACGAGTCACTCAAAGTCAGTTTATAAAATATTTGTGACCAGAAATATGTCCTTGGCAAAAGAGCTTTATGTACCAAAAGGATGCTGCACAAAACCTGCCTTGGATACAAGAAACTACAAGGTCTCTCTGTGTGAAGTGGTTGAGCATTGAGTTGTCTCAGCCCCACACCCCTCCTTTCGTTCTCAAGACTGTAAAACAAAAACAAAAACCAAAAAAAAAAAAAAAAAACCAATGTAAGCAGTGAAACATCTTGGGATTACTTTCATTGGTCAACATTTGTTTAGAGTTGAAGGAGTTCTGTGTTCAGCCCCCAGTACCACCCAAGCAGACAATGGAGTGAGTGAAGAGTCAATACTTATGGCTTCGAGTTCTTACACACTTTGCTAAGCCTCTGCTACCTGGCTGTTCAGAGACCCCCTTGAGCGTTTCCACCACCTTCTGTTTCTTCCCTGACCCCAGGCAGGGGGCAACTGCAGCCTGCAGTGCTTAGCTCAGTTCTATCCTTGAGCTTCTTGCTCTCTCAGATCTTCAGTTCCCTAGAACGTGAGTAAACCCTACAGGTTTCTCTCTGTGAACTGTGTTTCTGTTCTCCTGCCCAGACCCTGACCGATACCCTGAGTCAGCACAGTGGAGTGTAAATATAATGCCAGGGGCTTGTATCATGGAGACAGTCAAACATTCTCATTTCAAGAACTGCAAACCATGGTGTCTCATTCACTCAAAAAGAAAGAAAGAAAGGAAGAAAGAAATAAAGGAAAGAAGGAAGGAAGGAAGGAAAAAAGGAAGGAAGGAAGGAAGGAAGGAAGGGAGGAAGGAAAGAAGGGAGAAAAGAAAAAAGATGCTAGGATGAAGATGGGAGCAGATCTGTACTGGTCCTAGAAGCAGCAGAGACACTAGCTGGACACAGACATCTGTGATCTCGGAACATGTACAGAGAAGATAACTTCACTAAAAATAAAATATTCATGATTGTTTAAGTAAATCATAATGACTTCCTTATTAATTACAAAAGCAGTCACACTTGTGTACAATAGTACAAAGACCACAAATATATATATAATCCCAACATACAGAGACTAGTTCTGTGAATGTTTTAATATATATTTGTGCTATAATTCTTATGATGTACAATAAAAACTCATTTGTCTACAGTTTCACTGCTACACATGCATGCAAACTTGCCTACAGTCTCCACTCTACTTGGAAGACAATTACTGATGACTGTTCACCCTTCTGTTTAGTTGTTTTTGTTCTCCAATTTGAATTGTCTGGATCAATTCAGAAATAACTACAGACTTCAGGTACAGTTAGAAATTCCAGCCTTAGTGCTCACAAGGAAAAAGCAGGGGAGTGTGGTCAGTGCTAGTCACCACATAATATTTTTTTTTCACTTGTCATTCACTCCAACTCCAATCCTCGATGGAGTTCTCACACTTCAGCAGCTTCCTGAAAGTGGGGTGTTTGCTACTGGGTCTGTTCTGATTCCCCAAGGCAGGAAGAGAGCAGAAGGCAGGTCTGGCCCTCTGTGGTAAGCTCAGAGCTGGAGGCAGGCAGCAAAGCCCTTCCCAGCCAGGGGTCTTGCCCTAGCATACAGATCCATCTATCCCAAAGGAAGGACAGAGAGCCCTGGGCCTCTGATTGCAGTATTTCCTTAGCCAAGAAAACCATCCCTCCTCCTGTGCAGAGTAGTAAATGAGAAAAAAAATAAAAGGAAAAACTGATGGGTTGTCTTGCCAACAACATTCTGCTCTCAGAAACCTTAGAAACACAAGGTCTCAGGAAGGGAGGAGCCCTTCACAGAACCTGTGTCTCTGCCTTCTCAGGTGATGCTGTGTTGGGAGACCCTATCTGTCCTCAGCATGTCTTCCAAATATGCTTCCCTTTTATTTTTTTTTTCTGAATGTAAAACAATCTATAGCCATTCTAAGAGTCTAAAAAATAGGCAAGTTACAAGAAGAAAATGAGAAGCCAATATTCCTGCCTGCCAGTCAACACAACCGGCAACACGTTTGGGCATAAATCTTGTCATCTTTGTTATGTACACATGCATGCGTGTGTGTGTGTGTGTGTGTGTGTGTGTGTGTGTGTGTATTACACTCTGCCCATTGTACATGTTTCTAAACATTGTACACATAAGAAGCATGGTACGTGTTTCTAAAACATCTTTACATATTTTCCAACTCGTCTTTGGTGCAGAACAAACCACATCAAACCTCACTGGTTTAAGACAATGATTATATTTGACTTATAACTTTTGGTTCAGGGGTCATATTAGTCAAAGAGATGGAGGTATGAACCCAGATCCTTAAGAGACAGAAGCTAAGCTACACAGCAGAACATGCAGCTGGAACAATACCTTTGAGACACCTATGGGAATTTCTGGATGGCTTCAGAGTTCTTAAAGACCCTTCTTCAGAGCTGTAACAGCCCAGGTATTCTAGTGCAACGTGTCTCGCTCATTTGGCAAACTCCAGGTTCTGAAAGTTTCAGAAACAATATTATAAATGTCTTTATGATGAACCCTTCCCCTCCATAAAACTTTATGCGTACCTTGGAAAAATTTTATTACTCTAAATTATTGAAGATGAAACTGCCAGATTCGCCTTGTTTGGCTGAGATTTTAGCGGAGGAGGCGACACAGAGCCTCTGATAACGTTGTCTTTTTAATACTTGCTTTGGCAGGGGGAAGTGGATAGTACAGCTCAGCATCATTATACTCTAATTCAGGATTGGTGTGATTTGAAGTGAGGCTGCAGCCCCTCCCAGGGACCAGGAGACCTCCCTGTATGTCTGCCCTACCATCTCTAGTTTGCCTGTATTCCAGTGGGGTAGCCATCTGTAGCTTTTGCCCACATCATAGAGTTGTTTCCTGGCCCTCATCCCGGGTCTGCTGACTTGTGCTCAGCATCCTAGCTCCTCAGCCCCACCTTCTGAGCTTGGCTGGCACTCTAAGCCAGAAAACCCAGGAAACCCGCCTCATTCATTTCCTTCTTCTCCTACAACTTGAGGCTGTGCTTTTTCATTGATCTCTGATTTCTGTTACTTCCAGAAGTAAAAAGGAAGATCTTTTTAAACATAGTTTCTCTTTTCTAGTCATTATAATCTTTATAATGTCATTATATCTTTACATACAATATGTATATATTATATTATATAATGCATATTATATAATATATAATAATATTTATATTATGATCTTTGTAAGTCATTACAAATTATAAATCTACTTTATAATCAATAAAGTAAAATTGAGTTGCCATGTCAGCTAGTAACAGCATCATGTCACCTGGCATCTGCAGGAGGAACAAATAAAGACAGTTAACAAGGAAGGGCGCATATTGCAGCTAAAGAGGAACTTGGGCAAGCTTCTCTTGATGGCCCGCCATTCCACTTGTAGCTCCTTAGCCAATTAGTCAGATGGCCAGCCTTCACTTCAAAAGAGACTAGAGACTGTGACCCCACCCCGACATGCTATGGTGCCTTAGACTGTGACTCCACCCCGACATGCTATGGTGCCTTAGACTAACTTGTACTTGCTACTTTGAAGGGGAAGAGTGGAAATTGAATAAGAGTCAGTCCCAGTCATTCCTGAAATGGAAAATACTGAAAACCTAAGTGACAGAGTAGACATGAGAGTTAAAGGACCACTTCAATTTAGGTAATCAGAATGACTGAACCCAACCATCATGCCCCCCCAGCCCCACCAAAGTCCCTTTTCTGCAGCCCATCAGCAACACTGACTTCAGACCTTCCAGGCTCGCTTTTCTCTACAAGTATGAAAACATGTCTTGTTTAAACCATTTATAGATATTTTTTCCTGTTTTTGTATTAAGTTTCTCCCACTTGGCTGAACCTGATTCTAGCTAGAAATTCTATGGAAATAGAAGAATAATTAAGTGAGAGAAGTTTTAATAAATATCCAGAAACGTCTGAGGAAGACTGGCTTTACGCTGAGAAGAAATACCGAGCTGAAGGCAGTTCTGTTGAATCTGTTCTTAACAATCCAACATTAGCTTTAAATCCGAGCAAGTCTGTTCCAGGCTGAATTGTTCTAGCCAACCTACATCAGTTACTTTTCTGTTCTAGTGAGAGTTCCATGACCAAGAGCAACTGATAGAGAGAAGTGTTTATTTGCACTTATGATTCCAGGGGTCTACGAGTCTATCCTGGCAGGGAGCCATGGTAGCAAGCCTCCGATGTGGCAACTGAAGCAGGAAACGTCTTCAACCACAAACACCAAGTGGAGAGCAAACCGGAAGTGGACCAAGGCTATCGATCCCTGAAGCCAGCCACCTCTGAAGCTCTCCCTCAGCAAGGCCACACCACAAAATAATTCCTTCAAACATCACCAGCACCAAGTATCAAAATAAGTGAGCCTGGGAGGGACATTGTCATTTAAACCACTACACAAACCAAGGGTTCCAGGGCTTGGCTCTGTGTCAGTGCACCACAGAGCCAAGACCTTGTTCGAACACGGAGTGCCAGGTTTCTGATTCAGTTCAGTGTGCATTTCTCAACAGTTACCAGAACGCCGCTGCTCAGAAGACCACACCGTGAGAGGTCCGTTGTTCCAGACATTTCAGAGACACTCCTCCCCAAAGTCAGGTTGTCTTGCCTGCGATTCAGCTTTGAAACTCTAACGAGAAAGTACGGCGACCGGGGTAGCATTGGGAGGCAGAAAGGGACTACACAACAGCTTGGGTGAGCTGAGCATCCAGGGAAGAGGAGATTTGTGATGCAAATGATTTACTGGTGTTCAGCTGGGAGCAGAAGGGATTTCAGGATAGCGAGCCAAATCGAATTCATTACCTGACAATTAGCTCTAAATTAATGCAAGACTGTGCCGGCCCAATGTGCTCTAAGGAAGGAGGCCTTGACAGCTTGAGATGGGCAGGATCTGAGGCATCAATCTCAGTTGGATCTCAGGGCACTCCCTCCTCCCAGTTTGTCTGGGTGTTCAGAGCTCAGAACACAGTCAGCACCCGACTCTGGAGTCAATTCCAGTCTCTACCACTCCAGAGTTAACTTTCATTCATCCAACCACGCTGCACCTCACCCAGGACCGACATGGGCCCTCCCTGTCCTGGCACCCACAAGCTTGCTCCTCCAAGCTACCTCTTGAGGCACACAGGCCTCCTGTTGACTCCTCAGTGGCGGATGCCTCAGGAAGAAGCTCCTCATATTTTGATGGAGCGAACTGTTAATTCGGCATGAGTGTTCCATCTCCTCAAGCAGAAGTTGCTCACCCTCGGAGGATAGACATTGTTTTTCGTATTTCTTTATTTAATGGTGGCCTGCTTTCCCCCTCTGCTTCCCTTTTTTTCTTTCCTCTTACTTTACATCAATCTCTCTCCTCCACCGCTTTCTCAAGGAATCTCTGATGTAGTCCACACAGGCATGTGACCACTGTAAGTGGTGAGCAGTGGAGAGACTATCCCTGAGACTCCATTCACCTGTTCATTACACAGTATGCAGCAACAGACAGGACATGCTGGCCTTTGGCCATACAAGCTCTTAGGCTAGCCTAGAAGACAAGCAAGGAAGACAAAGAGAGAAGTACCCTAGTACCCTACAGGCAGCATATGGAATGAGGGTACCGCTCTTTACTCATGTAAGTGTCATTTATGCATTCCCACTTATGGGGCTATCCACCCCTGCTCTCCCAGTACAGGCCTCAGTCCTGCCTTCTACCTAGAGCTCCCTCTTTCTACTGGACAGGATCAATGACCAGGAGCATTCTGGATGCCAAAGCCTCCAGACCCCAGGCTCATTGACTACACAAAGTCAAGTAAAGAAGAAAAAGTGTATCTGCAGGTTTCAGCAGAATTCCAACAGCTAAAAAAAAATTAAAAATAAAAAGTACAAATCAATAAAAATAAATTAAAAAAAAATGTCTGCTACCACCCCTTCAGCTCCTCACAATCAGACCATCTCTGTGGTTTTCTGCTCACCCATAGTTGCCTAGTGACAAGTTCAGCACCCAGGTATCAGAGTCCCCAACACACTTCCTTTGAATAGGTGACATTTTTAACTGGCTCTGACAAAGAGCCTCGAGGTCTCTGTTTTCCTGTTAGGCTATACTAAAGTATTACTGAATGGAAAGAAAACCATGCCTCTTACCACCCATTGGGCACATTTTCTCCAAAATTCTTTTGGAGAGAAACTTACAACTGCTCCAGAGACATAATTCAAAAGATTGATCTATATTTTAAGAACCCTTAGACATTAAATGAAGTATAGCCATTACTTTCCAAATGCTCTAAATTTCCAGTCTTAATTGACTGTGCTCAGAATTCTTAGGATGCCTCCCATTTTACAGATGAGTAAGAGGGAAGGCGTCAGCAGGGCCTGAACTTTGGCCTTTGACCCTCAGCCTTATATCCATTCCATTAAACCACTCTCCATGTATTCCACCCAGCATAGCATGTCCAGATGACATGGGCTCAGAAAATGTGTATGTTCTCAGGCTGACCTCAACCCCCACCTCTGCTGTCACTGTTACCACACCCAGAACCCAGCCAAGGCACTGTCACAGGGAATAACCATGTCCATATTCATGGTTTCAACAGGTTCAGCTAGGTTCTCAGAGAAGTATAATCAACAGGTTAAATGTGTGCCCACGTATACACATGTGTGTTTTTAGAACTGGATTGTGTTTATAGGACTAGCAAGGATAAACTCTGTAGAGCAGGCTGGAAATTTAGGCAGAAATGGATGCTACAGTTTTGAGAAACACCTATTTTCCAGAAAATTCTGGTTGTAGTCATAAGGCTGTCACTTGATAGATGGCATCCTCACTTCCTATTATGGAAATGAGGGTAACCCTTGTTAATTACTTGCTTACTTAATTACTGATTAGCCAGATATCTATAGAATACCATCCCTGGGTTAGCATTTACTAACAGAGCCACGGCAATCAACACCTAAAACTGATTGTCACTGTATGTCAAATGTTGGTACCAAGTAGACCTAAGATCAAGGCTTTCCTTCTCATGAGAAACCCACAATGAGAGAGTCTCCCAGAGAGTTCTCTAACAAGGCAGGGACAGAGGGACTGATTTGGTAGCATTCCCCCATCAGGAATTTGATAGATATACTTCTGTGATAGGGGGTTCTGGTCCCCAACACAGCCCCTGAGGACCTCACACAGTATCTGCCCCTCATAACCATGTCTCTGATGTCAGCTGCAACCAACTCAATGCAGAATTCCATGCTAGGGGAAAGATGGGTTCATTCTCAAGGACATAGGGTTCAAATGTGTCTCAGGACTAGGGGTTAGAAATACCCAAGACTGGGTGGTTAAACAGGGTAGGAACACTTCTTCCAGAGTTTTTCAGAGGTCATTTTCTGCCACTTCGTCCAGAAATGCTGATGGTATGAGTGTGTCCATGCCAGACCATGCAGCCTCTGGAGTTCTTAGAGATACAGAGAAGATGAAACCAAACCAAACAACCTCTGCTACTGAATGGCTCTAAATCCCCACGTGTGCTCACTACCGATTGCTACCCAAGCCCTGTGTGAGCTCCCACACTTTCCCTCGGCCTCCCCTGGAACAGTCGCTTGAAATTGATGTTTCCTGCTAAACTTCCCCACATCTGATAAATAACACCTGCCACCCCACTCCTTTCTCCCAACTCTGTTTATTAAACAACGTTTGAGATTTTTCTTCTCACCTGATGGGTACTAAAAGCACAAATCAAACCATCCATGCGGAGGGGATGTCGCCAGCCATCCATGGCCTGGTGCCAGGTGGTAAGTGACGTTTTATTTGCCAAGGCCTGAGTGAGGCCAGGCAAGGTCAGGTGGGGCTGAGGTAGCCCAGCTTTCATAGAAGTGCTCAAATTTGGGGACAGGCCGAGGGTCACCCCAGCACTGACTCAGCTCCCCATACAACCTTGGGCTGGTACCTTACCTCCATAAATCTCCATGAGATAATCTGAGAATGAAAGTTTTCCAACTGTAAAATTAGAACCGTAAAGAGGGTCAACAGCACAGAAAAGCTCCTTACACAGAGTGAAGTACGTACGTGTGTGTGTGTGTGTGTGTTTGTGTGTCTGTGTGTTTGTGTGTGTGTATGTGTGTGTGAAGGGTTGAATGAAAAATATCCCCCATCTGCTCATGTACTTGAATACTAGGTCCCCAGTTAGTGGTGTTGTTTGGGGATGTTATGGGACCTTTAGAAGGTGGAAACTCCCTACAAGAAATATGTCACTGAGGTGAGTAGCCCAATACCCTACCACCACTGTGCGCTTCCTGTGAGTGGATGAAAATGTAGTGAGCTATCTTCCTGTATCCTGACTGTTGCCATAATTTCCCCACCATGATGGACTCTTTCCCCCATTAACAGTAAGCCAAAATAAACCTTTCACCTTAAGCTGTTATTGTTGGGGTATTTTATGACAGCAACAGAAAAGCAACTAACACAGTATGTGAACTACAAGTTGACATCTTATCCTTACTGTCAAAAATCCCATCAAGCCTTGTGTAATGGTTTGTATACGCTTGGGCCAGGGAGTGGCACCATTAGTAGGTGTGACCTTGTTGGAGTAGGTCTATCACTGTGGGTGTGGGCTTAAGACCCTCATCCTAGCTGCCTGGAAGACAGTATTCTGCTAGCAGCCTTCAGAGGAAGATGTAGAACTCTCAGCTTCTCCTGCACCATGCCTGCCTGGATGCCACCATGTTCCTGCCTTGATGATAATATACTGAACCTCTGAACCTGTAAGCCAGCCCCAATGAAATGTTCTTATAAGAGTTGCCTTGGTCATAGAATCTGTTCACAGCAGTAAAACCCTAACTAAGACACCTTGTAACCACACTGTCTCAGGATCCCCTGTGCTAGGGTCCATTCTGCTCACAGTTGATGTATGCCACACTATCTCCAGTGCACTGGCTTTGAGAAGAGTTGCTACATTGGGCTCACAGTTGAGGAGTTCCAGAAAGGTGGCACAAAAGTTGTCTCTGCTCCATGAGGTCCCAGACCTCAGCTGCAAGAATGGCATGTAGGCTGAGGGAGAAGGGCTCAGTAACTGAAGACTGCCGTCACCTGTTACATTCAGCACGTGGCCTCACTTGGAGTTATTAATCAGACATCCACATGAAACCTCTGGTGTGACTCTTGGGCTTCCTCATAGCATGGTGAGCAGCCCACAGCATCCCAAAAGTAAGTGTCTCAGGAAGCTAGAGGATGCTATACTGCCTTGTATGTGCCTGGTTGCATACATCACCTCAGTCTCTGCCATGAGTCATCTGAGATTCCCCAAGTGAGATTCCAACTCCCTCCTGGGAAGTCCTACAGCAAAGAGAGCAGGGAGGGTGCAGGACATTGCTGCCGACATATCTGGATTATTTCAATGAGTCAACAAATGAATGAAGACGTTAGAGTTTTGAACAAGGGACAGGGTTTAGACCGATGTATGTTCCTGGTCATTCTGATGAGGTCAGTACAGGTGTCCCTTCCACACCAGCCTGCCTGCCTTTCTCAACCCTGAGCTGGCCTTGCCCTCAGAGCTCTTGCCTTCCAAGAATGATCCATTCTAAGAACAGCACTCCCCAGGGGCAGCATTCTTGAGATCTCTGCAGGATATAATCCATACGCTCCTCAGATTGGCCATCCATGCGAGCACACACTCTCTGTGCACACACACTCGAGCTCCCCCCCAGGACAAGAGAGTCAGAAGACACATTTTAACCACACCGCAGTGGTCTCCAAAAGCTCCACCCCAGATCAAAGGAGCCAGAAGATACATTTTATCCACATCCCTGTGAGTCTCCTATTGGTTAAAGTTAAGATAGGAAAAGGCTGTTAGCAGGGAAAGACTTTCATTTGAAATAGGAGTATCACAGGAGGAATGGATAAAGACAACACAGTTTCTATACACAATGGAATCTTTTTTAGCCATAAAGATGAATGATGCCATGTCATTTGCAGGGAAATGGATCCAACTGGAGATAATCGAATTAAGGGAATTAAGCCAGTCTCAGGGAGACAAATATCTTGTGTTTTCTCTCATTTGTGGCTCCTAAATACTATAGATACATAAAACCAGTATGTACTGATGACATGAAAGCAGGTGAAAAACTGTCTTGGGAAGAGAGGACTAGAGAGAGCAGGGATGAGGATAGGGAGGATAATGGGGCAAGAGTGGGGGCGGGGAGGAAGATGCTCAGAGTGTGGTACTGTGTGGGCGAAAATGGTCTCATGCAACTCAGTGCAATACTAAATGGGAAAGAGTACTGGCTTTTGTCCATTTGATGCTGGGTAAGCAAGGACAAGTGATTTCACATCTATGAGCCTCAGTTTCCCTATATGATAACAACTAGTCAGAGGGAGGGCGTATGGACTAGTGAGTGGCTTGGTGTGCACCACTGAAGGCCAAGGGATGCCATGAGTCACATCCCAAGTAGTCCAGGCCTCACCCCCACAGCCTCCCTTGGACTTTCATAGGTATAGGCCCCTATTAGCACCTGTGGCCCCTGAGGACACCGTAGGCAGCTCTAGCTCACTCTACAGGGAGCCAATCAGGCAACATTTCCCTCTAGACTCTAAAGTCTAAAGCTGTCTCCTTGGAGCACAGCTGCCTCTAAGAGGGATGGGCTCAGAGGCCCGTTTCCCATTGGAGACGCTGTTTAGTATTTCTAATAGACACTGTTTGTCGCCCGCTTAAGGAGTTTGTCACCTTTTAGACTCTGAAAACTAGGTCAATTCCCTCCAGAATTCACTGGAGCTAGGAAACCTGCCTCACTGTGGTAGTGAGGGGCCTCAGCAAAAAGAGAAGGCTTAGCGGGACTCACAGAACTGTATGCGGTGCCCAGCACAGCCTCAAGGTTCATGCTCACTTTCTTAGCCATGACAGCCAGTGATGGCCAGAGCTGTCAGGCTCCAGGTGTATGTGCTGGGGTGGGAGAGACCTTAACATAAAGCCCATACATCAATATGATCCTGGAAAGCAGGAGGGCCCCGGGGGAAATGTTAACAGGATATTAAAATATTCAACACCTCTAGGCCTTATTTGAAAGGTAACCCAGGAATGATCTCATCCTTCATCTATGCTCTAAGTAAAGATTATAAGAAGAAAGTCCAGACAAATTCTACCCTATAAATATTGATAGCTGGAAGTTCTCCTTTATGGCTAACTTAAAGTGTTACTGCTCTAAGTAACTGCTTTTAGAGTCATAAAGAATAATAAGGTTCTCAGCAAATACAAGCAAGATCTGTATAGTCTTGGAATACCATTCCCCCAGGGGCAGGGCAAAGTACTTCACAGCTGAGGCATTTCCAGGAAGCCTGATTGCTTTCTGGTGGCGTGGCTCAGTCGGCCTCCTTTACAAATGAGCACATTTGATGAGAGGTTTCCCCGCAAACAGTGCAGGCACTAGATAACCTAATCCAGATTGTATAAAACCAATGGAGGTCCCTGTCTTACAGCAACCAGGAACTTTACAGCAGAGCAGTACTCTGTGGAATCTGGACAGCTTAGCCTCCTGTCTCTTCCAGTCTTTAAATTAACCCGGTAGCTTCCCTGCATTGCTCATGCTGGTCAAATCTACTCTGCCTGCCTGCCTGCCTGCCTGCCTGCCTCCCTGTC